>NC_060897.1:10308435-10663435 GCF_014805685.1 Silurus meridionalis
ATTACACACAGGTAACACGGACATAAATATACTATCCAGATTGTATATAGACTACAATTACAATAGATCATAGATAGCTTGATGCTTCCGTGGCACAAAACATCAAACCCAGATTCCTGTACAGAACGCTGGTGCATTCCTGATCATTCACACCCACATATTTATACTTTCATTTGCAAACTGTCACATTTAAAAGGTTATACATGATTTAATCATTAACCATTAATGACATGTTTATTGCTATAAATAAGACACAGCGTTCTGAAGAGGTTATGTTTACATTATTACAGACTCTGGTTTGCCTACTGTTTTGAACTTGAAAAGTCATAAATTCGACTTTGTGAAACCTGCAGAAACCCTGTATTCAAGACCCTTTTAAGACCATTATAAATGAAATTTAAGACTCCAACATCAAAAACACACGTTGTTAGCAACTGGCCTGAACCAAGCCCTAAATAAATTGTTTTAAAGCCAAGTATCGCAAATAAAATCTGTTTTACGTCTGTGGCACAATCCAAGAGAGAATCGCACCAATAACAGAAAGCTGATGCATGTTGGTCTCATTTGTACTCGTAATACAGCAAATTAAATTTGGACTAGTGAAAGAAAGAACTTCAACACCAAGGAAACAAAAAGAAATACATTCTAAAGTGCAGCGGGAACATTTCAGTGAGCATTAGATGTAAATGTTACAGTATATGGACATCGGAAAATTATTTTAGAACTAGAACAGCAAATGTAAGACTTTTAAGACGCCGCAGAAACCCTGTGAAAAGTATACTTTAAAAATCATTATGGTTTATGTAAAAAGAAAACGTAGTAAATAAACTAAGGACATTTAAAAAAATAAACATTCAAACAAAACAATATTAAAACAATGACAAAACTATGGAGAGCTCAGTCTGTAATGATACACAAACCTTTCTTTCATTCAAAGTATCATAGTGGTGTATAACAATACAAAAGATGTGCATTAGACTGTAATAAAATGCAACATGGCTAAATAAACATTAAACTTCACTGGTATGAATCTGAAAGAGGTGAAGCATGGGGCTACAGATTCTGCTATCTGTAGAACTAGTCATGTTTTGACTCCTGTTCTTTAGCGCAGAGTAAAGGCCGTCTGGATGGTGCAGAGAGTTTGCTTTGCATGTGTGCTGATTTGCATTTTCATTTCGTTTTAGAGACTGACCTTAAAAGGATATGTGCATGGTATAAGGGCCAGTGTGTTGTGCTTACGTTTGTCTGAATTGGCCAAAGCTGCTTTTCCTGAGCTAGTATACTGACTCATGAAAAACAGTGTGCTTAGGAGAACCCCAAGTAGCAGCTCCTTATTTGAGAGGAAAAGGAAGCTACTACAGAGTCTGTGGGCTTTGAATTTTAGTCACGTGTTAAACACATTTTATTGAAATGTATTCTACTACTGGAAGATTAAAAGAGTTCTGTTTTATTAAAATTCAAATATAACAAGATATTGGCTTCAAAAATATTTATTAGATAATAAATAATTAAACATTCTCAATATGTGAACAGTCATATGACCAAATAATTCATCATGTTTAAGTAATTTCTTCCTCCATTGCTGTTCAATAACTGATTTATCCTGGTCTCATCCTATATCAGGAACACTAGGAAAGAAATGGGAATTCAGTCTGAATGGATGCACCATGCACACATACATTTGCACACTGCATGCTTTTGAAAGATAGGACATGCAGACGCAACCAACGTTGAATGTGTCTATCATGTATGTTGCACCTTGATGTTATGACGACTACATTTTGAAAGTGATCTCATTCCCATACCTCTGTCATTTGTAAGCTAGGGAAGCATGAACAAACCTTAAAGGGAACACTGCTCCCCAGGTGTATGTTTAACATAATGGTGCAATGGAAACTGCTTGACCAACGCACTAAGTGCAGATATTTATTTACAGCGTTTGGGACAAAAGCGTCCATCCAGCATGTGACCCTGTGGTTATGTTAAACACAGCTGGTCTATCAGATTGGCTCATCCCTGATAGGTGTGTTTTCACTGCTATCCAACAGCCTCTCTGCTTGCCGCTTGTTTAAACAACATGAGAGGCTAAAGGTCACCAGAACAGCCTGGTAAAAGCTTTCATTGTGGCACACGGGAAGAGTGAGGGAGGGCGTGTGTCCATGTTTTCGTGTGAGTGTACATGTAGGGATGGTGGCTACCGCTCTTTTCAATGCTATACAAATGACCCAAGTGGGGTGTGGGTGCTGGGATAGGACACAAAGAAAAGAAAGTCAACTGGGAACAACAACAAAACCCATTCTTTATCATAGGGCTTTTTCTGAGTTAAAAATAAATATGTGTATGTAGGTTCCTACAAGGTGAATTGACTAAATTTGAGTATTGTTCTTGATAATGGCTCAACGACTTTGAGAAATAAAAAGTTAAAGAATAATAATAAAAAAAAAAAGAATGGCATACTGGCAGCCTGTTAATAATTTAGCAAGATTTTTCCACTTATCTTTTATCGCATATATAAGCACAGCAGGGGGAAGTTTAGAGGACACAACTTGGTCAGAAGCAAGAAATATGAAACTCCAACTTTCCTGGACCAGGAAACTTCTGCTCGTTTTCCTTGTTAGTTTCTTGTTACACAGCAAATATTATTTACTGCAGGGACCAGCTTTGGTCTCAGTAACACTTTATTCAGACAGTTATTCTTTTTCCCACAACACAGTTCCACTTTTAGGGAATATCTCAGTAAGAATTTGCATGAAACAGACTAAACACTGTGTCCCTCATACAATGTTGTATCTTTAGCTCAGTCTCTTACCTCTTTACATTGTTGTACATGACAAAAGTTCAATGTCAGAGGGAAGTTTTTTCTTTTTTCAACCCATGAATTTCCCAGATTTACATCACTTGCCAGTTCTCGGCAAACATCAAAGAAACTCCTCAAAGAAAACGCTATTTACGCTCCTGTGATTGGCTATTTATTGTGATTGACAGCGCAGAAATGTAATCCCGCTCAGTGTGAGAACACAACCAATTTATCTCCCTAGGCTCCTGACCAAGAAACCCTAATGGCTATGCTATCTTTATTATAGGATATAGAGCCATAAGCCATAAAAATTGTTTTCAATAAACATTCATTTGCAAGAGGGAAGTATAATACAAAGACTTTTGTCTGTTTATGGCAATATACCCAAAGTTAAACCACCATTTGATATTAAATAATATCACAATTAACTTTAAAACAAATTAAAAAATAGAGATTCCATTAAAATGCCAGCACATACCACAGATGCTTAATTTTTATTTTTATTTTTAATCTGGGGGATTAGGAAGCCAAATGAACACCTTAAACTCTCTCAATTTTCTCAAATCATTCCTAAACAATCTTTGCAGCAAGGCAAGATGCATTATCCATGCTGAAAGAGGTCACTGCCATTGGGAACACTGTTGATGAAATGTACTTGGCCAGCAACAGTGTTTAAGTAGGCTGTACACGCAATTCTAACATACACCTGAATGTAAGGACCCAAGGTTTCCCAGTAAAACATTGCCCAAAGCATCACACAGCCACCACTGGTTCGCCTTCCTTCCATAGTGCATCCTGTTCCAATCTTTCCGAGTTAATGCTCATACATCTGGCTGTTAACATTATGTAAAAAAACATTCATCATCTTTTAAACCAGGACATTTTTATTCATTGCTTCATGGTCCATAGCCTTTGCTCTTTAAGTGCATCAGTGAACCCTGGGCACCAATGACCCTCTCTTTCTTCACCACTTCTCCTTCTTAGACCATTGACCTAAACATCAAGTGCTAAAAAAGTGCTCAAATCCCCATTTTTTTCCATCAACTTTGAGAATTGACTGTTCACTGCCTGCCTGTTATATTCCATGACTTGACAGGTGCCATTGTAATGAGATATTCATATCTATACGTCAGTGGTTTTAATGATGTAGACGAAGGGTGCAAAATATATAATTGACTCATTTTGCACTTATCTAACCTTTGTCCAAGTATCTGTGAAGTACTTGTCCCACCCCTAGAGGCAAAGTATTCTCTACAATAGCAGCTCATAATGCTTCATTGCTGTGGTTTTGGCTGTGCATCTTAGCACATTCTATTCCAGTTTTTAGACTATCCCTTGGGGGAAAAAAATAAATTGTTGTTTATAGGGCTGTGCCTATCGATTATTTTAGTATTTGAGTATTCTAGCGATTATTCCATGATTAATCGGATAAGAAGTACTTTTTTTTTATTAAAGAGCAATACTAAATAAGAAAGAGAAAGTGAGACATCTCTTGAAATAAACAATTTGTTTATTTTTTTTGAAAAATCTACATTTTTATTGCTGAACTTGCATTCAAGAATGTCAGTGAAACTAAACCCATTTAGTGCATTTATTAGCCATAGTACATCAAAATGAACACACAGTGCATTCAAAAAAATCCCTCCGCAGTGGCCATGTAGAGTAGGTTATGGGAAAATATTCGTTGAATGAACCTAATAATTATTCTCACTCATGTATTAATTTATTAAATCCGGACTAAATACGTATATTTATCGGCAGGTTTAAAAGATGCTCACTACCTACTCTACGTGGCCACTGTGGCGAGACTTTTTGAATACACTGTGTATAAATTTCTTCAAGTTTTAGTTTGAAATTTTCCCAAACTTTGGTAACTTTCTGGCGTTTTCTTTGGTCTGAATCTTTTCCTCCCCCCTCGCTGTGTTACCTGTCCAGACTTTAGCAGGCGGTGCGCCAGTGATAATGGTCTGTGGGAAACACAATGCTCTGTGTGGAGTTAAATGGACTAAAAAAATGTTTGAAATCGAATTACTCGAGTTACTCAAGGAGTCATTGCAGCCTTAGTTGTTTATTTGGTCTTTTGTTCCCACTTTAATACAAACCATCCCTTTACTTCTACCAGCAGCACAAAGCACAGAAATCCTGTTATTTATACAGTAGAGAAGACCATAAGGTCACTTTAATAGTTATGAGTCAATTTGTCAGGTCTTAAACAAAGTGAAACTGATACGTCTGGTTCATTTTGATTCACTGCACAGGTTCCAACGCATTGGATGAAAGGCATGATACTAAGGATAATGAAAACCTTACACAAACAGGAAGGAGCAGAAAGGAACACACTGGCTGTGTATATGTACATGTGTGTCAATCTGGGTTAGGAAACCCCATTGTCCTGTGACTACCACCAAGAATACTGATTCATGTTCTTGATAAAGTTCACTTGGACACAAACCCATACAGACCTCTCTCATGTGGATTCAGGCTGAGTGTATAAAGGCTAAATAAAAAAAAAAACTAGATGAACCACATGGAGGTATTCAAACATACAATTGGCAATCAGTACATATCAGTAGGCAGTAGGCTTTGCTGTCTCTCAACCCACGAAAGAGTTTAGAGTTTATATTAGCTACTTTATAGAGCTAGGCAGTTTTTGTAGTTTCAGAAAATGTATAAATATAGTTTATAAACTAATATATATATTTAATCAATGTCATATTTATTTTCCTTTAAAATGTTAGACAAGTTGAACATCAGATACATTGTAGATTTTATTTTCACATTAATGAACTCAAACATTTCCTATTTCCCCTGACAGAAACAAAAGCACTACATAATCATTCAATAACATTCATTCTCATTTTACACATCTATTTATTCACCTGCCAGTTTAAAAAAAAAGTTTTTTTAACCAGCTACTGCCAGATAAAAAAAAAGTGCTTTGTGGATTTTTGAAAGCTAACTAACTGAATACTCTGATGTTTCTCTGCAAATGGTATAAATATCTATTTATAAAAAGGTACAAAGTCTAATCGAATTAACTAAATGAAGATATATTTAGTAACAATAAAATGTTTTTACACCAAAAAATATAACCACTCACAGATGAATCGAATGCAAATGATTTTCAAAAAACAGATGAGAAGAAAGTAAAGCAGGAAGTGGAAAGGATTAGTAAGGATGACATGAGAGCAGCTATTAAGAGGATGAAGAGTGGAAATACCAGTAGAAGCGTGGAGATGTTTAGGAGAGATGGCAGTGGTGTTTTTAACAATTAGTTTGGATGCGGAATGGAGAAGGAGTGTGCTGGTACCAGTTTCTAAGAATAAGAGAGATGTGCAGACCTGCAGTAACTACAGGGGAATAAAGTTGTTTAGAGACGAGAGGCTGAGAGAAGGTGACCATCTGTGAGCAAAAATATGGTTTCATGCCGAGGAAGAGCACTACGGATGCAATATTTGCTTTGAGAACATTAATGGAGAAGTAAAGAAAAAGTCAGAAGGAGTTGCATTGTGTGTTTGTGGATTTATAGAAATGGTCATGTGCAGAGGACTAACATGGGGTAAATCAAAAGAAGATTGCTGAGAATGGAGGTGCCAGGCAGGAGGAAAAGAAGAAGGGCAAGAATGAGGTTTATGGATGTGGTGAGAGAAAACATGCAGGTGGTTAATTAAAAAGAGGCAGATGTAAAGGACAGGGTTGAATGTAGACGGATGATCGGCTTTGGTGACCACTAACAGGAAAAGTCTAAAAAAGAAAAAGAAGAAAAAAAAATGGTGCATGTCTACATCTAGGATACATTGATTTTTGTAGTTAAAGCTTACTATGGCTAGCAGACTGGGCATTGGGGTGTTCCTGGTCAGTATTTGTGAGTACCAGATTACCAAAAAGGACTTGTCAAGATTGTCAATAAGTAGGGGTTTAGAAAGTAGGCTTTAGCCATTAGCGTTTTGAATCAAAAAATGTCATCTTATAAGGTAGAGATGGCCTCAGAAACATCTATCACTAATTTTGCATGACTTTGTTCAAACCAACTCAGCAGTGAATAACTACACCAAGATATCTAAAACATATTAATCCAGACCAGAATAATAGAATGCAGAATGCCAGATCTAATAAATCAGTTATCAGATGAGTTTTAAATGAAAAGATAATGACAACAATGTTCTACTGTAATGTTTTCCATCACCATGGCAACAATGGCAAACAACACCCCAGGCTAAGTCATGCATCATTATGAGGCATAGGTGCAACACCTCCCATCGTTCCCCATAAACCTGCAGAACACACTCTTTCTGATCTAGAGTATTGTTCATAAGGTTTTCTGCACGTCACCGAAAACCCTACGCCAACCCTAACGAATGTGTTTGGACATGAATGCTGCGCTCACACACTTCTAACCGAAGATGACGTTCAGTGCTATCTGATCTGGCACTGGCAGCATCAGAGAGATATTTTATAAGGCTAATTTACATTTACATTTGCGGCATTTAGCAGACGCCCTTGTCCAGAGCAACGTACAAAAGTGCTTTGAGTCTGTAGCAATGAATAAATCTACAACTGTACGCTAGATTACAAACTTAATGTAAATATAACTTTTGAATTCTACAAAGCAAACTTGGAAAGTGCTAATTTAAGTGTTTCAGGAAGAGGTAGGTCTTCAACCGTCGCTTAAAGATAGCCAGGGAATCCGTTGTACGGACATCTAGAAGTTCATTCCACCACCTCGGTGCCAGAACAGAGAAGAGCCTTGAAGTATACTTATCTCTCATTCTGAGAGAAGGTGGTACCAGTCGAGCAGTGCTGGAGGATCTAAGACAGCGTGGTGCAGTGCAAGGTGTGAGGTCCATTTTTGGCATTGTAGGCAAGCGTCAGTGTTTTGAATCTAATACGTGCAGCTACTGGAAGCCAGTGAAGGGAGAGCAGCAGTGGGGTGGTGTGGGAGAACTTGGGCAGATTGACAGCTAATGATGACAGCTAATTACAGCTAATGATTGACAGCTAATGACAGCAGCCAGGAAGCAATCTCTTATTGCTCACGTGAACAGTGCATGAGTCAATATAGTTTAGATGTGTAGGTAAAGAACATTTTTTACTCCTCTGATTCTTCACTGGAGGTGGTGGGAGGTGCCAGAGGCAGTGTCGTCAATTTGCCCATGACTCTCAAGGCTATCCGGTATCAACTTCTCCACGTCAGAGGAGCTCCAGTTTCACCTCGCAAGAAAAGCCAAAAGTCATGATGTTCCATTTACTGAGTGACATGGAGCATAAGGTCTTTTATACAGCGGATATCTGGGCACACAGGAGCACATTTTTGCTCTTATCTCTGGCCAATACCGTGAGCATTGTGTTCTCCCACGTTTGTGTTTGCGGAAGACAAGGTCATGCAGAGAGGACGGCCTGGGTTTTAGTACAACGGAAGCTTGTGGCCTGTATGTTTGGTCTCCTTTCGTAGCATGGCAGTCAAATCACATTGCAAACTGAATAGTAAAAAAATCTTAGTGTTCGAAAGAATTTCAATACTACTGAATATACTATAAAAGACAACAAACAAACATTGTAGCAATCAACTGTATTATTACTATATTAACCAGTTAAATACAAATTGCAACTAAACAATCATCGTGTCACACATAAGTTAGCTTCAATATTTCAGTCATTTTTATGTACAGTAGTTAAACCCATTTCTCTCGTCACTGATCTTTCAAAACATTGTAACTGCAGATTTTGTGAATAAATGAATAATTTTCCTACTTATCTTAGAGTGATTTTTGGAAAAAATGTTCAGCAATTGTAGGCGTATGAAAGCTATACATTGTCACCCATTAGAATAATTTTCATCATTAAAAACGTCTTAGCCATGTAACTTTCTACTTTGCCCTATAAATTAGCCGAGTGCAATCACAATCATAATATGATCATCAAAAGGGCTACTAGAAGACAGCTACAGCTATATAACTTGTATCTCAAAGGTAAATAAATCAAGTGATCATTTAGCACTAATTACCCTTGATGCTCCTAAATACATAAATAAAAAAATAAATTACCATAATATGATGCTTATTCAAACCACTGCTGCAAACAAAATAGAGTGTGTAAACATGCATCTGGAGTTAAGAAAAATAATCCCATATGAACACACTTATCCCATGTTAATCAGGCTGTCCAGATGTGAGAGTTGGATCACTGAGGAGACATGTTTCACCCAGAGACACTCCAGCACCACATCAGTCCAGAGACAGATATATACTCTGGTGTAGTCTCACCATTTTCTTACCAGGATTAGTTCACTGATATCCGTGACCAAACATCTAATTCAGTAGTGGCATGAAGGAAATCTCAGTTGCTAGATGAACAGCTCTATTTTTATCCAACTATACTACACAGCTTCCCAATCACTGTCTCCTCACTGCGCTCTGATTAAAGCCTGTTCATCAATCAGCGCTGCAGTACGGAGACCCACACCAACACCCACACCGAGAGCTCTCCTACATGATCATAGCTCTCAGAACTATCCCTCTTTCATATTAAAGAGATTTCCAAGTAATATTTTCTACAGTATATATTATATTATACAGTATTACCTCTAACTAACCAAGTAATACAGAGTTGCCTTAAAAATATTGTCCTGATCAGATCCTAATAAGACTATAAATAATGGTTTTATTCAAGGCAGATGAACCTACATATTAAAACCATTAGGCCTATGAATAAAAACACACAGCAAATGCTAGTGTTAACTGTAAAACACAAAAATATTGAACATAGTGAAACTTTGGCCTTTTCTGATTCAATCACTAAACATTTGCTTCTACTTTTTAAAGTTCTGTCCATATGTAGGAATATTCACTGATACCAATTCTATTATAGATAAAAATATGCCATCAATTTCTTCTTAACAAAAACAGATTCTGGCCTAGCATATTAAAATAAATATGATATCACTACTAAAAATTAATACACAATTAAAAAAGGCTTGTTTTAAAACACAAAAGTATTTTTTTTATTTGGGATTTTATGCAATAAAAAATTATAAAAAGATACTAGAGCCATGCTGATTTGAGTCTAGAAAGCAAAAATAAACAGCACTGTCTATCTATAAGTGTGAACACTATACATAAAACATCAAATAAATTACATTGTAAATTATAGGACATTTGAAAACCTTTTGTGTACATTGTAGTTTTGAGATGACTTAACACACCAACACAACATACAGAAACAGACTGTTAGCAGATCACATGCTCGAAACGATAAAGTCTCCACAACTAGGACTCTAAGAGGACAGAACTGGCTCTGATCTCTGGAGGGAAAAGGATGACACTCTTCTCTAAATCAGACTGACCCCAGCCAATCTCATACTCTAACAGTTAGTACATAGATGCAAAAAAGGACTAGATTCTCCACCAAGCTTGCCTTAGGATGTGCTTAAGGAACTATTTTAGCTTAACATTTCTCCAATGACGTTTAATATCTAGTAACTAAAATATGAGGGTGAAAAGTAATAATTAAAAAAAATATATTAATAAATCAGGTGCAGGATAAAACAATTGCAATATGTGCCATCTGCCATTATGTCAGCACTGGCACAAGCTCAGGTTTATTCATCCAAGTTAAGACCTTCAGATGCAAAGCTGAACAGAAGGAAAAGCAAGGCCACATTGACTACAGCAATCATCACTCAAGCTAATTAAAACACCACCATTACTTAAAAGCAAAATGGAATAATTTGCTAAAAAGGTGTTGAATGCAAATGAATCGTGATTTTCACTAATTATAAAACTCAACAGCACTGCTCTTTTATGTAGTCTGCTGTAAGAGTCTGCGAGAATTGGTTCTTTGATGTACATAAGACTGGGTTGCTTTACTGCCAAAAGAGCAACTAAGCAAACACAGTGCTCATTTTAAGCAACTTGCTGAACTTGTATAAAACTTGCTGAACCATGGTGTTCTAATGCACAATGCTGTGTACTCCTGGTACACACATCTCACATGGTTCTACTAAAAAGCAAGTCTGAGTGCGGAAACAGACTATTTTACAGTACACTGACAGAACTGCACTGCTTAGCAAGAGTAATACATGAAGAAGTTTGCTAAAATCATATTTGACCCACAGTCTGCTGCACATTACCCGAGTACCAAGCCCGCATCATTACTGCAAATCCGACTCGGATTACACAAACAGGGAAAATGCAGGCACTTTAAAATGCATCCATTTTTTTTCTCCCTGAGACACACACAGGCATGCTGTCTGCAAACAAAGCAATCTCACAGTGAATTCAAATGGAAATCTAAAGGATCTGTTCTGCTCCACAATAACAAATTGGGCGCAGAGGTATGTCAGGAGGGTGGTGTTATAAAACTACACATATATTTTTTTTAATTTCCAGGCTTACGTTAAAGCAGGAAAAGTAGCAGTGAATGAAACTATTTGCAAAAGAGTCTTTAAGGGTATCGTTCATAAATATCAAATAGTTATAAAAAGTAAATTACTATCGCTAAACTAATATCTACCAAATAAAAACATTTCTTTTAAAATTTCTAGTAGATTTACATTTTATTTCAGAATTGCTGGATGATGCAATAAAAAATAAATCCTGTGACTGAGCCGACTGTCTGAATATGTCTATGAATAAAAAAAATAATTTAAAAAAAGTCCAGAAATCAATTTTTCTTTATCGAGGCACTTGTTGTAGTTCAATAACATTTGCAATGAAATGGATTTAACAATGTATTTTACAATTTATCCAATGCAATTATGTCTAGCTTCTTACATTCAAGGTTTTTATTGTCACCATATGTGCAGACATACAGAGGAATCGAAATACCGTTTCTCTTCTCTCTCATCAAATGTTTCCATTGTCAATGTAATATAGAAAGTATGTATAAGCAGTCAGTTCAATATAGAACAGATTGCTGAGTAGCAAGTCTAACAAATGTTTATAGATGAGGCTTGACTGACACTCACCTAATTCTCTTGACACTGGAGATACAGCAGCATTCTCCCCAATCTTTCCCACAGCTTCAAAGTACATCTTTCCAGCCAGGGTCATGGCTATAAGGGAGTAAACACATATATCAACAATTAAGCATGCATACAGAGACAGATAAACAGACACAAATTAAAATCTATCTATGCTTTATTGCTTTAAACATTTAGGATTATTTATTACATTTATATACAATAATACAGTAAAGCCACTGCGAAACATGTCCAGGAGTCTTTCTTTTCTGCCATTTAGTTTCGTTACCAGAAGCTGTTGCACGGTTTGGGGCCATTTTACTCTACAGTACAAATACTGTATAAATTCACTACACTAATACAGTATAGTTTCGCTAAACAACACGTTATATACGCAATGTCAGATAGTTATGTTTTATATAAGAACCCCTTGATAATGCCGATGCGATATGTTCGATCCACGATATATCGAGGAATTACTATATTGAAACTTCTGTACTCAGATATAGATTTTAATAAAATGCAAAGTATGACCAAAAATGAGCCTGAATTCATAATTACCCGTGACAGCTTTCTCGTAGCTCTTTCCAAGGTTGATTAGGTTCTTTAGCCCCGGGTTAAACTGATCCATAACATTCTGGGGAGAGAAATGCAAGTAAACAATTGGCACTCATGCATGTGTGAAGTCTGAACCTGATGTAATCAGTAGCATCTGGTTAATACCATCTGGATTGGGCTTTTAATGCCAGTTCATTTGTTTATAACCAAAACACAATCAGACACATAAAGCAGCAACCCGCTGAGACGCTGTGATCAACAATTATGACACTTATGAAAAGCAAAGTGTGTTTTGAACAAAACACTGCATAGAGTCATGCTGCACAAACACATTTTCATTTGCATGTCTTTGTCGGTTATGTTTTCTGACTAAAATATACACCAACACTGCAAAATATAAAAGCAATCTTAGAAAATTCAAATATGTTGAAATGATCTACTGTTTCTTTAAGATTACAATAAACCAAAGATAGAACAATCAAACATATATCTGACATTATTACTCAATTACTACTTTTTATTTTTTTACATTTATAAAACAAATAAATGCTTGAAATGCGAAAAATTATTTGCCAAAAAAACCAACTAATTCCAGCTTGAAATAAATACAAAAGGGTTGAAATAATCTTGTATTTGGTTTACTGAAATCATATAACAGGAAATACTAGACACATTTAATTATATTCAAGATATGCCCAATGCTAAAATGTCCTTATCCAGTGTAGATTTTTATAATAAAGGTTTTAAGGTTATGTTTATTTTGCTTTTATTTTGAAGATGTCAGTAAATCAATATTAGATTCCAGTGGGACTTCATTAATGGTGAGTGAGTGGTAAAGCAGTTGCTTAAAACCTGTAAGTTACTGCAAGCACAGAGTTCGTATTAGACAATGTTAGCATCAGACAAATAAATGTTTTATACTATAAGATAGAAAGAGACAGACAGATTGTTATGTCTAACTTCATAAATTAAAAATAAAAAACACAAACATCTTAATTTGCATATATCTATTGCTAACATTTTTCCCACTTATTTTTTGTACATGTATGGGGAACATTTTTGTTAAAAACTGGCAGTATATAATTAGATTAATTAATCATGAGTAACTGCTCATGCACATCTGGACTGATGTTAAATGCTGGAATGCTGCAAGCCTTTTGAGATCCAAATGTATTGCTATGCACTGAACTTGTTTGCTTTCTTCTGAATGAGCCCTCATTCAATAAAAGATTGATTACAAAACACGTATTGGGAGTTGCATTAATATAGAGCACTTTTTTCTGAAACATTTCATAGTTTATAAGTTCATATCAGAGTCTGGAGCCAGCACAGTGAAAACGGAGACAGTGTATCCTCCTAATACTGAGCATGAGCGAGATCAACGCTCACACTTAAAAAAATAAAATGAAATGTTTGACCGATAAAAGAAAAGTCAGCAAGCTCATAGTCATGAACATTTAAAGGGATCCTATGGTCTTTGCATACGCATACACAGTTTATGGCACAGCTATAAATATGAAGGAGTACAGAGGTCAGATCTGTACTTCTTGAAGCTCTACTTTAGGAAGATCTGTGTAAGACCTTACCACACAGGCCCTGTATGTATCAGACTCTCTGTGGAACCAGAATATCAATGTGCTGAGTCCATATAAAGGGTCCCTTAATTTGTCCCTCTGAACATAAGGTTCTAAGTAGAACCATACCCGTATATAAACAGTGAATGCTTTCTGTCAGCTCAAAACATGATTTTCTGCCCACGTGGAAGTAGGAGCTGTGTTGCACTGGCATGTGGTTGCTAACTAATAATTCATTTACAAGGCTCTATAATTGCAGTCAACACCCTTCTAGGTATCCAGCCCTCTTCATAGAAATGTAGTAACAGTAGCACAGCAGTCTAAGAATGGACGTGACATAATGGTAGGCAGAGCATGGCAAGATCTTGTATTTAGGAAAGGGGGGCACAAACCCAAATTCCCCAGGAAAACAACTGTCATGTCTGTGTTAGCATTATGGTCAGGATGACAGTGAACAGAAGCAGAAGCTGATAAGACGGGAGACATTTTTAGCATTTGTTTTTCTATATATCTAAATCAACTATTACCCGTGTCATAGAAAAGAAAAATTAAAAAAGGGGATACATATAAGAAAAGCTATTTCAGTACAAGGCACAATCAAAGTCTGAAGAACGACAGTAGATAAAGCAAGTGTTAAGCCTGCAGCAGTACATCCATCATATTCCCAGAACGCTTCTATATTCACATACTTTTAAGACCTTTAAATTTCACATTCGTTCATTTTTTTTTAAAGCTTACAGCTTTATTTTGACAGATTTTCATTCTTTTTTTTTTTCTTTCAAGTTTCAGAACTGGGACTGAATACCTTCAAACATGTTTCCACAATCTGTAACTGTGGAAAGATGGATTTGGGATGTTGAGACTTATTTCAAATTTTCCCAAGTTTTAATTTATCTACTGTAGAGATCAACTACTATCAAATGTTGTCAGACCTTCCAGACATCTAGATGGAATGAACTCAGGACCTACCAGTCTTCAGTATTCACTTTGTCAATAAAATTACTTAGCGTACTGTGATCATCCAGGAACTGCAAAAAGATGAATGCAAAACTTGTGGATTATGTTATTACTTTGAGAATAAAATATCCATATTTCTCCCCCCAAATCTTTTTTTTAGACTTTCCAGAACGGTTTACATCCAGATATACAGGATGTCCCAAAAGTCTCTAAAGACTTAACAAAATGTCTTGAAAAAAAAGTTCATTTTGATACTTTATTTTATAGATATTTGCTTTAATAACGTCTTTGACAAAAGAAGAACGTATTAAATTCATTCTCGTGGCTGGATCGGGAAGCTCCAGCAAGGTTTGTGATGGGTTTGAACAAGAAACGTGGCAAAAACTCATCGATCTCAGACACGAAACTTCTTCAGGGATTCACAAACATTCAAGAGTTAACTGAACATCCCTCAAACAACTGATAGGTGCTGGCAACCATAATCCCTTATATATGGAGACATCCAGGACTGCCTGGAGATCTATATAGGTTTTATCTTCTCCAAAATCTATTTGTATTTCTCAGGTATGTAGAAGCATCCTGTAGTTGTGGTAACTGATTGCCAGGCTTTAAAATGTCCAAGTGCAGACGTTACATGAGCTTTGACCTTTATGTCATTTCTTCGTGCTTGATACACTGAGGTGTGACTCACCTGAAGCCTGGGCTGATCACAGCTCTGAGCCGAGTAGTAAAATACGACACGAGACACAGTTTTCGAATCATATTTTTATACTGCCAAGACTTTTTATGTCATTAATATCCCTTAACCACTCTAAAGACCTACTTATGCCTGGTAAACAGGTGAATTAGTTACACAGGGCGGGATATTAGATGTCTCTGCACTACCTGTAGCAGTAGACGAGGAATATGGGGAGATTCCAGCCGCTTACCTTGTAGGTGCTTTCAGTAAGTTTGTTCACCTCGTCCGGGTCCCGCGACATGTTTCAAGTCCTTCGAGAGTTCAACCTCCCCGACAAAAAGAAAATACAAAACTTTGTCGATACTCCAAAAAGTAATGAAACGACGAACACAACGACGGTTAGACACTAGTCCTCATAGCTACTCGACTTCCCACGGCGGGGTGTAAAAGCCACGAATCGACAACCGAACTGAAGCAGGCGGCAGCGCGCGCTCTCGGCTCTGGTTCAAAGCTGCGGTGTCAAACTCGCGCATGTATGAGAGAGGGGAGGGGAGGGGAGGTAAGGAAAGGGCGGAGTCAGCACAAGGTAAGGATAGGTAGAGCGCGCGACGTCAGGAGTTGGAATTGGGATCGGCGCGCGCGTTCGGTCAGAAAGTGAAGAAACCACGCCCTCTGGTGCAAACACCTGCGCTCTACAGGAGGAACTCATTGTTGAGGGAGGGAGAGGAAGAGAGAGAGAGAGAGCGCAAGAGAGACAGAGAGAGAGGGAGGGAGGGACTGTGTGAGAGAGAGAAAGAGAGTTAGTTTTGCCCCTTTTGTATCACAAGTTTTTTCTTTTTTCTTCTTCTTCTTGTTTCGGCTTCTCCTATTAGGTGTCGCCACAGCGGATCATCCGTCTCCATACCCCCCTGTCCTCTACATCTGCCTCTTTCAAACCAACTACCTGCATGTCTTCCTTCATCACATCTCTGAACCTTCTCCTTGGCCTTCCTCTTTTCCTCCTTCCTGGCAGCTCCATCCTCAGCATTCTCCTACAGATATACCCCATGTCCCTCGTCTGCACATGTCCAAACCATCTCAATCTCGCCTCCCTCACCTTGTCTCCAAAACATTCTACATTCGCTGTCCCTCTAATAAACTCATTTCTAGACCTGTCCATCCTCGTCACTCCCAACGAAAACCAATGACTAAAAATAAAAAACTCTGTTCAAAATGACAAAAAAAGTCTTCAAACTTAGACACTGCTTCCCTCAAAAAGTGTTCACTTATACGGCCTCCTTTAACACTGCATTAATTCTTTTATGATCTGCATATTTGATTTGGCACATGTTTTATGCTGAATGCCCTTCCTAATGCAACCCTCCCCATTTATCCGGGCTTGGGACCGACACTAAGAGTGCACTGGCTTGTGCAAACCTAATGGCTGTGTTACTTTACAATTAATAGGTAGATAAAAAATAATATACAAACATAACCATGACACCAACGACTTCACAACACTCACATAAAACCTGATAAACACATCACAGAGAGACAGACAGAGTGACAGAGAGAGAGATAGAGACAGACAGAGAGAAAGAAAGAGACAGAAAGAAAAAGAGATACAAAAATAAAGAGAGAGAGACAGGGAGAATGATAGACAAAGAGAGAGACAGAGAGACGGAGAGGGCAGTGTCGACTAATGGGCTAACAGCAGATATATCTATTTTATATATAAAACATTATTACACACACAGCACAAAGCAAATGTGATCTGCATGATGTGATGTCATTCTGCAAATAAATCTTCATTATTATATACATTAATCTACACTCATTAGAAAAAGTGTTTTTTTTTTTTTTATTAAGGTTGGACCCTAAGCTTTAACCCTGAGTGGAAAGGCCAATCATATTATATATTCATATCTGCTGATTAAGCCAAGATATACAGAGATGAGTCAAGTTCTGGAACCAAGGTCCTGAACGTTTAGTTCTTGAACCATTGTCTTAGTATAATTGTGGAAAAAGAAAGTACCTGCTCATGATCCAAAGCTTATCATTCATCATGTACTGTGGATGTCATGGCATGGCCTGGCTGCATTTGAAACAGGCTCACTAATCTTTATTGATAAGGTAGCTCATGATGCTAGCAACAGAATGAATTCAGAACCTTACATGAACAATCTGTCTGCAGATTCACAGTGAAATGAACCCAATATATTTGAAAGGAATTTCAGGACAATGATCCAAAACACACTTCCAATTCAAAGAACTTCATCAGGAAAAAACAGTTTTTAGATTGGGCAAGTCTATCAGCAAACCTTAAACTAATTGAGCACGCATTTCACCAGACAGAAAGGTTTAACTCCTTAAAAGAAAGAAAAACTGAAAGAAGCTATAGAACAAAGCCTGGAAAATGTATCACAAAAAAAAAGATTGGAAGTGATGGACATGCAACATGAGAGAGAGAGAGACTGATTCTTGATGTAGATCCTAAAATCCACAAAAAGTCCATCCTTAGCTTTAAGAGAATGTCAGTCTTCTCAAATAAACTTAGCATATACACTTGGATGTATTTTAAGATAAACCTGAGGTTATTTGTTACTTTGCATGTCACTTAGTTTAGAAAAAGAGAGACAGAGACATAGTCTGGGGAAAGGGAATCTGTGATGTTTGTGGGATTTAGTTTTTAGGTTTGAACCTAAGCCTTACTCCTGACTGAAAATACCAAAATATATTAGATATAAATATCTTCTGATACTGAAGATTTTAGTACTGACATCAATATAAAAAAAGTGGTATCTTTACTAAACACCAAAAAGAGGCACACCTTTCGGGAACAAAAAAATGATGGGATGAGGGTCAGAGACATGCCTGAAACTACAACACAGACTAGCAAATTGAAGTGAATGACAAGATCTGTTAAAGCTATTGATTATTGTTTTAAATATTTTTGCCATTACTGTTTATTTTTATTTTTATTATTATTTTTATTATTATTATTATTTTATCAATGTAATTGTTTCCTAATGCTTTGGCAAAATTCTACAATGAACATCATTTATGTTATTAAAATCACTTTTTTGTTCTGAATTGGAGCAGATAACACTTCTTAAATTGCAATTGCCTTCCACCAGAGGTCTCTCAAAAGCAGCAAAATAAACACACATTTGCGGCTGAATGGTAGGCAGACGTCAAGAGCACTGACAAACACTTGTTGCGAATGGATATATTTGTCTATAAATGCATGTATTATGTGAGGTTTATTTGCATGTGCTCCACGTCACTGATCACATCATAACCGTGCTTTTGCGAACACTATACCTGAACAAATATAATGGAGTCTAATACAGGAATCATGTGGTGCCTTATTTTGTAGGCTTACACATATTGTGTGAGTAGAGATTACTGCTTAGTCAACAAGTCCAGGCATGAAAACTCTTATAAAAGACAAAACCTTAAGTTTAAAATCTTTCAAGGTTGCTATCTGTTGAAATGTCACAGTTTTCCTCTTTAAACTCACTGTTGAATACAACAGCGACATTGCAGAGGAAAACGAATATGCTGTCCCTCACAGACCTTGGAGCTGTAAGAATGGGCAGCTCTCTGTAAATTCTGTGGAAAAAGCAAATAGAATACATTGTCTAGGGAATATGCAATGCCCTCCAAAAGTACTGTATTGGAAAGTCAAGGCCAATTCTTTAGCCTAAGCTATGCATTGATTTGGTTTTGAGATTAAAAGCTAAGTAAGAGGGGAGTGAGGAGATAGATCAAAATTTCAGCCTTTACGTACATATTTTTTTAATGTTTTTTTTTAACACACCCATTTTTCATGTGATAAGGAATATTGGATTATGAGTGAAATTTGTTGTTAAAATGGATGAACCATCATGGAGAACAGAGAGCTGTCTATAGGAAAGACCAAACCATTACAAGGCTGAGAAATGAAAGAAACCACTGGTATACAAAAAACTGAGATCAAACAGGTCAGCCAAGAAAAGCAACAGCAGATGATGACAAAAACACTATGAGAGCTGCAAAAAAATCCTGAAAAACAGCAGTGACTGATTTCACCAACAACGACCACAGGGTAGGGGTGAATGTATCACATTTCACCTTTTAGTGAAAAAATCAGCAGTAAGAATCTGAAGGCTAGAATGGAATTAGCAAAGAAATACAGAGATGAGTCACAAAAGTTCTGGAACCAAGATCTTGAACCTTTAGTTCTTAAACCTCTACCAATGTCTTAGGTAATCCAAAGTGTGGAAAAAGAAAGTACCTGCTCATGATCCAAAGCTTATGGGCTCATTCATCAAGTGCTGTGGATGTCATGGCATGGCCTTGCATGGCCGCTTCAGGAACAGGCTCACTAATCTTTATTGATGATGTAGGCCATGATGGTAGCAACAGAATGAAATCAGAAGCTTATATAAATAATCTGTCTGCAGATTCACAGTTAAATGCACCCAATATAATTGAGAGGAACTTAAGGACAATAATCAAAAACACATTGCCAAGACAAATAACTTTTTCAAAGAAAAGTTTTTAGATTGGGCAAATCAGACCTCAAACTAATTGAGAATGCATTTTACCAGCTGTACATAAGACGGAAGTATTAACTCCCTAAAACAAAGAACAAATAAAGGAAACTGTAGAACATACATTGTCTCACAAGGTATCACAAAAGACATCACAAAATATATAAAATTGATGGAAATGCAACCAAATATTGTGTTTGTTAATGTAGTGTGCATTGTGCACTGTTCTTCAATTTATTTCCAGTGTTTTACACCACATTCATCAATTTGAATTTCGCAACACTCAATACATTAATCTTTACATTTCCTCAAAAGTTCAGTCTGGAGAACAAGAATTTGTTCAGCCAAAAGCTCTCTTTATAAGGTCTGCTTGAATAGCATCAAAATGAATGACACTCTGTTTCCCTATAGAGTTCTAGTTTGTGATCTGCAAAAGTCTCTGATCTGCAAAACTATGGCAAGCTGTGAACTTCACACTGACTTGCAGATCAAATACAACAGGTTACTATAGATTTTATGTAAATAGGCTTTTAGTCTATATGGTTTTTGTTAATGTCTGTTCTTAAGGTGATAAAGAATTTGGCCATGCATTTTCTCCACTGTAGAAAAGCATTTCTTGAGAAATATGCTAGAAATATCATAAGGAAATATTCCATTCTTGGAATATTCAATGCTTTACTAGCACTACAACGTATAATACTACTAATAAATGCTTTTTTATGCCCCGAATCTTTGACAGCTTTTCCACGTTTTGGTAGTCACATAGTAAATCTTGCATCTTGACTTTAGCATCTCTTAGCTTTAACAGTCCAGTTGTGCAATGTGCTGCAGTATAAATTTCATCATTTGAGTTAACACAGTGCAGCATCTACAGAGACTGGCTCTGCCAGATGAATCAGCCCTCAGCTGTCACTATTTCACCACCAACAAAATACAGAATGGTTTTTCACTGTGAAAACATCTCTTCCATATGTGGCAGCCCACGTCCTTAGCTTGAATTTTAAACTGCAGGAAGAACACAGGTGCATATGTCCATAGAAGTTTAGCTGTGATTTCAGCATCTTCTCTAACAATTAAAAAACTTTTGCCTTGATGGAAGTGGAATACAAAGCACAATCCACCTTTATTTACATAAACATGCTTTTGTAATAAAATATACAATATCAAAAATGATTTTGGAATTATTTAATCCTGAAGGCAGGGTTATTTATTTATTTATTATTTTATTTGTTAACTATTTTTTTTGTCAAAATGAAAACTCCATCCAAAGTAGAGAATTTTATTCAAAATTGGTAGGGTGATTAAGGTTGTATGTTGCTTTAATAGGTTCTCACATAAAACCTTTTTGAAGCATCTTTCATCCACTGCAAGCTACAGTCCATGCTGTTTCAAAAAAGACATATCACATCAACATCAAAAAAGAGTTTATTCAAGGAATGATAACATTTTATTATAATTAAACACTAACACAACTCGTTATAGTGAATAATAGTAGTAATATCTGTATTTCGACACAAGTCATGAGCTAAAAGACATACAGTGGTGTATTTGTATAGATTTTCAGGGCAGGGTGATTGTGACAAGCTAGAAAAAAGAAGACAGGGTAAGATTGCACACTGTGTACCCTTGAAGGCTATGCTGCTGTGCTGTGCTCATTTATATTTTTTGAAAAAAAAAATAATAATAATAATAGAAAGAAATTCTAACAGGAGCATCTTCACAATATTAGTGGATTTTTTTTAGATCCTGTGAATGTTGTTAAATGAGAATTATGACACTGACAGTACATTCAAACATGTACATACTATACATAGATTATTCTTCCACTTACCCTCGGCAGACCATGTCTTCATGAGCATCGGTTTGTTTGCATTGTCATTGTCATTGCTGATATAGGTGTGGTCCTCATAATTTCAGTGACTGGATGTTGTATTGCTGGGCTTCCAAATTTGTGGCAACAGTTTGAGAGAGGAACGTATATATATGTGTCAAGTGTCAAACCTTTTGCCATATAATGTATTGGTGCCTGTGTTGGTATTATGTGTTGTATAATAGCAGACAATCTTCAACAAGTTCTGTTAACATAACTTACCTGCAGGATTGGAAAACATAAGATCGTGTTGCAGGGAGGAAGATCATATGGTGCACCACTACTTTCTGCTAGCTTGATGTAATTTGAGTTTGGAGGACATCCCTTTTTCAACACTGTCTGTGCACTCATGATATTTTAAATTACAAAAAATATGAATATATGAGGAAAACTTATTCTATCTTTCTCAGGTAAATATCACTGCAGGAGCTACAGAAAGATAAATTAATTTGTGATACTTTTCAAAACTCTTTGTTAATCTTTATAACATGGGCAGAGACAAAGAGAAAAGATCAATATCATGTTCTGTTTCAGTGGCCACAGCACATATCAAGCCAGTTCCGAAAGGCTTTAGTGCCGTTCCTCTTTATCACAGTCAGATGCAATACACAGTACTAGATTCACAGTTATCATGTTAACAGGCAAAACAAGATAATTAAAACAATCAGTGACAGTGCAAATTCCACAGATTTATACAGAAATATGTATAAACTCTACAGAATACTGTTCAATAAATCATATGCAATAATGGCAAAAATCTTAATCCCTTGATTTTTGTAATATGTCTATATTTAATAATGTCCACACGTATTCAACACTGCCTGTCGGGTGGTGGTTTATCACCTACTACTGCTTCCTGTTTGTGTTCATATCAAGCAAAATAATGTTATGATTTAGCTTATTAGTGTGCTTAACTATGACATGCCTCTGCACTGAACAAATTCTTCTCTGGTTATCCAACTTTCACAAGTCGTGTCATATATTTATATCTGTACTGCACAGATTTTTCCTGGCGCCATCATTGCAATATAATAAACACCGTATTCTATTGAACAAACCACATAAATCCTGTCAAGTGAATAAAACATGTGGGGTAACTTCATAAATTTGTTAGACTTGGTCTGTCATAGCTTTCTTTCCAGTGAAGAATTGTCCATGGGAAGAGTAAGATTGATTCTTCATGATGGTACTTGCCTTCTTTATACATTGTTTCAGCACCTGCTGATAATTTTTTCTCACTATAAAATACCTATAGGAACAGTTGAGCATGGATGTGCACATGTTGGCCCTCTTTAAGCTTTTTCATTAATGACAAAGTGTTGGGGGAACAGTTTGTGCTCTGCTCTTCCAGTGCAGTTTTGTTCCACTGTCACATCTTTTGATTGAGAGAAAGAAGGTGAGGGAGAGGAAAGAAAAGAGAAAACTGCTTTTGTCATGGTGATGATGTGGAGATGTCAAAATCTCAACAGACCTCTCTTGATGATGCGCTTTGAAATATTCCCCATTTCTGTACCATAGGTGTCATTCAGGCCATGTTAAAGACTGTGTGTTACAGGAGAGTTGCACCGCTAGCATAGACAGAATCCACAAACCAAAACTGCCCTTGCACTTCCTAGACCCATAAACTCGATTTTTATGTATTTTCTATGTCTTTTTAATCTCACTTTGTGTCTCTTTAGCTTTCTCTCGGAATATGAATGTCTATGAAAGCATGTTTACAGAGACACAGTCTCTGGAGAGTATGCTGCAACTAGAGCAGGAATGAGCTCATTGGGCTGCGCTCTCATTGGCTGCCGGAAGGAAAGTGATTCCTGTACCCAAAGCCCTCGCTTATTCGATTCTTTTCCTGTTCCTGAGACTGTGCATTAACAAATACAGGGCTGTGGGCAAGGGGCTGAGGACTGGGTGAGCGTAAGAATGGAGAATGGTGCAGGCAAAAATTAAAATGTGTAATTATTTATGACCTAGTTTTCAAGTTCCTGCATGTATGGATTACAAATATAAAAGGAATTTACAGCTGTAATCAGCTATTCATATTGTAAATAAATATACAAAAATTTACAGTTGTGTAATGAATAAAATGATGCAGATGCAGGTCAACAGCTCTAGTTAATATTTGCAACAAAAATCTGAATGTGGTTAAAAATTTTAAACAGTCACAGTTCTGCCTTCTTGCTAGTTAGAGATCAGAGGAGACTGGTTGACCGGGAATCGAATCAGGTCATTCAAATAACCACTCTATACAACCATGGCGAACAAAAAAGCATCTCACAAGCTGAACCCTTAGGCATATAGGCTACAACAGGAAAAGACTACGTTAGTTTTTACTAGTGTCATTCAAGACATATACACTGTTACTGAAAACTATTATAGGCCATGGGTTAAAGACCAGTGTCAACTATTCATAGTAAATGAGTCAATGCATATATGCAACCATGCTGTAAGTTGCTTAGTGCACACAATCTTTTGTTAAATGACCTTGAAACCTTTGGGATGGTTTTAAGTGGCACACTCACAGATTAGTCAAATGTACCCCAGAAGGAATGATCGATGAGGAACACAAAAACTTCTTCCAGCTGGCAGTCTCCTCTGACTCCTCCAGATGTGAAACACATGGCCCGATTGACTGACCTTCAGCAGGTAACTTGGCTTGCTTTGGGCCACCCCTTTCCCTAACTTTGGCCAGTTTCGCTTATTTAAAAATGGATCTTTGGCTATGGAAAAGAAAAATGATTTTCTTCTAGCCTGAAACACAAAGCACAGCAGTGGAAGTCAATACCTGCCCACTGTTCTGAAATGGAAATTAACCAGTGTATGCCGCATGTTGTAAACACAGTGACAACAGTGTAACTAATGAAAATGTCTTTCTTTCAAAACACGAACAGGACTGAGAAGGACAAGGAGAAATTGTGCGGCTTTGAGTGTTAAATTAGAGTTGTGAAGCATTTGTTTTAGCTCTAGCCTGTCAAACATGGCAGTGTTCAAAGGTGGTGAATGATAAAGTCTGTCCAGTTGTTTAATTCATGATTTATTTACCATGCTATGCAGCAGTAAATGTAGTCAGTTTGCCTTAAGAGTGCTTATTTGGCTAAATTTGATTTTCTCATGATTTGCTAACTTTCATGGTTAAGTAGACCTAAGCCCAATCAATTCAGTTTGCAATCAGATGCTAACTAATGCTTCTAAATAATCTTATGCAACCTGTAAAGATTCCAGTAGACAAATAACACAAAATTTATCGAACAAAACAGAACAAAACTAACTGAATTAATCACTGGTTTTCTCCACTGATGTTAGAAGAAACAGAGTTCATTTGAGGCTTGTGGTGTGAATAACGTTTTCCTCGGGTGATGAGACAAAAATTGATGTGGGTAGTACTCTGAATCAAAGCGAGAATTATTTTCTCATTGTAGGCTAAACATTTAGAGATAAGTGGGTGCATCTGTTCTTTAAAAAAAAAAAAAATACAATATCACTTTACTTCAGGCATTCTTGAGACTCCACTAACCGTGGTTTAGTTGTTTTATTGATTTTATTATTATTGTTTTTTTGCACCATGTGTAAACTGTAGCCTGTTGTGTATGAAATTCTCAGGGGATCAGCAGTTTAGGAATACTTAGTCTAGTTACCAACATCCATGCCAAGATCAAAGTCACAGAGATCACATTTTTTCCTCATTCTGAGCTTTGTTTTTGTGTGTCTTACATGAAGATAAGCTCTTGCATTGTACTGCTGTCACATAAATAAATGAATGTGCAGGTGTAAAAGTGTTCAGTTGATATGCAAATAGAAGCAAATTTGACCATATAGTTCCAGGTTGCCACAAGTTTATTTGACTTAGTGCAACTAAAGAATGTTTCCAAATCATGCAAGGCCTTATGAAACAGCCAGTGGCTTATGCAACAGCATGTACAAGGAAGACATGATACTACAATCCATCTGGCTTTGTTCTTCTGAACCTGAAGGCATAAAATAAAATTAATGAGAAGTTTTTTTTTTAGTTACATCACTTTGCAATAAATAACTATATAGAATATCACTGTTTTCTCTCCCAGAGAGCAATCCTGCATTAAAACGTTTTTGTACCAAAACATATGATTTACTAAAGGTTTTTTAAACTTGACAAATGGGCAAGACACTGAGGAATTTTGCTTAATAAGTATTTGGCATTAATTATTGGTTGAGCTTGAGGCTGCTCTCAAAAGGCTTTCTGTATTAGGTTAGATTTATCTTGAATTCATTGACATTCATTGGTCTTGTGAATCTGGCTTTCTAAAAATTGTGTTGGTCTTGAAGGCACATGCACACATTTTGACAAGAAGTAATTTGTTCTACTAGAAAATGGTGTGGTAAATGAAATTTATTTACCACATTTTGCTCTTTCATTTGAAATTATCCATGACTTGGCCCTGTGAATCTTAAGTTGTATCAACTTTATTCTGGTATTGGATTTTACAATGATGGCATTGAATACAGCCATAGCTTGATCAAATACTTGGACTGCAACTATTTTGGCAGGTGATATTAGCCAAAATTACATCCACATGAATGCCAGGACCAATGGTTTTCCAGCAGAACATTGACCAGAGTATCATAATGCCTCTGTTGGCTTGCCCTCTTCTCGTAGTGCATCTTGGTGCCTTCACTTCTTCAGGTGAGCAGCACACATGCACCATATGAAAAACTCAACAAAACAAAACAGAAAACTAACAAACCAAAGAAATCTTCTCTAGGTTACGTATGTAACCATAGTTCCCTGATGGAACGAGACGCTGCGTCACAATGGAACGTTTCCGCATTGGTCACCGGCGGGGTGACGTCACGACCGGAAAGCTACAAAATGCGCATGCAGTGGAGCCAGCGCTAGCTTCTGAAAATGAGAAGGGAAGCGCGGCAGGGATGCAGGGAGTGTGGCTCAGAGATGCAGCATCTCGTTCCCTCAGGGAACTAAGGTTACATACGTAACGTAGAGATGTTCCCTTTCGGGAACTCCAGATGCATCACAATGCTTTGCAAACCAGTGTCCAATCATGCCACACTGACCAGTCCTTGCCTAGTGTGTGAGAGCACAACCAGAACACAGGACAGAGGACTTGGCAGTGGCTCTAAGGTCGAGGTTGTAGAACATGACGAAGGTCAGCGGGGTGTTCCAGCCTACAGCATTGCCTGAAGACTACGCCGTATACGCTGCCACACACTGAGTGGAGTCTCCCTATTCTCCGAAGTAATAGGGAGACCAGAGGACTCATATGAAGATGAAATAGCATCCACATCCCCACCTACTGAGAGTCTACTTGTTGGCAGGAATTCTTTCCTATAGGAGCCATAGCAGACAAACAGCTGCTCCGACTTCTTCCACGGACTCCTGTGGACGTACAGTACGTGTCCAGTGGTTTCGCTTCTCCTGGTCAGTGGCTTGAAAAGGCAGAGAGTAGAATGCCTGCAGCATGACAGGTTGTGGGTGGAGCCATAGGGACCTAAGGTACATACCCTGGTTTAGGGTAAAGAAAGGCACTGGCCATGCCAGGGGTAAACTCCAGAAGAGATGGGGCCACGGAAAGAGCCTGTAGGTCCCCGACTCTCTTCAGGGAGGATATAGCCAGAAGGAAAGCAGTCTTAATGGACAGATACCTAAGGGCCACCTTGGCCAATGGCTCGAAGAGGGGCTCTGAAAGAGTGCCCAGCAAGAGGGGCACAATAGGCCATGATAGCGGACACGTAACCCTTCAGGGTTGAAGGAGCCAACCATGCAGCAAACTGTTCCTGCAGGAACTCCAGCATTGAACCAACCGGGCAGTTAACTGGGTCCAATTGGTGGTGCAGTCGGTGGTGTGAACAAGTGCCATTTAGTGGCATACGATCTTCTCTGGATTGAAAGAGCTTTGGATTAAAGGATGGTCACTACCTTAGTAGAGAAACCAGCTGCTAAGAACTGTGTCCCCTCAGGGGCCACAACCACAGCCTTCATAACTCTGGTTCACCCCCGCCTGGTAAAGGAGATCCCTCCTGGGAGAAAGGTGCCAGGGAAGGAGTCGACGGGCTCCTTCCCTGGCGAACTCTCTTGAACTCCTGGGAGCAGCACGATAGAGGGAAAGGTGTACAGGCATAGCCTCAGCCACGTCTGCACCATGGCGTTCAGCATCAAGGGGGCTGGGTGAGTGAGGGAGAACCAGAGGGGACAATGCGATGTCGCAAACAGATCCACCTGAGCGCTGTAAAACCTCCGCTATATCTGCTCCACCACCTCTGGGTGGAGCCTCCATTCCCTGGGCCTTGGTCTTGCCCCTTGCCTCCTGGTGGTTGATGTAAGAGATCACAGATGTGTTGTCTGTACGGACCAGCACATGGCGAAACCAGCACATGGCAGCACATGGGAGGCAGTGTTTCAGAGCCAGAAACACGGCCAGCATCTCCAGACAGTGCCACGTGAACACTATGTGCCACGTGAGCACTTTATGTGCCACGTGAGATGTAGCTTGTTCCACCGACCCTTTGCTTAGTAGCCACTGATGACCGCCCGAGCCATGAGGGAGATCACTCTCCTCGAAGAGCGCTCTCCACATAGCCATATTGCTACAATGCGAGCAGTCAACTCCCTTCGAGAGCCGACTGAGCATGCTTCTCTCTCAATCAAACGACACATCGGCTGTATCCCTCCACGAAATAAAGCGGGGGCAAGGAGGAACACACAGTCGGAAATTCTGCTTGCTTTTAAAACTCATGCCTGCACAGATTCACACACAAAGCGCTTACCTGCACAAACAGAAGCTAACGTCGCCTCCACTGCATGCTCATTTTGTAGCTTTCGGGTCGTGACATCACCCTGCTGGTTCCCAAAGCGTTGTGATGCAGCTCGAGTTCCTGAAAAGGAACTTAAGATTTTCCATTGCTCCTTGGTTAATGTGCAAATGTTGGTGTACAGGGACCAGCATAGATATTCATCAGTCTGTGGCTATGGAGCACACAACAAGCTGCAATGCAATGGTGTTCTGGTGCCTTTCTATCTAGCTAGCACTTTTTTTTGCAATCTGTTCTACAGTAGCTCTTCTGTGATACCAGACCAGACAGGCTTGCCTTTGTACCCCTCACACATTTCTGAGCCTTGGGTGGCTAAGAACCTGTCACTGGTTCACCTTGGACCACTTTTGTTAGGTACTAACTGCTGCATACAGGGAACACTCCACATGACCTGCTGTTTTGGAAATTCTCTGACCCAGTCGTCCAGCCCTCACTATTTGGCCTTTGTCAAAGTCACAAAGGTATCATCTATTAAAAGCAGCATGAAGCAAGAATATGGTGCTATCTACTGTTCTGTCAGCGGCATGCTTCTTCCATCAGAGACCTGTGACTGCAGTGATATTGAAGTTTTTTTTCAAGGCAAAGCTTGTCTTGGTGGCATCTATGCCCAGCTGGCATTAAAACTCAGCATTTTTAAATAGATTTTGCACCAGATCAAGCTGTGGACCCTCTGAAAGACAGATGATGTGTAAATGTCAGGGCATCAAGAACTTAATTACATGAACAAGGGGAAAGAGCAGGAGAAAACCCCAGGCCTGTTAATTTGTGCATTGTTTTCTGCATCCCAGTGGAGACAAGAGGGATGAAATGCACCCATGGGTAATCCAAGTAATGCCCTTATCCCCTGCCATCAGCATTTGATTAATTCTCAATGAGAAAATCACCTTGTGGTCACTCATCACATCTGGTGGGCGAGATTAATGTCTGCAGATATTTTAACACTGACTGTAGCACTTTTAACTGCATACCATTATTAGTTGTGTTGGTGTTCTGGCTGACATGCTGATTTATGGTTATGACAAAAGCTCTCCTGCCCTTGCTGGTCAGTGGGAATTGAAACGAACAATGCTATACCAAAAGGGGGTTGCCTCAGTTTTTAAACCACAGCTTACCCAGTAAATGCTTTTTTTTTTTTAAGTTTATGAACTCTGTTTGACTTTACTTTTAAAGAAGTACATTATACACCTGCTTCATTTAGGTGGTGAGATTTTCACATGGAGGCACAACACAGCCCCTGTGGAGAGGACATTTCTCAGGTCTTTCGACAACGTCAGAATTAAAGACCTCAATGAAAATTGCAATAGGGATCAGTATGTCTTTTAAAGAACACCCAAGGTGAACCGACTAGCTACATCAAAATCATAACTGATGAAACGAGCTAAGATAAAAGAAGAGCCTGATGCATGAGAAGAGACTAGTTTGGAAAGAAAAGCACAGTGATGTCTGCAGGGAAGATACAGTGTTCTGTACTATTACAATTTTATGAACGCTGTTTGGCTGAAGATCTTTTTTTTTTTTGCACGTAATATTTATTGGAATTTTAAGAGCACACACACACACACACACACACACACACACACACACATACTGTATATATATATATATATATATATATATATATATATATATATATATATATATATATATAAATAAATGAGGTCAATGCTCTCCATCTAAACATAATTGTAGTCTATCGGTATGACTTCAAAGACTCTTTTCCCAGAACATTCATTCCAAAGGCAACTGAAACATGGTGGTATTGAAATATTTAATAAATAGATATAGACCTATTTGTAATTTACATACAGTAACATGAGTACATTAAGCTTCAGACATATGTTGAATCATGCTGTTCTTTAATATTCATGAATTCCAACAGTATTAAAGATAATAAAATACATTGTGAGACAAATTTACTTTATGAATTCCTGTGAATTTATAATTACCGTATTTTTTGGACTATAAGCCGCTACTTTTTTCCCCACATTTTGAACCCTGCGGCTTAAACAAACTTCAAGCCAAAAAACTGAACCACATAACATTAGACCAATGAAATTTCTGAACGGAAACAAAAAAACGCACCTCACCTGTGTTCTGAGCTGCACGGCATCAGGAGAAAAAAAGTTTTTTTTAAATGCACGACGATGCCAAAAGATAAACTCCCGAGAGAAATAGTTGTGAAATGAAGGAGGAAGACAGTGAACAATGACTTACTTGGTAGGCTACTTTTTAGATACAAGCCGTTGTAACGCGTTGAGTCTGGGTCATGGGAGAGCTCGCTTACTCCAGTTGCAACAGAAATCATATAAGCACAGACAGGTTTCCAAAACTCGTGCTTTTTTATTATTCTTGGCAACAGTGTTAAGGTCTAGTCAAAGAAACTTAGAAATGAGCATCAGAAAATATTAAGGACATAATCCTCGTCTTGAACACACGCAGTAATAGCGGAAAAATGCAGTGCCAGGCTATTTCCAAAATACCGCAATGCTCCTAATGGAAGCGCAACATATTTCACCCGTTACACCGCGTGTAAAGTGTCTTCCATTGAAGCCTGTGTAAAGTTCATTAGTGTAGACACCTGTGGCTTATAGACAGGTGCAGCTTATTTATGTTCAAAATAAAAATATTTGTAAAATTCAGTAAAATTCGGCTTATATATGGGTGCGCTTTATAGTCCGGAAATTACGGTATGAATTTATTCCTTATGAATTCCAATTTTTTAACAAATGCTAAGATTCAGCATTTCCTATCTAAGAATGTAGAAATTCTAGGTGAAATTTACAATTTAGTATGGTTAGTCCAAATGTTTCAATATATTTACCACAGTTTACTTGGAACTAATTGTATGCTTAAGCTGCCAGAACATCTTTATGTTTGTGGGTTTGTGGAGAGAAGGCAAATTTTGAAATAATAATAAGCATAGTGATAAGCATGGTGAAAAAGAAATAAACAAATAAAACAAATAAATAAATGAAAAAGAAAGCTACAACCCACACATATTTGTACACAATAATGATTTTGCACTATTAGGAACATTTTGACCTACAACCTTAATGAGTAAGTCTTTCTTGAGTAAGTAAAAAAAATAAAAAAAACTATAATGTGGGAGAATTTGGTTTCAGGGTCACTTATTTTACCATCATTCATTTGTGCAAATAAACTTTGCTATAAGACAAACTGAAAGCCTTGCTTTTGCAATCTACTCAAAATCTTTCATGCATCTCAGACTTATTCTAATATGTCATGTAGTAATTAGAATAAACTCCATCCTTTATATATATTTGAAGTTACAGTAAGCGAACAAGCAAGCATGCAAGGATATGGCATTAAAATTTAAGAATAAAAAAATCAATTATATTGCTTATATTGCTTATATCCTTATAGTATTTATGTACTATAAAGTCCAATATGGAAAAGTTCATTACAGTTAAACAATGATAAACTGTGTAATTCTCAATGCTACATCACACCATTATGTTGTAGCTATTTCAATAGCGGCATGTCTCTAGGTGTTGTATTCCTTACATGATTTACAGATTTGTTTCATTCTCATAAGTCTGAGAATTTTGTTCTCTTAGTAACAAAAATGTAACCTAAAGTTATATCTTATGCAATCTGTGTTGAGATTTCTAGATTTGTTAAACATGATAAAAGTAATAAGAAAAACAACCCAATACTGTCTGGAGTGTCTGGAAAGCCTGACAGTAGATCAAACACAGTCTTTTGCCTTGTCTTTTTTTAAATGATTTATTGGGTGCAAAAGGATATTCAACTACATTTCAACACTGAATTGTGCGTGTTGTTTCATATCAGAAAAGAAAGAAAGACAGATCCTTGACAAGATTCTTGACAAACCAGGAAAGCAGTGATGCTCAGAAAAAGGCCATTCAGTTTTCCAGGGGAAAAAGAAACAAAACAAAATTAGATATTTAGCCAAAACAGATACAAATGACACAAAAGGTTACATTTAATAACTTTTCTTTCTTACACAGTGCTAATAAATTTAATCACTGACAACAGAGTCATTTAAATGAAAATAATCACACATTCAGTAATCAAAAACAACTACACCATTGGTATTATTTTATACCAGTACTCCCTCATTTAAAAGCAACAAAAGGACCTATTGTACTTTTTGCTTGCTTACTGCATACAAATCATTTAAGAGAGCATGTTAGACTTTCTTTCTACACGTCATCGAAACCATCCTTCCTACATTTGAACACAGTTCCATTAGGACTGTTGGGTCCTAGTAGTGTAGTAGGCCACAAAAGCATGTAGAAAAGATGACAGAAAGCTCAGTATAGATGAAACTCTCACACAGTGCAGCTATTGCACAGCGTTATTGAAACAGCACTGTACAGTTCAATAAATACTCTAAAACGAGCAAGCGTTAATGGACTCTACAAAAATAATGCATGGTGCTCTTTCAGCTTTTGAGGGGATAATGCATTCAACCTTGCTGTCGTCGTAAATGAAGATAACGCAAGCAACCTCTATTTCATTAAAATCCATCAATACTTCTTTTATATCACCATAGAAAAGCTTGTTCCCCAACCCCCCGACCCTCATGCACTTTCTTTGTACATCATTAAACAAGTGTTTTAAATCCAAATCCATTTCCTATAGTAGACTGTCATTCATGTTCAGTGGAGAGTTCTCTTACTTGCCCATTGTTGGAGGGATAAGCATTGACCACAGTGCATTACTATTTCATGATATAATAAAATAATAATAAGAATTTACAAATCAACTCTTCATTTTCCTCTTACTTTGCACCTAATTAAACCCCAGGAGAGAGAAAATAATCAGCCTTCTTAATCCTCTTATTTGCTGCAAACTAGGAGTGCATATGGAGGTTCACAGAGGTGACGAAATCTGTAAATGACCTTAAAACATAATAGCTAGAGATAGCAATGTAACACAGCATGGTTCAGATGTTCTTAAGAGCTATAAATGAATATAAATACAAATATAAGACCCAAACAAAACTTTCAATTTTGCAGTGTAATTTGCATTATATAAATTCAAAGTCTGCATTTTATTCTGAAAGAATAAGGTGTCCCTTTGTTAATATATATTTTTTTATAATAGGGTTTAGAATTTTCATAACCACAAGCAGAATCAAGGGCTACACAGTTATTTTGGTTAAAGTCTCATCCTTGACAAAAATAAATTTCTAAAAACGTATTTTAAAAAAGTACCTGTGACTCTTTTATTCATAAAGCTAGTATCCAAAACAAACAAAAAGTTAACACTCTTTTACTTTCGCAAACGTATTGCGCTAATATCTAAATCAATATCGCCGTCCTTCCAATTCTCTGTCCTCCTAGCTCCAAAGAATGCTCAAGAAAGTGTACAACCCCTTCCACTAAGCTCCCGATCGATCATATTTTGTCACATTTGGCTGCATAGACAGCTTTGCATATTTGAAGAGAATTTTTCATTCATGCAACATGAATAAAAAGCAGAGTACTTCTGCTCAAGCCCTGTCTTAGGTTCCCTCAGTATGCTGAAGGTGCTTTAAATGCTTGTTTCTACAGGTACATTAGGACATTCAAATGAACTTAAATGAAAGCCTCCATGCAGTTCGGTCATACAGCAGTACTTCACAATTCAGTGAGTCTTTTGCTCATAATAAATTCATTCTTTTTTTTTAAAGCTGCAACACAAAAACATATCCAACATTGACAAGAATGCACAAAAGCTTGCACATGTTCAAATATTTTTAAACTGGAATGTTCTGAATGTGTTTTTTTTTTACATTTCACAAGCCACAATTGCTTCAATCATTGACCTTGTCTACAACAAAAAATCTAAATAAAATAAAAAAACAGAAAAAAGAGAAATCCGCCAGAGAGAATAATATAAGCACAGTGAATACTGTTTCATAAAACAACTGTCTCTCCACAAATGGTCCCAAAGCAGCATGGTGAGGTGTTTAATTTAACCTCCAAAAAAATAATATTGAATCCATATAGGCAGGGACTTATGAGTCAAAAAGTCGGTCCTCGCATATCTCAAGTGCTGCTTTTGTAGCTCCTCCAAAGACCTCAACATTGGCATCTATCCATGGCACAACGTTGCCAGGCATGTAGGCTGAACAATTGGCCATGCCAGAGATGTCTGTATGGCGGAGAACCCGATCCCACATGTTGAAATGGCTTAGCTCTCCAACAAAAGCCTGTGTGGCATCAAACCTTCCGCCAACAATATCCTGTTAAGATAATAAAAAGGGGCAAAAAGGTCACCAAACATTATAGGCAATTAAAGTTCTTAATTTGGTGGTAAAGTACATCAGGGCAATGACACTATAGGTCACTGGTTTTGGCATTAGTTTACTAGAAGGTCAGTGTCATTGTCAAATTTATTTCCATACTGTAGCAAAATTAAATACAACATAGGTTAACCAAAATGGGTTTATGCAAAAAAAAAAAAAAAAGAAACAAGTTTCTAACTTGGATTTGAAACTATTTAAGGTATGAGCAGTCCTGTTGTATAGTGGAAGGCTGTTCCAAACCTTGCAACACCAGCTACAGTGAATCACCTCTAAGCTTCAGTCAACTAGGCAGTCAAGACAGATGATCATGACCAATTTAAATTGATCAGGCCTCTTATCAGATTGCGACTGCCTGTTGTGTTACAACAGCATGTATGTATCATCCAGGAAAATGTGTATGAGGCACCTATGCTAGAAAGTTGAACATGTAGCAGGAGACAAAAGAATTACCATAACACAGATAGACAGTGAAAATGACCTTTGCTGTTACAGCTGTTTCTGTATGTTATTTATATGTAAATTTGCAATCTTTGCTGTATTATTTCCGGCTTTTTATATTAGAACTGCGTATGCTCTGTGGGTGACAGGTCTTACTTAACCTATGGAATTCACTTCTGGCTGACATCAGACACACATTAAGTGTTCTAATAAGTATTTCTAAAAAAACTATTTTGGGGTCAGCGTTTGCTTAACTGTTATTAGTCTTTAATGGACTTGATATGTTTGCTTTTATTATTATTTTTTTTTTTACAATTTGTATTCAAATAGTTGTGTTTTTTATGTAGGCTACTTTTATCTAAGCTGTTATATAAAATAAAGTTTATTATTATTATTATTATTTTATTATTATTATTATTATTAATAATATTATTAATATTATTAATATAATGCTGATAATTGAGCTAATATTTACTTTCTTATATATAAATAATTGATTAAAACTTAATTACATAGTATAACAGAACATTTTTATATTCATTGTGTATAAAAAGTAATTTAGGTAAGTCATTATTTAAGTGGTTTTACAACATAGGACTTACATACAATGTCCTTGACTTAACTCTTTTTATTTTATTAATTTATTAATCAGTATGTTTTGTACTCTTTTTATAAACTGAACCATTTGTATTTATTAATTGTTTAAACTTAATAACTCCTGCCTTGTGACTAGTCTCTGGTCTGATGATTGAAATCAACAATTTAAAAAACATAACTAAAGTATATTCAGACTACTGATCTAAACGGTACATTCGACAATAAAATCAATTTCCTACGCTGTCAAGATCACGCCTGCTTAAAGGTGAGTCACTTTAACATTTGATTAGTCTGTAACATTTGGTATTGGGATCATTGCCATCATCTTTTGTTTGTGTAAGTAATGCAATGTTTATATATTACTAAAAGCCTCACTGGTGTCTTTTACCTCAACTCTCCCCTACTTCCTGAAATCAATTAATCATTTCTTGTGGTAGATATCCAGTTTAACTGCTCATCATTTATTTTATTTTTTTAGAAATTTGCCCTACATAGCAACAGTAGCCAAGTGTGGTTAGAGCTGGGAATTGGTCAATAATAGAAATATACATTTTGAGTGACAAATACCAACTCTGTTTCCTGTGAATGAAATCACTTTGCATTCTATGTGTACTGTACCACTTGATTACCTAATGCTATAGCTAAGTTTAGTGACTTTTGCTTGTCTTTGCATACCATCCCTGAGGAGTACACACACACCACATGGTATACCAGTAGCATAGCAGCAGTATAGTAAATACAACCAGATGACGTTTTCCTCTCATCGCGTGTGAAGACTCATTCTATTTATTTTCTGTCTGTCCCTTAAGGGAGGCTTAATGTCTCTCTTTCACTCCTACCTGTTCTTGACCTAGTATGATCACTCCTCCAGGTTTAATTGGGTGCCACGGGGCTAAGTTCTCCCCAGTGCCCAGCTTCTCGCCATCCTGATAGGCCTCCCAGAAGCCGTCTCTGGTCGTCCAGGTGATACAGATGTGATGCCATCGGCCGTCGCCCACTGATAAAGGCAGCTGAGCCACCTGGAGAACAGGGTGTTAAATTAATGCACATGCAAAGAGACTTATAATGTTAAAAGACTAGAAATCGGAATGTTTAATAATCCCAAATATGAAAAAAATTGAGAGACAAGGCAGCATTGACATTTCTAGAGTTAGTATGTAGTACATGCAGTATATTCTAATAAGTTTGATAAGTAGTTGAAAGTATTGGGGTGACTATTGCAGAGACCATTAATTAAACTCGATCTGACAAATAAGTGCTACTATGTTAATTTGTTTCTTTATAAACTTTGTTTGAAATGCATTGAAAGTGACTTAAACATGCTTTTACACTGCATCTTCACAACAGCATTGGAAACACATTAACATGAACTAAAAATGAAAAGGCTAGGCCCTTATGGAACATCACATGCTTGTTGCTTATTGGCTAAAACATGCATCAGTTCTAGTGACTGGGGAAAACAGAGAGTCTAAAGAAAGCAGGTAATTCAAAAGAAAACAAATCACTCCTCACAATAAAAATTGTGTACATTTTCACTAGGATAAATTGAAAACAGACCAAAAGGTTAAATTATTTTTCCACGCAATTAGCACGCAATGTTCAATAAGAACCTGAAATGATTAGTTTTATGAATTTGTTTTGCACCTACCTAACGCCATAAAAACATTGGTTTTGAATACCGCCACTGGTAGCATTCGATACAACTTCTTAATCTACGTATGTATATAACCGTATCATATAACCCAATTATTCAGAGCAAACCCAATGAGGTTTTATACAAACACCTTACTGCATGTTAATGTTGAACTCTTGGTGCGATGAGCTGCATACAGCATTTAGTCAGATTCAGTACGACAGCATTTCTCATCGCCTATGTCTCTCTCCCTCACACACACACACACACACACACACACACACACACACACACGCACACACGCACACACATGTATAATGCAGAAAGCTGAAGGCCAAGCTGCCTTTCTCAATAAACCAAATGCCAAAAAGATGCAGCTCAGGAGTGGCATCATGGGAATTATTCAGGCAGCTAGGCTCACTCTCTCATTTTTCTCTCCCACTCTCTCAACCCTCAGGGTGCATTCAGCATCAGCCAGACATACAGATATCTAACTAAGTCTTACGAATCCCAAATGCCTCATACAAAAACTTAATGTTGGCGGTGGGAGGATTTTATGTTTGTAAAGCATTATGAGATTGTTTCTTGAACAATAAATACAAGTTACTGACTGATAGATATTTTATAGGTAACATAGGAGGATTAAGGCAAGGAATTCTCCCCAATATGTTTAATATTTGTGCCAAACTTAATTGCCAGCATTTACTTTTCAGTTAGTAAAATTGGCCTTGCAAATCTTCCTACTCCCCTCTAATACTGTGAGTAATGTCATGGCCAATGATGACAACATTTTTCTGATTTAGTTTTACCTTTAGCTTATTGCCAAAATTAGTTAAAATAAAAATAGATTTTTGAAGATCCATGATCTGGCATGATAATCAATGTTTAAGTCGAAATGCTCTGTAGCAGCAACATATTAAACTTTATCACAATACTTTCTAAATAAGATAAATATGTAATAAATAACTCCACCGCTTTTTTTTTGTGATTCAACATTAGACTTTTTGGGCTAATGAAACTAATCCTCTTCTCTGCAAACACAACTGAGCTTACAAATCACATGTTACAGTAGTCTGTAGTTGAAAGCTATCTGAATTTATAAAAGTTGTCTTACCATGGAAACCCAAATATTTTTGCAGAGCAGAGAAGAAGTTATTTCATGAACCTAGCTAAAATTATTGACTCCGTATAGATTTTTTTTAAAGCGGTCTAGTGGTAGAGGTGAGCTTGGTTAAAAATCATTGCTGCAGAGTGTCTCATACAGAGCACTGAAGTGAAAGTTTGATATGTGTATGCTTGAGCTAGAAAAATGCTTTAGTCTATAGAGGTGCTGAAAATACATTAGATATGAACATGTTTCCTGTGAGACCCTGGATGATCATAGAAACACTGGGTGTGAAGTGGGAACACACCCTTCATAGTATAGCAGTCTATTAATGGGTAAATTCACTGCAGCCAATCCATTCACTCGCATGTTTTTGGGAGGACAGAGACAGTAAACCAAGCTCAGGATTAAACCAGAAACAGTGGAGATGTAAAGTGGATACATGCCAGCTTCCATCCTATTTTAGTAATACTGTTAATGTTGAGAATTAAACCCTAACCCAAGCTCATATTTACTCTTTGTTAGCATATTTAAGTCGTAAATTATGCAGGAAAACAAGAAATACCTGAAAACAAGCAACTGATCTTGTATGCAGGCAGACATGAGATGTGGTTTTTCACTGTGCTCTCAGTGCATGCTCTTGCACCATAAAGGTGAGCTAATCACAGTGCTCCTGTGATAAATCTTTTATAACCTCAGTAACAGTAAAAACATTTTCATTGAATCACGAAAGTAGAAAGTGGCAATATTGTGCACAGAACCCAAAACTATGTGCTTGTGTACATAACCCTAAGTGTTGAAAACCCTTACAGCTGAAATGAATCCCAAAAAACAGTTTTTAAGAGAATCATAGATAAGATCTTTCAACTGTTCCCGGGCTTGGGAAAAAATAAAAATCACACACTAATAATCGTGCCAAATTTGGGACTCAAATAACCCTAGCTTGGCACACCTATCTTTGGGCAGTTTCTCCCATTCTACTTTGCAGACCACTCAAGCTTCATCAGGTTGGATGGGGGAGCGTCGATGCACTGCGATTTTTCCAGATCTCTTCAAAATAGTCTGGGCTCTGGCTGAGCCACTTAAGGACATTCATAGAGTCGTCCCGTAGCTACTCCTTTGTTATCTTGGCTGTGTGCTTAGGGTCGTTGTCCTGTTGGAATATGAACCGTCACCCCAGTCAGATGTACATAGCACTCTGGAGCAGGGTTTCATCAAGCATGTCTCTGTATATTGCTGCATTCATCTTTACCTCGGTCCTGACCAGTCTCCCAGTTTTTGCTGCTTAAAAACATCCCCACGGCATGGTGCTGCCGCTACCATAATTCACTGCAGTGATGGTATTGGACAGGTGCCTGGTTTCCTCCAGACATGATGCTTGGCATTTAGGCCAAAGAGTTCAGTCTTTATTTGTCATGGTCTGAAAGTCCTTCAGGTGCCTTTTGGTAAACTCCAGGTGGGCCGTCATGTGCCTTTTACTGAGGAGTGGCTTTTGTCTTGCCACTCTCCCATACAGGCCTGATTGGTGTAATGCTGCAGAGATGATTGTTCTTCTGGAAGGTTCTCCTCTACAGAGAAATGTTTGAGCTCTTTCAGAGTGACTATCGGGTTCTTGGTCACCTCCCTGACTAAAACAATTCTCCCTCGATTGCTTAGTTTGTGGTTTTTGAACTTAATGGCTTGGTTTCTGCTCGGACATGCACTGTCAACTGTGGGACCTTATATTGACAGTTGTGTGCCTTTCCAAATCATGTCCAAACAACTGAATTTACCACAGGTGGACTCCAATAAAGTTGTAGAAACAAGAATGAACCTAATGATGATCAGTGGAAACAGGATGCACCTGAGCTCAATTTTGAGGGCCATGGCTAAGGCTGTAAATACTTATGTACATGTGGTTTTTTTTTGTTTGTTTTAATAAATTTGCAAATATATTTTCCATTAAACTTCACTCATGTGGTCATTATGAAATATTGTTTGTAGAATTATGCGGAAAATAATGAATTCCATCCATTTTGAAATAAGCGCTGTGAAAACTTTCTGGATGCACTGTAGTTTGTTGTTGCTAGACAACTAAGTAGTAGTAGGATATAATATTATATTGCCCTACCAGCATCTAATGCCTTCTTTGGTGGAGATTATAAAGATGTTTCTAGAAATGATAAGATGTTTTTTTAGTGATATTTTACTAAACAAGTCCTTAAATAAGTATTGCCAGACAATTAAGCTGTAATTGCATTAATTTAGCTAGCTAGTCCCATGCGAAATATATTAGCTGTCCCTATGCTCTGCTAATGCCATGTTCATGTCATTTGTAACTCATGTAGACATTTACACACTGGCTTTTCTTGTCTCAGAAGGAGAGGATTCTAGTGTTTCAGATTCAACTTCTTTTATAGCAAAGAATGTCACTGTATATCCATTGTTCCTTCACACTAACTGACAATTAGCATTTGGCGAGACCTGTGAACCAAAAAGAAAAGAGCAATTCTACACTTTTTCTAGTAAACCCTGTTCAAATGGCCCTGCCTCCATTCACTAAAAACACAAAATAACAGCACCACAAATGCCTTCAGGTGGATAATTATTTGAGTTATTCTAAAGAAAAACTCTCGCAATGCCCAGACCAGGTTAATGATAGGTTAGCCCTTGTTAATGATCATTAACAACATTGACACTGTGTCTAACTTCTGGTATATATACTGTAAGTAAGCATAGTCTGTTTCTCAGCAGCAAGCATTTAGCAGTCACAACAGATGATGATATCTTTCCTAACACTGATCGATAGAAAACACTTTGAAATTAGTTTGTTATTATAGTTTTTGACTCATTAAAATGCGTCCTTGTTGATTCTCATTTCAAATGATAATTTTTTACTGTGAGGGTTTGTCAATAAAAGTTTAATCTTCAATAATGACCTATTCTGCAGCTGTGTTTAGGTCCACAGATGGTGCAACTGTGGAGCTGTTTACCAATTGTACTTGAATCCCTCTTTGATTTCCCCCTCATTTTTTCAATCACATCCTTTGTAATGCTGATATCCACCACTCTGTAAAGCTGAGGCTTGGCACTGCCTAATATCAAGTCTCATGCTGCTTCAGAGTGCTGCTGGCAGATCAAGTTAAAAATATGTGCCGGCCATTGTGATTGTTGTGTCTACGATTATGGCACAGAGGGAGTAGGACATTCTTGGGAATATGTTTCCATGTGTACTTACATACCTAATAATACCACAGTGCTGTTGAATACTTGCTTCTGATTAGCTAGAGGATGTTGATTTACTTACTTTAACAGCAGCTCTGACAATAGTGATTTCATTAATTTGGATAAGTTTATTTGAAGGTGTATATTGTAACATATCATTACTATTGTAACAGCTCATTTCCAAATACATACATGAAAAATTATTACAATAATTATAATCTGAATTCATAATATTTTGTTATTTACCAAAGTGTGATACACAGTATAATCGCATTGGCTGAATCCATTGAACAACTGGTTAAGTGCCACATTCATGGTTACAACCGATCGTTTGGTGTTGTGTATTGAACTGCATCATAATCTGCATTAAACTCCCAGTGTGACAGCATAAAACACCAGAAAAAACGACACAAGCAAGTGAAAAATTTCGATTATATAATTAATGACTGACCTTGTCGTTGACAAGTAGCTCGATGGGATTGTTGCCCCATTCTATCAGCACAATCTCATTGGCCTGTCCAGGGACTCCGTATGAGAATGGCGTTCCAATACCAGGACTAGCGCTGGACTTGAGCCACATACACACTGTGAAAGCATACATTTCTGGTAAACTCTTCTTGATGCGGCCGTAGAGGTAGTTTGTGCGCAAGGGCAGAGAAACCTTGAAGTCCTCTGGCGATTTAAATGCGCTGTTACCTATAGGGGGAAAATAAATGGATAATGAACGGATGAAATGCAAAATGGGTATTTGGGTCTAACTTTGCTGGAGATTAAAGATAAAATGACCACCTGTTCTAATTAGTAGACTGGCCATATTTGTGCCATGGACTGTGCTCTCAAATCTAAAAATTAGCCTAATGATTTCAGACCCTCATTCAACAAGCCAGAGGCTATGTGATCCCCAGTACAGAGCTGTATTATATTAAAATCTTTTAATATGCAACTACTACCAAACATGCTTCATACTGCTCCAGGATAACATTGCAGAGGCTGGGTTTGAGCTGGCTTTTAAGTATGAATTAAATCCTGGATGCTTTGAAAGACTACAAATGTACAAAGGAGCTCCACACCAATTGTAATTCGGTCCTGGAAGAGACAAGATGTGAGTGTGCCTTACTTCTCTCCAGCTCTGTTATCCTCTCCAACAGCGAGTTGAGCGTGTTCTCTGTGTGCTGCCGGTGGGCCATTGTCTCATTGTAGAGCTGAGTTTTCTCCTCCTCAAGCTCGGCTACTCTCCTCAACAATTGGCTCTCGAGGTCCCCCAGTCGGCGCTTGAGCAAGTCACGCAGTTCATTGGGGAATGCCGCACCGGATGCATTGGCATGCAGCTGCTGCTGCACAAAGAGGGAAGGATACAGCTTTAATCATGTTCTGCAGCCTGATGGCTGTGTAAGTGAATGTGAAGAGTGTGTCAGGAAATGTTTTCTCGCAAAGTGCACAGGTGACGATGAGTCAGAAACCATAGAAAGTCTGAGTGTGTGTGTGTGTGTGTGTGAGTGTGAGTGTGAGCGTGTGTGTGTGTGTGTGTTTAGTGGTTAGATTTCTATACACGTATATACGCTTGTGTTTGTGCACTACTTTACTCTTGGGGCTTAAGCATGGTTTAATTACATCATGTGGACATTCTGCTTCCCATATCGTAGATCACATGGCACACAAAATTCATAGGTTTTTCATGGATACATGATTTAATTCATCGTGCTAGGTATTTTGTATCAATTCCATCATAAGTATTTGGAAAATAAACCCTAATGGTTCCCTACCAGAAAGCATAAAAAAAACCCTTTTCAACAACCTATTAAAGACCCCTTAAAGAACCCATGAAAATATATTTTTTCTTAATGTGTGTAGGTACCATAGAGCCACTCTTACACTAATACAACCAGTGCACTATAAACACATTGAAAACATTTATTTTGCACAAAGAAAACGGCAGATCCAACAAAAAAAAACCTTGTTCTTGACATATTTTGGCAGTGCGAATCTTTTGTGAGCACTAAGCCTCACTATGTGCAGAACTAGACACGCCACTGCACATATTGCATAAAGCAACAGGATATAAAGATGTCCCATGGAGAAATAGGGAAAGAGACAGGGAGTGAGATTAATGGGAGCGTGCGCAGAATGATAATCGTGATGTTTGCGAACAGAAGAGATGGAAGAGCAGATGAGAAACATCTACACTCACACAGAAAAAAAAGGTATCGAAGTGTATCTGTGGTGGTAATATCAAGTGTGCACCTCTTGTAACTTTGTCTATGCATATTGACTTGGAGACAGGATTCACTATATTCACATTTTTGTGTAAGGGTTCTGTGCATATTAAAAACGAAGAATAAGCGACGAATTCTTTGCACGGATTAGGATTTTTTTTCCCTTCACACCTACATAAAGTGAATCTTTTCTCACCTCCAAGTTTTCCAGTCGATCCTTCAGTCCTTGCATCGTCTTGCCGAGCTGCTCGATGGTTTCCGCAGGATCGCGCGGCAGATCGCCCATGGTGTTCTTCCCGTAGTCCTTTCTGCGCGCGCCCCCGCGCCACTTCGCGTCGCGCGCGTCGTGAGCCGCGGCCTCGCAGCGCGAAAGTTTGGAGTTGAGCTCCTTGATGGTGCCCTGCTGACTCGCGATGGTCTCCCGCTGCTGCAGCACGGTCTCGCGGAGCTGCACGATCGTGCTCCTGAACTCGTCCTCCTGAGGGCTCGCGCTCTGCACGCGGTTGTCCGCGTCCACTGGGCAGCTGAGGTCGGCGCCCGCGGGCACGGCGGTGCACACGAAGCGCTCGCCCTGGGGCTGGCCGTCAGCGCGCGTCGCGTGCCCGGCGGCCAGCGCGCGCGCGCAGAGGAGCGCGACGAAGAACGCGATCATCGCTGCCGCGCGAGAAGCACGCGCGTTGAGCTGGAGCGTCCAAAAAAAGCTGTATTCGCAAATCAAAAAGTGTGCAAGACAAAGCCCCGATGCACGAAAAGTCACAGATTTCACAAAGAATAGCAAAAGTTATTTAGATCCAACCCGACAATTATTATAATTTTTTTTTTAAGTGCAATGTCCGTTTCTCCTAATTGTAAGATTGTGTGTAATTTGAAAAACAGTCCAGCTCCCAGTTATTTCCTAGTCCCTGATGCTGCAGAGAGACAACTCGCCTCACCGCGGCTTAACGCATTAATATAGGCTCGACTGATGGAGCGCGCGGATTGACTAAGCCTCAACTACGTCACGAGTCTCATCACAAAATATCTCCATCTCCCTAGATAAGCGCACTACACCACGAGTGAAAGAATGTTATCCTCACACTACATAGTGCCCCATATTTTCGATTTAGTGACATATAAGGGTGCAAATCATTCACGACCAGATGTAGTAAGTCATTTTACAATGTGATTGCGCTCGTGAGCCCAGTCAGAGTAGTCAGCATCGCTTCTGTTACTGCCAGATGTAGACTTGAATGAGGTCACTTTTTTTTTTCATCGTCAATCTATTTTTAATCATTAATCCCAGATATCACGAGCGTCACGCGTAAATGGCAAATAATCTTCTGCCTTTTTTTTTTTATTAATAAAAAAGTCATGATTGTCATGATTTTCACCTCTTCCACGTCATTATTACCGTGCAATCTAAACTTATCTTAAAAAAAAGAACATTCTTACATTCTTCAATTCAAACACACAAAAAACAAACCTTGTCCAGGTGATGTTGGAGATATAAATATAAATATATAAATTATAGATTTATAGACTTTGCATTCGAAAGGCCACTTATAATGTAGTCCAAATAATTCAGACTTATAACATTTACACATTGCTAAAATTATCTCAGTTAAAGATCGTTTTCCACATGGACACTGGAAGAACATGCATATCGCCATATCAGGATGAGAATGTCAGGCACCTTTGTACTACACCACACATGTTTAACAACTAAAGAAGCTATACATGCTAAAAGTAGTGCTAAATGGCATTTTGTGAGGGTCATTCTGATGAATGTCGAGTCCGCTCACTGTTTTACAAACACATTGCACACGTGTGTATCTCCACAACCTGTGACCACAGCTCAAGACTGACAGCAGTGCTCTGAGTCAGTACTCTGACACACGCCCACTCAACCACCCATCTCACACTCATACACACGAGCATCATTTCAGCACACGCACCGCTCACACAGCCAAGCCCACTCTCTAACAGCCAAATGGGAAATTTGAGCTATTATGAGGTCCGGGGATAAAGAAGTTGCCAAATTTCTGTTTGGCTTTGCTGGTTAATAACAGAATGACACTTTATTCATACATTTCATTTGATATATTATCTGCATGCTTTTGCAGTGGGTTTTTGTGTGTTAAGTCCCATCCCTGATCTAGATCAATGGAAATCTTTGAATTAGAGCCTTGCAGGGCTTAACAAAGCTATGATGCAACTCTTTTAAACCTAAAGTGTAAGAGCAGCAGGCACATTTGTGTGTTTTTTTGTGTGGAAGTTTTATTTTAGATGAATTTCAGAGACACTGTTGTAGACTAGTAGAAAAATGTAATATGTATACATATAGGCTGAAGGGGCTGAGCTTTACCCAAGAACATTGTGGTCTAAAGCTGTGTCAGTGACACTGACACTGACCCTCCTGTGCTCTCTGCATGCTATTACATCTATGTTTTATAGATTAAATCTAAGCCATGTTCAATATGAATAAAAACACACATATTAGAAAGTATGATGTACCAAATCATAACAGTTATGCTGTGACTAAGTTCATATCATTCTCTGCTTCTATGGAAATAAAGTGATTTTAGGGAGATCCTCCCTACATTTTTCTCAATATCTTTGGTATATGTTCATATGTTTATAACTGTTGTTTATGTAGTCAGTGATAATCCGTTTTTCATAACTAATCGTTCGTGATGCAAGTGCACAAGAACTGGTTGCAACCAAAGATTTGATAAAATTTCCCTTGACATTTCATGTTGCTGTGCGAGTGCGTTTCGAGTGCTGCTATCCACTTGAGGTAAGATCATTTTGGTTAATTGCTATTTCTATAGAGCAAGTTTGTTTATAGCGCTAACCTTTACAAGTTCTACATTCTCACTGAGATAACACATATATATATAAAATTCCATAAAGCTGGAGTTAATACATTTTTTAATCATTATTATTTGAATCATTTGAGTTTGATGTCATAACACCTATGACATTTATGCTGCTTTAAAACTGTAGCACCCTCAGTGAAAAAAGTCTGTCCTTTTATTTAAATGTGTATTAAGTATTCTGGACAAGAAGATAAGATGATATGAAATGAGATAAGATACGATACGATAAGATGAGATAAAATAAGATGAGATAAGATGAGATGAGATGAGACGAGATAAGATAAGATAACTGACAGTGATGTTATAGTTAACACCACAACCCTTGCTGAATGAATGATTTGTCATAGCAAAAGTGATACAAATATAAAAAACCCAGTTAAGCAAGCATAAGGAGACAGAAAAGGAAATAAATACACAATATGGAGTTATTATTATTTGCTCTGCATCAATTAATTTCACAAAATTTTAAAAATGTTCTTTTGTTTTTTCATCACTCAGACATTACACTAATAGAGCAAAGTGTTAAAAGGTAGTTTATACACTTGCAATCTAAAAGAAACTGCTGTAAATATGAATGTTTCTTATGTGAAGATTTTCGCTAAAAAAAGAGGAAAAATGATCACGTTCCCTCTTGATATTGAATAAAAAAAAGAATAGACCAAAACTCTTCTATATATCAACAAAAAACAATGTTGTAATAAAACCATCAAAATGGAAGTAACATGCAACACTTTTACCAAACTGTCATTTTTCATGTCAAATCTATTGCGCTGGAACCAAACTGCAATATCGTACCACACAATATTGTTGTTACATACACTGATTAGCCATAACGACTCCTTTTGTGCTGCCAAAAAAAGCTCTGGCCCGTCACAGCACAACCTCTACAAGTCCTCTGAAGGCACTGATGATAGCAGCAGATCATTTCAATACTATATGTTGAGATGTGAGGCCAGGCAAACTAAGACAAAAGCAGACCAACACAAAAGACTACATAAATTGCACATGTGCAGTGCAATTTGACTAGATGGGGTAGCTTTTGTCCCACCCAACACACACACACACACACACACACACACACACATCAATGACCCTTTAGCACCATGACCATGACAACAGTTGTTCTTTCTTTAACCTCTTTTCGTGGATACTAACCACTTCATTCCATTGCTGTCTAATATTTCTCACAACTTGACAGGCACCATTGCAAGGAGATAATAACCACTTCACCTGTCAGTAGTTTTAATGTTATATTCAGTGTGGTATTTGTAACAATGTTCTTGCCACTGAAGTCAGGTTCAGGGACCCATATTACAAGACTTGCTCAGTACAGTCTTGTAATGTTACATAATTAATTGATTTGGCAAAGTTTTAGTACAGACTCAAAACCTGGCCTCATTTCTAAATAGAGTCATCATACATTGTTTATCAAAACCTGCACTGTGAATATCTGCATAACATTTACAGAAATTTTAAATACCATTTAAAACAGTGTGTCATATGCCTTTCTTGGAAGAAATGTGGTGCCTGCAGCATGCAATCTAACGGCTACAGCTAATTACACTATGTTATTATTGGTTGTATGTAAGCTTCCCACACAGCACATGGCTCACCATCAGGGTGCAAGCTGCAGAGTGGACTAAAACAAAGTAGGCGTTCACAATTGATCATTATTGTACAGTCAAACTGCGTGAAATGTGATACCATTACTCAACAACTTATTCAAATCATGCACAACAAAAATATCTGAAAATGCACATGCTCAGGGAGTGTGAGTGCCCTGAATTGCTAGTAGTAATAGAGGAGATTTAGCTTTCTGAACTTAACTCTCAGATGCAGCATGTAAATCTGGAAAATGATTAATTCCTTTTATTTGTATTTGCATTTTGAAATAGAAATTAGATTAAGATTTTTAATGAACAAGCCAAAGTCTACAGTGGCAATATAATATTTGTAAAAACTCCCAGAGATGACATGGAAGAAATCTTGAGAGGAACTAGCCCAAAAAAGGTAACATATCCTCCTCAGCTTGACACGAGTGGGAGTATACAGTGGGAGTTCTTTCACAAATGTATACCATAAATTAAAATAGTACTTAGGGTTTCAAAAGGATGTTCATTATGAGCATCTGTTAGATTTTCAAATATTCTCTCCTTCTGATCTTTAGAAAAGAGATGTAGTAAGATATAATACTTAGGAAATGGTGAAGGGTTTTATCTAAGCTTCATACTATATATATATATATATATATATATATATATATATATATATATATATATATATATCACTTTTGTCGCTCATTTTTAACCAACTGTTCCCCACCCACTGGAACGTCTCTGAACACCCCATTACAACCCTCTCTTTAACCCACTGTGCCTGGGGCTGACAGCCATGTACTTTATACTAGCAAAATATCTCAAACCCATTCTTTTATCTAGTACCTGAAATAAGTTTACAGATATTCTTTACGTATAATCTCTCAACCACACTGGATGTTTAAATGTATCATTCAAGTATTAAAAAATGATACCATTATACTAAAAAAAAGCCTATATTCTGTATATATAGCCACTATAATGTTAGTAGACACCTGACCATAACACTCATATGCATTTGCTATACATCTCAATCAAAATTTTGCTGTAAATAAACTTCAATCTTCTGGGATGGCTTTCTACTAGATTTTGGAACGTGGCTGGGAAGATTTGTTCATGTATTCACAAGAGCATTAGTGAGATCAGGCACTGATGTTGGATGAAAAGGTGTGGGGTGCAGTCTGCATTCCAGTAGTGTAGGTGATTCATAGTGTTAAGGCTCTGTATGAGCCACTCATATATATATCTTTTATATATTATCCAGGTAAAATGATCCACCAAAGCTAGGTGAGATATAATTTACATTTTGAAAAATGCTAATTTTAGGGTAACTATGGGGTACCACTGACAGCAGCAGCAGGTGAGTCACAAATGCAGAAGACTCCAAACAAAGCTAGAGGACAAAAGATTCACAGTGGGAAACGTGTATCAGAATCCTAGGTGCTAAAATAACAACCAACATATTTTGCAGTTTTAAGTTAGTAATATTACACACCACTGGCACGTTTATAGGGTGAACTCATTAACTGTTACAGGGTGAACTGTTAACTCATTACTTGCTGGGGTAGTTTTGCTGGCTTTGCTAATTTTTTGGTTTTCATAACACAAAGGGTTCGTGACAACAGGAATCCAATATATAAAAAATTAAGCCAGGAGGAAATCTAAATACCTCTGTAAATGAGATGGCCCTTTCAGAAACATATAATGGTGCATAATGAGCAACAAGCTTCACTCTATCACATTAATGGATGAGGGAACAGGCTCCTGCAATTAATCACATCAGAAACTCCAGGAACACATGACAAATATGTGGAACGAGTTTGTGCATCAAATCCTCAGCTATGATCTAACTATTAGAGTATAGTATCTTTTATCTATTTTCCAGTGTGCCCCTCTTTCCTGATATGCACATTTGTTTTTAATTACGATCTTCTCCCTGAAGAAATAAAGGTTTCCTAGATGTCCTGATGAAACATTATTGAGCATAATTTTCTCTTTCAGTGATCAGGCATGCCTTCAAGTTTAAAATATACTGTAGACACAGTGTTGTTTTCCTATAAAAAAAGTAAGCGTGTGCTGTAGCATACAGTTTTTATTTCAGTTAAATTTTTCTCAGGATTCATAACTTTTACCCACCTACTCACTTACTGTAACCACCTTATGCTGGTCAGGATCGTGATGGATCTGGAGCACATCCTAGTAACATGGGCATAAGGTGAGAGAATTCACCCTGGATAGGACATCTGTCTTCACATAATAATTCAGACCTCTGGCAAATTTAGTGTATCCAATTTACCTACTGCCATAACCCTTGAAAACATGCACAGAAGCTATATAGACAGTAAACTGAGCTTATATTTACCAACTGCTGCTTCTGCAACATAAAACCTCACACAGCATTTATAAAGACTTAGTTACGTCAACAGATGTCAACTGTTATCAATGCTTCTTTTCAAAGCTCAAAACTGGCATATTAATTTACTAGTATTGTGCTGCAGTTTCTGTACATGCACTGCAGATAACAATCTTCATTCATTCATCCATCATTCATGCACTCATCTTTAGTTACCTCTTTATTTTGGGCAGAGAGTGGTGGTGAATTTGAAGCCTTTCTAAGGAACATTTTTGGGATGTAGGAGGAAATTGAGGAGACCCAAGAGGGAAAACCCACACAGATATGGGGAGAGCCTGCAGAGAAACCCCACACAGATAGTATTCTGAGCTCAGAATTGATTCTGAGACCCTGCAGCTATAAGATAGTAATGCTATCCACTTAACTACCAACACCACTGCCCCCACAACCACCGCCCACATTACCACTACCACCATGCCTGCCATATATTTCACTGTTTTGACTTTTACTGCACAGATTTTGATTTATTGATTTATTAACCAAAGCGTACACATATTAACCATAACTAAAATCATAAACACTACAATACACTTTTATTTTTAACTTGATTCAATTTTAGAAGGCGTTAAACAATACTGGGCAGATTTAAGTATAGACTTAGCCTTGATGATCTTAAATCATCTTTTTATTGTCACCATGCAATTTATCAGAATGGAATCATGACTGCATTGGTGTCACTATACTCCCTAAGCAGTTTAGGAAGCTGACTTTTTAGTGCCTCTTTACTGAACCAGAAAGGATGAGATTTTTACTGTCCATGAACTGGGACGATCTTTTTCAGCAATCTCTCTCACTCTACCATAAAGACAGACAGATTATAGTATCAAAATATAAGCTTCGATCTAAAATAAATCATTTATAAGAAAGTGAGAATGTGGTGCTGCACTTTGTGCTGGTTTATTGATCATAACATAAAACCATGCCAAGTGAAGCAGCTGCTATGGGGCTTGAATGCTGCTGTGTAGCGTATCTGAGGATCTAGGGCAGATGAGGGCTAATGGAGCCAAGGGCCTTAGAGGGATGGGGGGGTAGTTTGTGATGACTAGTTAGAATTGTCTTCCTCCTTCTTTGGTCCTCCTTTGGTGACATAAATGAGATCTGGGCCTACAGTGTGTGAGTGTTTAAAAGGGAACATATGGGACAAGCCTCACTGTACATTCTTGAGTGTTGCCTGTTGTGTGCAGGATGGTACTTTAATAATTGCTTGCTATCCTAAGTATCATTACTCACTGGAACATGTGTGAGCTGTTTCTTTAAATGATACAGTAGATTATTAGCATTACAATTGGTATAATTTTCATAAATATAAAAATAAATATATATTTCCCCAATCTTTACTACTTACTGTAGCCAGCTAACTAGCATGAGCTAAATTTAACAGGATTTCTTAGAGGATATTTGTGCCATGAGCTAACCTGGTGGACATTCTGTGAGGATTTTCAAACCATGTTTTCTAAAGGCTCCCATTTTTACTGTTTATGCCTGGGCAAAGAGTTTCTGTCATATTTATAAATATTCATAATCTTTACTTCTTACTGTAGTGAGCTAGATTGCATTGCCAATTTCTACTCTACCCAGCTTGCTAGCATGAGTTAAACATTTCTGAGAGAACATTGGAGTCATATTTGTAAATGGTTTTAATCTCCACCATTTACTGTACCCAACCTGAGTTTACCTGGCAGAATTTCTCAGAGGAATTTGAGTATAAACATAAAACTACATCTAGAGAAACATTTAGATTTGTACATCATTGCCATTGTTTAAGTTACATCCACTAGAATATCAGCCTAAAGTATATTTTCCAGGGCCTCCATACAACAACTCTGATATGCAATAAGGAAATTATTAGCAACTCAACACCTTAAGTGAAATAAAAGTCTGCAGTTGTTTTTACTTCAGTTTTTTTTTTCCAGACTGCTAGTTTCCCAGTTTTCTGCAGCTGTGGCAACAGGAAGTCTAGCAGCATGTACCTTTAGCATGAATACATAAGCTGTTGCCCCATACAGGGACCTCTACAAGCTTTAATCAAATGTATAAAATATTATACAATTAAAGACAGATGTTTATTCTAAGACTAAACACATAATTGATTATGAGTCACAAATTTCATCTGACACTAATTGCTTTGGTAAACATCCAGCAGTTTGTAAACATCCAGAAAAGATTGGAGTGTTGGTGAAAAACACATCAAATGATGCAACTGAATGTTAGGTTTGTGGACACATGATGCAAGACTAAGAGAATCAAGACATGCATCATTGATTCATTTCTTACTGTGGGAAATACAGAGAAATGTCAAAGGGTCTGGCAAGAAAATAAAATCTGGCAAACAGTCTTGAAAACCTTCAGCTTGATTTTACTTTCCACTGTGAAATAATTTGAAGAACTCAGATGAATAAATGTGGTAAACATCAAATTCAAGCCAAGCGCTAAGCAGCAAATCTTAGAAGCCTAATAAGAAGTTTGCTTCCTTGAAGCATAGTCAATTACCCAAAAGTTTAAGTCATTTGTGGCTCATAGTGAATAATAAAAAAAAATCTCTATCCCAACAGGTGGCTAGAGTTGACTTGAAATATCCCAGCAGTGCCACTATCCTGTTTGTGAAAAGGGCATCAGAGTCCAGCTTTTTGTGCCACCTGGAGAGAGGGAGTGTACGGAAACCGAGGAGTGCTAAGAGCCTGTTCTCGGTATGCTAGTCCTGTTTAGCGCAGCTCTGCAGATTGCGTACGACAGATTGGCCGCCCCCGGTGTTGCTGCAGCAGAGGATGACTGTAAAGCGTTTCGTTCTCAGCCTGCCATTGCGTGCTCACAGCTAAATGTAAACAGCAGCTGGGAGAGTGACAGAAATGGTGACTGTTATGAAACCAGGCTGGACAGAGCCTGATTATTAGTATTACAGAGGCAAGGGTCTGTTGAGGCATTTTCATATAAGCACACATGGCATCTCCAACTGCAGCTGACAAAAATCAGGCAAAATCCAGGTATTAGGTCCAGTGCTAAACCATCTCCCCTTACTGTCTTATACTGTGTTCATTTCCTCATTGTCTGGATAATCTCCTTTTCATCGCTGTTGCTAAACATCCTGTTTTTAGCTGAGAATATTAGGACTGGGGGCAATCTCACAGCAAGCCGGTTTCTGACATCAGCAAAACAGATCAGAGGATAAAAAGTTGTAAGATGCTGTTATAGCAAAATAATCATCAGCAGGGCAAAAGCAGCTCTGACACTACCAGAGTTTCAGAAACTAAGCTGTTGATTAGTTTTCCAATAACAGCACGTCTCGTAATGTTTTATTCTACTTGAATTAAAAGGTAACAATTATCATTACAATGAATGACAAAATAATAAATGACAAATCATACACTTATTCTGTTATAGTCAAATGTAATGTATAAACCTATAAACAGTAAAATAAGTAAATAAGACAAAAGAAAACACAAAATGCAGTGTCATGTAAATGAAAAACTGCATGCACAAGGTCATTTCTCCTGAAGATTTTTTGCTGTCAATGGAGACTCCTGCCTTAGGTAGAATTAAACTTCTCTTTATAGAACGCTACACTAGATCAGTGTTTTAGCTGTTTTTCTATAAAATAACAGTATGTTCTTTTAATAAGTTTATTATTAAACTTAGATTGTGAAGAGCCTTTGAATACATAATGAATGTCTGATATGTGAATGCATCCATATAAATCCCTGCTTAAACTACAGCCAGAAATACTGCTCGAACTGAAAATGAAACTCATCATGTATGTACTAATCAGATTTAAGAATTTTACAGCGCTGTGGTATAACTAGGTATAAAGAACTAAGCTCCATGAGTTCAGGATGATTTACAGGGATGATGTAGGTTTTTCTCAGTTTTGGTTTCCTCATGAACGTTTCATCAGCATAGCCACAGCAGCACATCGCCTGCAGCACGCTGCCTGGCTGGGCCCAAGCTGTGGATTTTAACACGATATGCTTTTCACATCCCACCAGGCCACAGTTCCAGAGTTCTACAATGCTCTTGGCAATGACCAGCAGGGCCACTAAGGGTGCTGCAGCACTCGCTCTGACTCCAGGCTACTGAAATCTGACACCACCACTGTCTGAGTCACCGAGCTAGTAATGTACAACATCCTCATGACACCAGTCTTGCAATTCAATGCTATTTTTTTCATGGGTTCTATTCTAAAATTTCTGTTTAAATTGTCTAAACCCTGGAATGACATGAGTGAATAAAATAAACCTGTATCATGCAAAAACATTTATTTTGTAATTCATATAACTCAAACACCTGTCCACTGTTTCCTCCCACCTAGGTAATTCTTATAACATTCATATTAAAATCAGGGTAGATTTGTGAAAGGTTATTCTGGAAACACAGTCGAGCCCGGCTTGAAAATGGGGTAGAATTCATAATGTATGGGTTTGGCATGCCCTTTCTTCAAGCTAGTCTCTCTGGAGCCAGTCCCATTTCGCACCATGCATGACAATTGTGTGTTTGTGTGTATTTGTTAGTCTGTGTGTATATGTGTGTGAGAAGGGCAGATCTAAAGTTGAGGGAGTGAGCTTTAAAAACCCAGAAGTCCAGCTGCAGGCATATCTCACTCCTGTCTGTTGGTACTCTTCCAGATTGCTCTCAAAGACAGTCAATAAAAGACTGCGTCACGTGGGTTGAGTTTGTTGCACACACACACCCTCACGCACACACACTCACTAAGCTCTCTGTACCCCATACACTGTCTAACGCATTCACACACAAATGCATGCACCTGTATTTTCTTTTCTGTGCTGCACTAATACCTCAGGGTCTCTTCTTTCCCAGCAGCCTTTTCATCTCTATTTTTGCCTCACATCAGAGCCCCAGAGTACCTCAGAAATGATGGCGTTTTCTGTTTTGATGAGAAATTGGTGACGTTTTTATCCATTTTGAAAGCCCCTTCACCAATGACGCATGCAAATCTTTTATCCAGCTACACCATTGTGTACATTCTGAACCAAAAGACCAATGGATAAATTCAACGAAGGCTGTCATGTACAAATTATTGCTTGAATCAACACATTACTTAATAAATTTTACCCACAGGTTTTTACCACTGTGTGGGAGTATTGCAGCTTTTATAGACATATGAGCATCTCTTGGTCCTGGGCCTATAGCTCAATCTCAAATCATGTATTATCCAAATAGAATTTTTTTTTTTTCACATAAAATGAAGCAGATTATTTCAAACAGACAATCCACAGAATCTTCGGCATTTGCTCAATATGTGAGAAAACATGCAGCAACTCCTTGTTACTAGAGGAAAATGATTTGTTGAGCGACTGAGATGGTAACAAGCTTTCATAGCCTCTATCTGTTTTAATAAAGAAGGAATTCTAGTGTCTGACCTGCGATGAACACAAACACGTTTGACTATTTCTCTGCAATGCAATACCTCTCTGTTTGTTCCTGTGTTTTCCTAAGAGAGTTCTCTACCGTTTTGATGAGCATACCTCTGATCATGACAGACACCTTTGTTTGATTATCTCAAGCTTTCCCTCGTGGAGAAAGAATCCACTTAGAGCTAGTGTTGTCAAAATCTTTTTTTTCTATTATTTTGACACAGGTTCCATATTTGCTTTGATCCACACATGATTCACTGAGCGCCGTGGTCGAAAATGTGATCTGGGTAGAAAGTATGGAGTGTTTTAATGCTAACAGCATGACACTGGCATCGATGGTGCACCTTCCGTACGTACTGGGAAAGACTTTGAACATTCTGCAAAATGCATTGACGCGTGGACAACTCAAGCCTCTTTTATTGAGGGGGTGCATTCTGCATGATTCCGAGGAGCCCAAACATGGAGGAAATCCATTAAAACAAACATTTCAGAAGCAGCGTACAGGCTGCCTCCCTCACTCATATGCTTGCTTGCTAACGCTCTGCTTTGTTGCATTATTAATCTCCATGGAGAGGCAGAGAGTTGAGAAATTCTACATCTCCAGCCATGCAATTTAGCTTTGAAATAAAAAAAAAGAAAGATGTTAGCCTCTTTTCATCACCTTGTCCTTGCATTGATACACTCATGGACCCCTATACCTGCCTATACCTATATGTTGTTTCTGTAATGGATAATGTAAAGCTAGCAATATTGAATCTTCATTAGTGGCAATGCATGCAAGTTTAAAAGTCGTGGACATTAGAACATTTTCTTGCTTTGTTAAGATGTAGTGACCATTTGTTCTGTTCTCCTCATATTGGTCAATAAATATATTCCTTGTTTTTGCAGTTGTATTAAAGCTGTCCTAGCAAGTAACCCTTCATTTCTTCCTTATTATTCGATGATTCATCTTAAAGTGTGACATTTAATAACTAAAATGAATTATTTAGTAACTACAGTAAAACCTGAAGTAAAGGTGTGAAGTAAAGAGAGTGTGAAATGTAAGACTGAAATTTCCAAATGGTTGGGGGGAGTTTAATATAGTTGAAGAAGAGATTGTTTTGTTTTCAAACATAACTGAGCATTCTTTTAAATTAGTTAGGCCACAAACATAAGCAGGAAAAATAAGTTAGAAAGGCCACGGCCACAGCCACTATACGACAAATCTCTCTGTGTTGAATTTTCTCTTATACTGTTCATTTGTGTTCAAAATACACAACATTGCATGATGGAACAACATGAGTCATTTCATTTGTGTTCATTTATATAAAAATGTTTTTCTTTATAAATGGACAACATTTCTTAAAAGTCTTTCTCTCTCTGCCTATGTGTTCTAATTTTTATTACCTTTATTGATTTGTCCAAAAAATAATATCGCCATGAAATATCTCTATGTTTTCGCAAGAACATGGGCATAAAAACAGAAAGATTATCATTCAGTCTGGGAAAGATTCTAATGATTCATTCTCTCAGTCCATACAGAATATAAACCAGGAGTACTGTATAGGCCAGACAACACTGACCTATTTGACAGGCAAACAAGGAAACTTTTCCATTGCTATACATTGTTTTACTATTTTGGAATTCCAAGCAGGAATTAGTGCAAGTACTGAAGTCCTGAGATAGCAGAACTGAGCTGTAGCTCCAAAGCTACTTTCTCCTTTTGCTGTCAATTTCTTCAGCTACCTGCTCTAGAGGCAGCTACACTTCAGAGATTGGAGTAACGTGCAATCAAAAATTGATGAGCATGGTTATCAAAGTGGCTTCTGAAGGCATGAAAACAAATAAAGAGTATCAAATTACTCAGCCTGAAGAGATGCTCTAATGCAAACTCCAAAAAATGGTTTAGTTATGAAGCAAACAAAACAATCTTTGATTTCCTACTTTGCAATGATAGAATGATTGTTGTTTCTTTGTCCACAATGCTTTATAACATTCCAAAACTCTATTTTCAACTATTTTGTGATGTTAATGTTGCATTAAGGCAAAGTTGCAACTTCTAATTCCCAGTTGAAAGTAATTTGGTTTTCTCAACTACCTGTTCATTATTTATTTACAGAATTACACTTAATTAACACATTGACACTAAATGCACACATTATCAACACTGTAAAGTTTCCCTTCTTTATTTTTAAAATTGTTTATACTGTAGCATTATAACCTTTAAGGCGGAAACATCAATTCGATTTGATAACAGCTTTGCACACTCTTGGCATTCTCTTAGTCAGCCTTACGAGGTAGCCACCTGGAATGGTTTTCCAACAATCTTGAGGCATTCCCAGAGGTGTTAAGTGCTTGTTGGCTATATTCCTTCACTCTTTGGTCTAACTCATCCTAAACCATCTCAACTGGATTTAGATTGGGTGATTGTGGAATCCAGGTCATCTGACTGCATTGCTCTCCTTCTTGAACAAATAGCTCTAAAATGACCTAGAGGTGTGTTTGGAGTAATTGTCCTTTTGGAATACAAATGATGGTCCCACTAATTGCAAACCAGATGGTTTTTGCATGTCACTGCAGAAATACTGTGGAAACCATGCTGGTTAAGCGTACTTTGAAATTAGACTAAATCACCAATAGTGTCACCAGCAAAACACCCCCACACCATCACACCTCCTCCTCCATGATTTACAGTCATTTTACTCTCTATATATTTAACAAAGACATTTTTGGACTCATCAGACCAAAAGACAGTTTTCCACTGATCTAATGTCAATTCCTTGTGTATCTTGGCCCAAGCTTGTTGTTCTTCTGAAGAAATAGTTTCTTTCCCACAATTTCTCAATGAAGGCCTAATTCATGCAGTCTCCTCTGAACAGTGGATGTTAAAATATGTCTGCCACTTAAACTACGAGAAACTTTTATTTAAATCAGTGGTTTCTGAGGTGGTAATAAACTTCTCCTCTGCAGCAGAGGTAGCCTTTGGTCTTCCTTTCCTGGGACAGTCCTCATTAAAGACTGAATCATCATACTGTTTGATGGTTTTGGTGACTGCACTTGGGAATACATTAAAGTCCTTCAGATTTTTTGGATAATTTCTTTAAGTAATGATGGACTGTTTTTTCTCTACTTAACTGTGTATTTGTTGCCATAATATGGATTTGTACAGTAGTTGTAGTAGCACATACAGGGTTATTGACACTTTACTTAGCCTTTTCTTGACAAGGTACACTTGTAAATTGTAATCCATTCCAGTTGACTACCTTGTGAATCTGATGAAAGAGTGTTATGAGTTTGCCAAACTGTCATCAACTGTAAATGTACTGTAGCTACTTTGGACAATCTAAAATCTAAAACATATTCTGCATTGTTTAACACAGTTTTGTATACTACATAATTCCATTTGTGTTCTTTCATAGTTTGGATGTTTTTAATATAATTGTGCGATGTTAAAAATAATAAAAACAAAGAAATACAAAAAAGGGACAAAATTAGTAACTGTCAGGGTACACCCTGCTTCTTCTCCCATGCGTGCCCCGCCCGCTCGGAGCTCATCACCATCCTACTGATTCCGAACACCTGCCTCTTGTTTATCATGCCCATATAACCCCCTCTCTCTTAACCTACTTCTGCGTCCTTTATTGTTTTCGTTGGTGTCTATGTGTTTTGCTGCAAGTTCTCCATTAAAGGCTTCCTTGTTTTCGGTGCTTCGGCTTCCGCCTCATTCACGCACCTAACAGTAACAAGTTGACAAGTGACTATTTTATCTTAAGCAGAAATTGTACAGACTACATTCTACTAATTCTATGTAATTCTACATAGTTACAAAATAAAATATTTTTATTTCACCACTGCAGTAGCCATGGTTTTTCATAAGTTAATGTTAGTGAACATATGATATACCATTCATACTGCATATACATAGTGAGTAATTTCTTTAAGAAATGCATTGGCTCAAACAAAAAATGTTTCACTTTAGACCTTGAGTTGTTGTAAATCTGAGATTAATAAAGAATGAATATATTACCAAACATGAGGAGGAAGTGAATAAAAGCAGTAGGTTTGATAGAGGTTAATGATCCAGAACAAAGTGAGCAGAAGCTGTTTAAGCTTTTAATTGACGATAATATGGATTTAAGGGCATTCTGAATGTCTCTGACTCATTGAAGGCACATACTAAATAATTTTTCACTATGACTGAGATTGTGTCGCTTAGAATATTAAACACGTAATTGCTAAACTTATATATGTCATCAAACTGAGACTCTTAAAAAGACTGCACTATTGCTTGAGCTGTGTCTGCTTGAAGTGGATGGATAGCATTTCCATAGACATGACAAACAACTGTGAAGAGACAGTTCTGCTCTCTGCCAACTTAGCTAAATAGCCATAGTCATTTTTGCTTGCTTGCTTGCTTGTCATTATGAAGAGAAAAGAGTACCCCATAAGGTAGCAGGAGTACCCCCTGTGTGATAGTTACCCATCTCTATATCTTTTTGGTTGGAGATTTCCATGGCCAGCCTGAAAAACAAAGACATATTTTCTTTCCTAATTAGTCATTGTCTATCACATATCATCAATCTCAATGGCCTGCAGATAAGAATACATCTTCCCTAAGTATAAGCTGGATTCTTTTAAAGAAAAATAGGGAACTAGAGTCCATAACTTAATATGACATACTGAAATTAGAAAAATCTTCTGTTGGGCCTGCTTTTTCGTTTTTAGACATCTTCATAATTACTCTTTGTTGGCTACATAATTGGCCTGATTGCGATTCTCTCATTTCTCATTAGTCTGAGAAATTCACTTCTAACGTCTTTTATTAGTCACATTCCCTGGGGACACACCCACTCCTCATAAGGAAAAGTTCTTTTCATTTTCTTCAGTGGGAAACTGAAATTGAAAGATATTTACGAGTGACTTTTCAGACAAACTAAATGATACGTTTTCAGAGGAGGACAAAGATGATGTTTTTTAAGCTTTAATATATTCTCATCTAAATGCTAACAGTCTTCATGTGTAATTAAGCTTTGGCAGTAAGTGTTGGAGGCATTATATTTAGTTTGTCTGTCGTGTCTATGACTCTCGTTAGAGCAATAGTTTAAGAATGAGCCGTAAATGTCTGTAAGAATTTCTTTTTAGAATTATCAGTTTAACCAGAAGAAAAGAAATTTTTGAATCAATCCAAACAGGTTTAAGGTCACAGCAAGGTCAACTATCTGAAATTGATTTTCTTTAATAGCTTTTTTTTTTTGGTTGAAGTATATTTGAAGTGTTTTTTTCAATGACGGCACTTGATGGCAGTGGAGACCTAGCTAAAGATCACTGTAAAGGGTAGTGACAGATAGCTAGGATCATGTTAACACCACAATTGGCATCCAAGTACAAAGCCAATAACACAGTGTGGCCTTTCAAACATGGCCAAATATTCCCACTTCCCATCCTATCCAAATACATTTGAACTCTACTGAATACTACTCATGCACACCTGAACTCACTATCAATACAGTATATACAAACTTTCACAACATACTCTTACAATGTGTAGTTTGAATTATTATTTAAAACAAGCAATTTATTACCATAGTTAGTTGTCTACTGTTTTTAATCAGTTTTTGCTGTTGTCTATCCCAGTTTATGCTGTTTATAATTTAATCTTTTTTCTTCTAATCTTCTAATTTAATAATTTAATTTAATCTTTCCCTGCTTCCTGCCTACATATTTACAAGTTTTATGAAAAAGGAGTTGTTCACCTGCATTTGGAGAACATGTACTGATTACAAAAAAATATTATAACGAGCTATATTATTTTTGTAAAATTGTCAGAGGTGGCAAAAATACACACATCCTTCACTTAAGTAGAAGTACAGATTCTTGTGTTTTAAAAGACTCTGGTGAAAGTTGCAGTACTTACTATACTTTTTTGCTCAAGATAAATTAAAGAAGTTTGGGCTCTGACATGGACTTAAGTTAAAAAGTAGCCATTACTACTACCTGATTTAATGTCACGCTTGTAACTGGACGTAACGTCATATTAATATTAGTGCTGTCCATTGATTACAATATTTAATCTCGAGTGAACGCATGATTGTCATGAGTTAACTTACGATTAATCACAACTTAATCACACATTTTATCTGTTTAAAAAAAAAATAGACCCTTTACAGATTTGAATGATTTATTGCTCTTATTTGTAAGATTAAAAAATTTGTAAAGAAATTTGTTTCGCCGTTATGAGGAAAAAATGGCACAAAATGCGTTGCCGTGTTTGTCGATGTCAGGGATCCACCTGCCACGCCCCCCCTTGGTAGCTGTCACGCTGGCTCATTCTGCTGCTACCAGCATTAATGAGAGACAGGTGTCTCTCGTTACAGATTCCCCCATATAAGCCTCCGTTCCCATCTCACTTGTGTCGGACCTACTCAACGGACACCGACCTTGTTCAAGACTGCCAGCATTCCCCGCTGGTTCCATGGATTGCTCTCCTTCCATGAATTACTCTCCTTCTGTGGATTACTTTCCCTCCATTGATTACTTTCCTGCCATGGAATACTTTCCGCCCATGGATTCTATTCGCTATCGGACTATACCGGCTTTTCGGACTCGACCCGTGTTACGGCTCGTACGCTCTCTAATCCAGTGTGTGTGTTTCTCTCACCCAATAAACAATGTTACTTCCGTGTCCAACTCATGTTCCGCACCCTGACAGAAGGTCCGACCGATACCGAAAGAGAAATCGCTTTGTCGCGATGGTTCGTCAGCCAAATTCCGCTTCGGGTTCCTACAAGCACGCCACTCCGCTCCAGTGTTCCGGCGAGGGTGGCGCTCAGCTCCAGTGTTCCGCCAAAGGGTGGCGCTGCGCTCCAGTGTTCCGCCGAGGGTGCTACACCGCCGCCTAGCCGCGAAAGGGACGTCGTACCGCCGTCTGGCCGCGAAGGTGACGTCGAACCGCCGTCTGGATGCGAAGGGGACTCTGTACCGCCGTCTGCCCGCGAAGGGGACCTTGTACCACTGCCTGGCTGTGAAAAAAAGGACATACTGCTGCCGGACCGCGACACAGACAAAACGTCATGGCCAAACTCCTCCGGATGTGCAGTCTTGCTTCCAAGTCCCTCTGACGGCGACATCTCGCCTCCAAGTCCCTCTGATGGCGATGTCTCACCTTCAAGCCTCTCCAAGTACGACGACACGCCTCCGAGTCCCTCTCCAGGCGAAGTCACGCCTCCGAGTTCCTCTCAAGGCGACGTCACACCTCCGAGTTCCTCTCCAGGCGATGTCTCTCCTCAAAGTTCCTCTGAAGACAACAAGGCACTCCCAAGTTCCTTCCAGGGTGCTGCCGCAACTCAAGGTACCCCTGGAAGCACCGTCGCACCTCAAAACTCGCCCTGAAACACTCCAGAGAGTTCATCACCCCCCCCGAGTTCCCCTGAGGGCGTCGTTACGCCTTGAAGCCCTGCCGAAGGTTTCACTGCGTTCCTGAACCCCTGAAACGTCGCTTGGCCTCTGGACTCTGCCATGGGCGTCGCTGCCCCTGATCTCTGCCGAGTGCGTCACTCTGACTCTGATCTCTGCCGAGGATGTCGCTCAGCCTCTGGTCTTCGCCAAGGGCGTTGCTCCATTCAGGACCTCCGTGGTGGAGTCACTCCACTCCAGGCCTCCGCAGGGGACGACGCTCCGTTCCAGATCTCCATAGTGGGCATCGCTCGGTTCCAGACCTTCGCAGTGGGCGTCGCTCCGCCTCAAATCTCCACAGGGGACGTTGCCTGGACAATGGCTATGAACACCGACCTTGATCAAGACTGCCAGCATTCCCCGCTGGTTCTGTGGATTGCTATTCTTCCATGGATTACTTTCCTTCCGTCGATTACTTTCCCTCCATGGATTACTTTCCTTCCATGGATTACTTTCCGCCACCGGCTTTTCTGACTCGACCCGCGTTACCAATCGTACGCTCTCTAATCCGGTGTGTGTGTTTCTCTCACCCAATAAACAATGTTAGAGTTACTTCTGCATCCGACTCATGGTCCGAACCCTGACAGTCAACCCCAGATGGTTAATTGTTGGATGTGTTCATCATGCCGGATTTTGCTACTGATTTGAGACTTTGGCGCATCAGTAAAACAAATGTTTACTGATTCAAAATATTTTTTTTCAGTGGAGTATTTATTTATTTATATCTGAGAAAAGAAAGAATATCGTGAATAAACGTGTGTTGTGCTGAAGGTTTTAATTTGATCTCTTTTATATTTACAATTTTTTTATTTTATGGTAAAACAGAAATGCGTGCTCTGTTAATAAAACCTGTGCCGTTAAAGTTTATTTGCATTTTGACAGCCTTAATTAATATATTAATACAAAACAAATAAAAACAATTTGTTACCTAATTAAAATGTATCCAGGCTGATCATCCAACATATACTGTAGAACACAGGCAGAGCAAAGATGATGATGATCAGGTGATCAAAAATGTCTCTGTTCTCATTCATCTTTACATCACTGACTCCCACTGTCTCATCCACATTCCCCCTATACTTCTTGTTGCTTTTTGCCTTGCTTGTTGTTAGCTTCGAAAATTAGCCTACATCTGTGGTGTGATAACCAGGAAATGATACACCAGTGAATTGAAAGGGCTGCGCAATGACAGGAAATCAGTTGATGGGCTGAAAATGCCATGCAATGAGAAGAAAAAAAATGGACATTTCATCAAATAGATTAAAACTAAAGTAACAAGCCTGTTTTGAAAATGTAAGAAGTAGAAAGTACAGAAATGTGTGTACAAATGTAATGAGTGAAAGTAAAAAGTTTAATAGTGAAGTAAAGTACTGTGCCAGAAATATCTACCTAATACAGTAAAGAAGTTACTTAGTACTAGTTACTTCCCACCTCTTTAAGTAGGTTTGGGATGTCAGTCATGCACATAACATTTACATTTACAGCATTTGACTAACTTCCTTATTCAGAACAACTTACAAAAGGTCTTTGAATTTTGTTGAAGTTTGTCTACGATGTGTCACAAAATGTTAGCTGAGACAGATACAAGTGTAGTTCAAAACTTTTAATTAAGATGATGGCAGGATTGTGCAAAATGTCAGGCAAAGACAAGATCAAAACACAGTGAGGATCATGCAATGTCCAAACAGGAAATATTATGCAAACCAAACACATAAATGAGAAGATGGGCAAAGACTGAGCATTACTTCACAGAGAAGGTAGTAAATTAGTGCCTCTTATAAGTGTGTATGTGTGTGTTATTTGGCTGTGGTGTGTTCTGGAAAGTGAGTTTCGTGTCCTGACAGTATGCACAAGATTAGATCCACCAGAGCCAAGTAGATTCTGTTGGTAAATAAACCCAAAATTGAACTTACATTATTGTTCAAATCATTTGCAGTTTATTGCCAGGTCAACCCTTTTGAGAGTTTGCCTACTTATCATATAGAAAACTCATGACAAGCATAAAGCACCATGTCCAGTAAACACTGAGATCTTTTAAAACGATAATTCTACCCACTCCATACACAATGTAAGGCTGTAGATCCAGAGAAGACCTGAAGTGACAAATAAAAAGTCTGTTGTTCCATATGAATTTCTCTGCTGTTGAATCCCAGTGAACCTGTTTGCAATAAAATTGCAAATATTAAACAAAAAGCATTAACATGTATGCGCAAGGATTTGTTAAAACAAAACAACAACAAAAAAAAATAATCCACAGCATCCACAGGGGTTTTCATGCAGGTGGTTCTGTCCACTGAAACATTTTGAATTAAATAAAGAAACAACACAATACTACAGTAAGATATTAAATATTAGATTTAATAAAATTCACCTATAGTAATATCACCTAAAGTTTTTAAAATGTTATTACCAGATTTTAATAAAATGTAATTTCTAAATAGAGAAAATTTCCATATAGATTATTATTTCATTAACGGAATACTGCTAAAAATAAGCAATAAGATATAATTACTTAATGCAGAGAAACTAGTTCATGCTTCTTTTTTTAGCTAGGCCGGACTATTGTTCTACCTTACTGTCTAAATGTTCTGGTAAGTGCCTAAATAAACTTCAGTTGGTCCCGAATTCAGCAGCAAGTGTCCTTGACCACATGACCAAATCACCCATGTCTTATCCACTCTAAATTTGCTCCCAATCATTGATAAAATACTACTACTGAAATATCAAGCTAAATGGTCTTGCGCCAGAGTATCCAGGCAAACCTTCGGTCAATTACAATTCAACATGTATACTTTGGTCGAAAGGTGCAGGCTATTTGTTGGTACCTTGAATACGGAATACTATAGCAGGGGGCAGAGCTTTGTCTTACAAAGCCACACATTTATGGAACAGACGTTCAATTAGTATTCAGAACTCAGACACAGTCACAGTGTTCAAGTCTTGCTTAAAAACACATTTGTTTAGTCAAGCCTTTTGAGAATTATTTCTCTTAGGTAAAGGAGCAGCTCTGGAGGGATCATTTTTATAGAGTGTTTTGGTTAACTAGGATGATGGGGTTCTCCCCTACACTCACACGTTTACTCAAGTTTGTTGATTGGGTTGTGGCAGGCCATCTTATATCCCCCATGTCTGTATTACCTTCTGACTCTCCCTTTTAGCTAGCTGTCATGGCTAGTCTTTCCGTAGTCCTTACTTGCACTCTGTCTATCATACTGCACAGTGTCCCTAACTATTATGTAACAATAAGGATACCCAATATTACATGTTTCTCTCTCTTCCTGTAACCCCTTTACTCTCTCTCTCTCTCTCTCTCTCTCTCCTGATGCCCTACCTCTTTATGGATATATTTTGGAGACCACTCACAGCATCTGAGGATGATTCCACATGAACAATCTAAAGATCTGTGAGGGTTAAACTGAAGAACCATGTACATGGATTTGGAGTGTAATTAATATAAACAGTTTGCTACAGTGGCTTTGGACTTCAATCACCGTGAACAGGTTTGCATTTGAATCTCCATCAGTGAACAATTGATAACCTCAACAATGTTGGAACTATTATTAATAGAGATTCTGTGTCACCCAGATGAGGAAGGGTTCCCTTTTTAGTCTGTTTCCTCTCAATGTTTCTTTCTTTTATTATCTTAGGGAGTTTTTCCTTGCCATTGTCACCATTGGCTTACTCATTTAGGTTAAATTTAGAGACTAATATATAAATGTAACATTTTTATTTGTAATCTATTTATTTGTGTAAAGCTGCTTTGGGACAATGTCCATTGTTAAAAGTGCTATACAATAAAATAAAATGTAATTTAATTAAAGGTTTCTCTTCATGTAATGTGTTAACTAGTGTATACAATATTAGGTATTACTGTAAATAAATAGCGGTTTAGTGTGTAAAAATTCTGTTTAAAATAAAACAGGCGAGCAAGCTATCTAGAGATGACACTAACTCTACCTCATACTCAAATATTCATCAGTTTTTAATAGCTTACTCATAAATATGTGGGTTTTTTTTAAGTTGGCTCCACGCAAGCATATTAAGTTGGCACTTGACTAGTCACACTAAAAGTGTTTCATCCAGCAACAGCAGAGTTATTAAAGCAGATCGGGTAGGACTGATGAGCCTACGATGAGGCGCTCCAGAGGGACACATAAAAGTCAAGGCGGATTAATCATTCATGCTAAAGGTGCCGTAGAAGGCGCTGGTGCCACTACAGTGAGCCTTAATGAGCCAGCCCCGTTCTGTTTCTCTAACTGGCCACGTTGGGGCCACTACACTCCCAGCATGCACTGCGCTTAAATATTGATTGCTTTTTCCTTTCACCCGGGGCAGCCAGTACCAAGAATTCCTTCTTGAGTAGTTGATAAATCAAAATGTTGTATTTCAGCATTGGGTAGGGAGCCTGGTGAAAACACAGAGGAGATATGACCTGAACACAGTCCAAGCTTTGCTAGAGAGCAGTATTGGAGATGTTTTATAATGTAACATACTTAAATATTCATTGATGCACTCAATTAAAAGTTATGGGATATATTACAGTATTAGTCTATGTGCCAAGTGGTGTTACATTACCTTGTAATTACAGGTCACAAAAATGCTGTCAAACAGAGCGCAAATGGACTTAGCAAAGAATTAAATGAAAAATGATTAATCGCTCGGTAGAGTATAGCATTAGGGCTGCTACAGTGCGATTAACATAAGTAGGAATTTTTGGCAATCATCTAAAAGTGCAAATATTAAACAAACAGAATGATCATTAATGCTTTATAAAGTATTATTAAAACTGGAAAAACTACTGAAATGTGCTATTATTTTCCTGAATTATTTTGTTACAGATATTGCTTGCAACATGTTAGCAGGTAAAACACAAAGCCTTGGGTGTTCCAACTATTTTCAAAACCATAAATTAATAGAATCAGTAAGTTTTTATTGAGGGTTGCAGGAGAGAACAGCATATAAATCAGCTAAAAAACAAATCATAAAAATAAATCATCATATAAAATGGGAAACAGTTATATATTATATATATTTATCTGTCTTTGCTCTTGTGATGCGGAAAATGAGGCGGAAGCCGAAGTATACGCACACAAAGTCTTTAATGACAAAACACAAACTGGCAGTGAAGCGGTATATTCCTGTGAAAGCAAACGGCAGTTTGTGTATAGTATCCACAGGTCCGCGCTGAGGAAAGCGCGGTGCTGGCAGCAGCAGAGATTCATGGTGCAGACAGCGTTAAATGTGGAGAACAATATCGGACAAAGTGTGGGTGAACATGAGTGGCTTATATGTGCGTGTGGGCAATGGAAGTCAGGTGTGCCGTGTTAGTAATCAGGCGAGCTGCTCCGTGAGGGTGAAGACGCAGGGTGCTCCCTGACACCACCCCCTCCCCCAGGGGCGGCACCAGACGCCCTGACTCTGCGACGAGGCTGGCCCCTAGCCCGGGGCGCCGGGCGACGCGGGTGAGCGGCGTGGAACTCCTCCAACAGCGCCAGGTCCAGCACGTCCTGCCTGGCCACCCAGGAAAGTTTCTCTGGGCCGTATCCCTCCCAGTCCACCAAGTACTTCGAGGCGACCCACGCATCGTCGGGAATCCAACACCTTCGGGACAGCGTAGACCCCCGGCTGATCTACGACCTCCGGTGAGACGGGCACCACGGGGCCACCTGGAGGGTGAGAGACAGATGAGACATAAGGCTTTAACAGGGACACATTAAAGGTCGGGTGTATACGATACCTCGGGCAGGTTCCTGCAGCGAAGCCGTGCGGATCTCCTCGTTGATCTCCCATATGAAGGGCCCCACGATGAGTGCGGGCGGAAGCATGGGGTCTGGATCGCAGGGTTCCTCCGGCCCAAACATGCTGGAGAGAGTGTCAGCCTTTCCATTCTGTGCCCTGGCTCGGTAGGTGACATGGAACCGGAAAAGGTGTTTGGCTCCCTCCAACCAGTGTCTCCATTCCTCCAGTGCGAGCTTTATCGCCAGAAGCTCCCGATGTCGTAGTTCTGCTCAGCCGTGGAGAGCTTATGGGAGTAGAAAGCGCACGGGTGGAGCCGAGGAGGGGTACCTGACCACTGAGAGAGTGCAGCCCCTACGCTGTTTGAGTAGGCATCGACCTCGACCACGAACGGCCTCCTGGGATCTGGGTGGCGTAGCACGGGCGCGTGGCAGAAACGCCGGTGGAGCTCCTGAAAAGCCTCCTGAGCCTTCTGGGTCCACTTCAGGGTTCGCGCCTTCCCCCTGAGGAGCAAAGTGAGAGGGAAGGGTAATCCGGCTATAGCCCTGGATGAACTGGCAGTAGAAGTTAGCGAAGCCCAGAAAGCGTTGGAGCTCCTTAATGGTCTCTGGGACCGGCCAGTCACACACTGCCTTCACCTTCCCCTCATCCATCTGTATTTCATGTGCGCTGATTATGTAACCCAGGAAACGGGTCTGAGGGTGGTGGAACTCACACTTAGAGAAGTTCAAGTAGAGATGATGCGAACGGAGTGCTCCAAGGACCTGCCACACGTGGCTGTGGTGTTCCTCCAGATTCCGTGAGTAGATGAGGATGTCGTCAATGTAGACCATCATGAACCTCTGGAGGTAAGGCCAGAGCACCTCGTTCATGAACCCCTGGAAGATGGCCGGAGAGATGGAGAGGCCGTATGGCATGACCCGGCACTCGTAGTGCCCAGATGGTGTGATGAAGGTGGTCTTCCACTCGTCCCCCTTCCTGAAAGGCACCAGATTGTAGGCGCTACGGAGATCGAGCTTAGTGAACACCCGAGCCTCCCTTAGGTCTTCGAGGGCCGCTGGAACAAGCGGGAGGGGATAAGAGAGAGGAGCGATCTGGGAGTTCAGCTGCCTGTAGTCGATGCAGGGACGGAAGCCCCCGTCCTTCTTTCCCACAAAGGAGAAGCTAGACGCCGCCGGGGAGGTAGACTGGTCGATGAACCCCTGTCAGAGAGCCTGCTGGACATACTCCTCCATTGCTTGGTGTTCTGGGGCAGACAGGGGATAGATACAGCCTTTGGGCAGCTTCGCCCCAGGGAGCAGGTCGATGCAGCTCTCCCACGGCCGGTGTGGGGAAAGACGAGTGGCCGCCTTAGCACAGAACACGTCCCTGAATGTCTGATATTCCTCGGGGATCTTTACCTGGGTAGCGGTGGTCGCTTCCTCCACCCGAGTGGCGCCCACCGTGGCTCTGGGGATCCTAAATGAAAGCCGGGAAAGGCAGTGCTTCATGCAGTTGGGACTCCTCTCCCGGACGTCACATGGGTCCCAGGAGCACCTTGGGGCATGTTGTTGTAGCCAAGGTCTCCCCAAGGTCAAACTGACCGTGGAGTCCTCGAGTACCATGAAGTGGATCTTCTCCTGGTGGAACAACCTGACTTGCAGCGTCACGATTGGTGCACAGTACTTCACCCAGCCCCTGCCCAGTGGACGTCCCTGGATGGTATGAACAGCTAAATCCTGGGAGCCCCTCTCTCAGGGGAGCTGCAGGCGGTGCTTAACGGTACTCACCGTGGTGCGCGCAGGGCGTGTGAGGCATCTGGTGATGGAATGACCCGGCTTCCCGCAGTACAGGCATTTACCAGCGGCCAGGCGGCTGTTTCGCTCCCTCTGAGATAGTCTTTGGGAGCCCAATTGCATCGACTCGGTGCCGGAGGCAGCCTGCGCACCTGGTTGTGTCACCGAGAGCAGAGGTGCAGGCTGGAGTGGTGTGGGATGGCACGCCACCAAACGCTGAGAGAGACCGATGGATTTTTGAATAAATGCCTCTAGCCCCACCGTGTCATCATGAATAGCCATTGCTTGCCTGATATCTGTAGCCAAACCTTGCCGATACACACCGAGAATCGCTGACTCGTTCCAGCCACTAGATGCCGCCAGGGTGCGGAAACGGAGGCTGTAATCCGTGATGTTATCGTCTCCCTGACGCAAGCTGAGCAGCTGATCGGCCGTTGTAAGGACCCCAGAGGCGGCACTGAACACTTCCAGCAAATGCGCTGTGAACGGAGCGTAGGCGTTTACCACCGGGCCGGTGGCTTCTCACAGCGATTGCGCCCACGCTAGCGCTCTTCCTGATAGAAGCGAGATGAAAAACGCGACTTTAGACCGTTCGGTGGGAAATCGCTGAGGCTGCATCACGATATAGAGATTTACCTGCAGCAGGAAGCTGCGGCATTCGGAAGCTTCTCCTGAGAATGTCGCCGGGAGTGCCATGGGGCTGCCAGTGGCTGCGGGGGGGTTTGAGCGAGCTGCAGCGGAAGGGAAGGCAGCTCGGAGCGCGGCGACGAGGTCCTGAACCGAATCGGAAGAGGCACTGGGTCGGGGATCCATCTCCAGGAAAGCCGCTGTTTAATTTTTCTTCGGTCCGTTATTCTGTGATGCGGAGAATGAGGCGAAAGCCGAAGTATACGCACACAAAGTCTTTAATGACAAAAATAGGCAGGAGATACACACACTGGCAGTGAAGCAGTATATTCCTGTGAAAGCGAACGCCAGTTTGTGTATCAACAGATCCGTGTTGAGGAAAGCTGGCAGCAGCAGAGATTCGTGGTGCAGACAGTGTGAAATGTGGAGAACAATAACGGACAAAGTGTGGGTGAAAATGAGTGGCTTATATGTGCGTGTGGGTAATGGAAGTCAGGTGTGCCGTGTTAGTAATCAGGCGAGCTGCTCTGTGTGGGTGAAGACGCAGGGTGCTCCCTGACAGCTCTCTAGGGGGGGTCACCATTTTTATTACTACTACTACTGAAACAAGGCTGCTTAGGTTTTCATCATATTTTCAGTGTATTTTATTTAAAGTGTTCATTAATTAATTTATTTCTAAATTAGAAATCTTGCATATTTAGCATTAAGGATGCCAATTCTAAATACATTATTAAGTTACAGCAGAAAGCAGTTTAGAATGGTAACTTAAGGATGCACAAATAAAAATTATCTGCACCGTTGTTAACAAACAAACAATCAAACAAACAACTAACAGTACTGGAAATGTTTTTTGCCTGAACATGCATTTCGATTTCAGGATTTCTTTTATATATTTGTGTTTCATAGTGGTAGGGGTGACAATTATTTGACAAACAAAAAACTAACTAAAAACAAACAAACAAACAAACAAAACACCAAAACAGAAAATCAATCAAGTGCTTTCTCACAATAATAAATGCCAAAGATCTTGCACTACACTACACAGCCACCCATAGATACTCAGTAGTTTTAAAAATTCATTTGGTTGCCCCTGCTGGCATTGTTACATTAATATTCATTCAGCTCTTTAAATTATATTCAGCACAGAATTAATGTTTGAAAAATGTCCTGCATATGCCAGGTTCTTCTGAGATTGTACATGCAATATGCATGTACAGTTTCAACTCAGGCTTCGATTCTGATTGTGGAGAGTGTGGAAGATCTGATCCATTTCTGACAGTGAAGACAATCTTGGTTTTCTGCTGATATGCCTATTGTATTAACCAGAATCTAAAGCCTAAGTTAAAAAAATCTGCTGCATATACTGTACCAAGTATTTTAAGTAAACATTACTTTGTTCATGCATGGTCATGCTAAAACATAATGAGCATAAACAGTCTTGTAATAGGCTAAAAGAAATGCTATCATTAAGGTCCTCACAAATAGACACTGTCTTCACACGCATTAGGGTCTTGGAAAAGGTACCTTCAAATCATACATCTATAATTCATTAGTTAATTTGGTACAGTGATTGTGACAGCCAGCCTTTTAGTGTCATACAGCACAGAAGTTCGGCTTGTTAGTAATGTGTTCTGTTTCAGGAGGGGAAAAAACATTAGAGAAATAATTGCTTTTGTACTTCCTCCTTGAGAAAAGTAATTGGTGATGAGGAGAACTAAAAGCAATTTAAGATGTGCTCTGCCTCAACAACGGTCCTCACAGAGCTGTTTAATCTGCTGTTCTTCGAAATAAATGCACCTTGGTGCCACATTCCCCGGTACCTGTTTCAGCAAGACATGTTGCCTTAAACAGTGTGCAGACACTTATCTCTGTGACAGAGTGCATAAGCATATTTTTTAGTACTGTTCCTAACACTTTTGTGACCATTTAAGAGAAACTTTTCACAAACACAGAATATATATATATATATATATATATATATATATATATATATATATATATATATATATATATATATATATATATAAGAGCATTGTTGTATTGGCATGCTCTTTTATTTACGTGCCGAGCACCAGTGTGGTATGCATGCCATACCGTGCTGTGGCTAATGGATTACCGTATTGGCTAAGGAGCTAAATGGTAGTGTGTTTATGGATTATATGTGTTTTATATATTAGAGTGTCTGTTTCAGTGTTCAACACTGACAATCCGCGGAGTGGTGGCCTGATAAACTGTTGCTATATTCTTCTGCTTTTCTGAGCAGTCGGAAGACCTGGATGCTTACCCAACAGCCGTCAAAGAGGTCATGTGTTTCTTTATGAGGTGTATCGAATGGAATTGACTGATTTTTATTATTCATGTTGTATTTTCTTTTGCTCTTTTGTCGCTGTATTTGGTTTTTTTTTGTGATTGTGTTTAGTGTGTGTAGGTAATTTGGCTTGAACATACTGTGGTTTGCCAGGTGTCTGGGAGACCAGTTCTACTGTGAGGGACAAGTTCCTCTCTGCTTGGTGGTGGTTTCCTTTGGTGTACAGTGTCCAACAGGTGGGGTTGTGGTGTCGTGAGTGCACGTGTGTGTGGGTATGAGATCATTATTTTAAGGTCCCCAGCCCTGGAGTCCGAGCATTCTTGTGTGGTAGAATATGTATGTTTTTATGTGATTTTAAAAGTTCCTAATAAACCGTTTTTTATTGAACCTCTGTCTCATGTCCTGACTCATCTGTAGTCTAACCTGGGTGCCTTTATAAAGGGTTATCTCCGGTAACTGAGCCCCCGGGGTGTAAAATTCTTAAATCTAGTTCTTACATCTTACTGGTAATCCTTCATATGCTCTAAATTTTCCAATTTTTGGGAACAATTTGGACTTCCCGTGCCACACAACCTATATTATATATATATATATATATATATATATATATATATATATATATATATATATATATATATATATATATATATATATATATATATATATATATATATATATATATATATATATATATATATATATATATATATATATATATATAGGTTGCATCCTATTCTAGATCTATGTCAGTAGAACCACTCACTATTGAGATGCTTACTTTGAAGGAGGTCCTCTCACTTAAATTAGATCCGAAGACTGGTTTGTCATGATAGATCTGAAGGATGCTTACTTCCACATATCCATCCTTCCTTAGCACAGGAGGTTCCTGAATTTTGCTTTCGAGGCCAAAGCTTACCAATATCGGGTCCTTCCATTCGGCCTTGCACTTTTACAGTATATTTATCCCTGATGAGCAAGCCTGTGGCGACTGTGGCAAGGAAAAACTCATTTAATTTAACATTCGCGATCATCATAGATCCAACACCAGCTTCTCCATGCCAGAGCCTTTAAACACTCAAATAGGTCCAAAGTCTAAACTCCACATGAAGTGGGATCCAAATGGCGCTGGTACATCTCGAGACAGTTCAGGATGTTTGTGGGGTCGAAAGTAGGTCCAAAGTCTAAACTCCACATGAAGTGGGATCCAAATGGCGCTGGTACGTCTCGAGACGGTTCAGGATGTTTGTGGGGTCGTCATCTACTTCTTTAAAGGTCCACAATCATCAAAAGGTGCGACGTGATCTCATCCTTAAAGAGGGTCGGGGACCTTCGAGCCCTTTCTGTGGCCCTGTCTCTCCTGGAGTTTACCCCAGGCATGGCCAGTGCCTTTCTCTACCCCAGACCGGGGTATGTTTCTAAGGTGCCCTCGGTTCCCCTACTACCCTCCGTGCTGCAGGCATTCTATCCTCCTTATTTTTGGACCCCTGACCAGGAGGAGCTTAACCGGCTGTGTCTACTGCAAGCCACAAAACGGAACTGTGGAGGAAGTCAGGGCAGCTGGATGTCGGATGATCTCATCCTTTTATTAGTCCTCTGGTCTCCCTGCACCATTTGGGGTCAGAGCTCACTCCACTCGGAATGTGGCGGCCTCTAAGGCCTGGTCCTCTGGAGCTTTTCTCTAAGACTTTTGTAATGCTGTGGACTGGTCCATCCAGCTGACCATTGTCAGGTTCTATAGTCTTAAGGTCAAGACCATTCCTGGCTCCTCTGTCCTTCGGCCTAGCTGTGCCAATCTACACTAGGCAGGGACTGGTCAGTCTGGCGGGATTGGCCCTTCTCGGCTGGCCCCTTTAGCCCCAAGACCATGGTGTATTCCAACTATGGGGCCGTCATGCCATGGGTTGGAGAGATGCTAGCAGGCTATCTCTCCCGGGATGTGCCATCCTCTCTCAGGACCCCGACACTACCCACCAAACCCCGGTCAGGCTGCTGGATGTCTGCACACCATGAGTATGTTACATGCATACCAAGCTGACCTGCTGCAGGAGCTGGATGTGGAAGACATCATTGGCAGCCAGATACAAGAGCTCCACTGTACGGTGGACCGGAGGGTGTGTAGCACCACTTTTCTTACAGGAAGTTCCTGAGGTTTGTTTTTGGGGTCAAAGCTTACCAATATCGGGTCATTCCATTCGGCCTTGCCTAATCACCCCGCACCTTCATGAAATGTGTAAATGGGTCAGGTCATATGGGATTCGACGACTATGCACGCACAGCTTTCTTCTACCCACATTGCGTCCATCCTTATGGCTGTCAGGAAGGTTTGAGAAGGGTAGTCACCCACTGTCAGGCAGTTTCAGAGACTGCTCGGGTTCATAGCAGCAGCGTCCAATGTCATTCCACTTGGCCTCTTGTATATTAGACCTCTTCAGTGTTGGCTAAGGGCCTATGGGTTCCCACAGAAGGGCAATCCCCTCCGTACGATCAAGGTCACTTGGCGATGTCTACGTGCATTAGATGCTTGTAGAGATCCCGAGTTCCTATATCAAGGCCCCGTGTTGGGAGTCCCCGGTTGTCACATAGTGCTAATGACAGATGTGTCCCTTACGGGGTGGGGAGCGGTCACTAGTGTGGCCGAGGCTGTGCCTGTATGCTTTTCCCCTGCTGCGCTGCTTCTGGGAGTTCTGGAGAGAGTTCTGGAGGCTCTGTCCAAGCCCCCCTTTGAGCCGTCGACCCAGATTTCATGGAGGCACTTGTCTATTAAGACTGCGTTCTTGCTGGCTATCTGCTCTCTAAAGAGAATAGGTGATCCACAGGCCCTCTTTGTGGCCATTTCCTTTCTGTAGTTCACTCCAGGCATGGCCAGTGCCTTCCTGCACCCTAGAGCGGGTTACGTCCCCAAGGTGCCCTTGGTCGTCCCACGACCAGTCAGGCTCCAGGCATTCAATCCTTCTCCATTCCAGACCCCAGACCAGGAGTGATTGAACCAGCTGTGCCTGGTCTGAGCACTGGACTGTTTTGTCCACAGGACAAGTCCTTTGAGAAAGTCGGAACAATTGGTGATCTGCTACGGCCCTCTGAGGAGAGGCCTTTCTGCTCATAAGCAGACCCTCAGTAGATGATTATTGAGGCTATTGCGTCGTCTTATGGGTCCTCTGGTCTCACCTCTCCATTCGGGGTCAGAGCGCACTCGACCCTGAGTGTGGCAGCCTCTAAGGCTTGGTCTTCTGGAGTGTCCCTCCAAGACCTCTATGACGCTGTGGGCTGGTCCACCCCACCCACCTTTGTCAGGTTTTACAACCTTGACACCTGTGGCACTCCTGGCACCTCTGTCCTTCAACCAAGCTGTGCTCTTTCACACTAGTCAGGGACTGGTCAGTGTGGTGGTATTGGAATCTTGTTCCCAAAGCGTGCCGATGCAGCTCAAGTTCCTGAAAGGGGATGTCTCCAGGTTATGTACGTCAAGTTTATTTCTATAGCGCTTTTCACAACAGACATTGTCTCAAAGCAGCTTTACAGATTTTAACAGTTAAGGTGAACGCTGTGTATTTATCCCTGATGAGCAAGCCATGGTGACTGTGGCAAGGAAAACTTTATTAGATGTTATGAGGAAGAAACTTTGAGAGGAACCAGTCTCAAAAGGGAAACCCATCTTCATTTGGGTGATATCAAGAGTGTGATTATAGTTCTGTATTTGAACCATACAGAACACTGGACAGTGAAAACTATCATGAACACTGGAATGTAAGATTATAAGTAATGTCTTTTCTACAGTCTTATAGCCATTTGAGATTATGGAAAGAGGAGCTACTGAGCAACTCATACAATAGCTCAACATTTCCGATCATCATAGATCCAACACCAGCTTTTCCATGCCAGAGCATTTAAACAATCAAAGAGGTCCAATGTCCAATGTCCAAACTTCATATGAAGTAGGATCCAAATGATGCTGGTACGTCTCTGGATGGTTTGGGATGTTTGCGGGGTCGGCATCCACTTCTTTAAAAGTCCAAAGTCTTCATAAGTTGGGACGTGACAGGGGCTGGCGCAAACTCAGGATGCCTCGGGATGGGTACAGAAAGAGAAGCAGTGGAGAGGAATTAGCGTAGCTGCTGTTAATAATATTAATAAGCACAAGTTGATAATGTGCATGTGATCAATTGCACTGGAGCACAAAGTTATGATATGTGATGTGTGTTATGTGTAGACCTTGCTAAAAAGATATGTCTTTATTCTGCACTTAAAATGGTAGCCTGTTTCTGAGCCCCGAACACTGTCAGGAAGACTATTCCAAAGTTTAGGAGCTAAATGTGAGAATGCTTTACCATAGACTTTGCTATTCTAGGAACTACTATAAATCTGGAGTATTGAGACCTCAAAGAGCATGAAGGATTGTAGCGTGTTAGAATACTGGATAGATACATGGGAGCCAAACCATTTAGTGCTTTGTAAGTAAGTAGCAGTGGTTTATAGTTGATTTGAAACTTAACAGGTAGCCAGTGTAGGGATAATAAGATTGGGGTTATATAGTCATATTTTCTCAACCTTGTGAGAACTCTGGCTGCTGCATTCTGGACTAACTGTAGCTTGTAATGCATTACAATAGTCCAGTATGGAGGTCATGTATGCATGGACGAGCTTCTTTGCATCAGATATAGACAACGTTTCTTAGCTTAGCAATATTTCTAAGATGGAAGAAGGCTGTTTTAGTAAAATGGTGGATATGATATTCAAAAGACAAGCTGCTGTCTAAAATAACTCCAAGGTATTTTACTGTTGAACTAGTAGTTACAGAACATCCTTTTAAATGCAGGTTGAAATGCTGGAGCTTCTGTGTACTGGTTTTTGGGCCGATGAGAAAAATTCCTGTCTTATCAGAATTTAATAATAGAAATTTATGAGTCATCCAGTCTTTTAATTCTTTGACACACTCAGTTAGCCGAGCCTATTGAGCTGTATCGTCTGGTTTTGATGAGATATATAGTTGGGTATCATCAGCATAACAGTGGAAGCTATTCCAATGCCTTCTAATAATATTTCCCAATGGAAGCATTTACGTATATCCTGAAAAGCAGGGGTCCTAGAACTGATTCTCGGGGCACCCCATAATTTACTTGCATTAACCTGGATAGCTCTCCATTTAAAGCTACAAAATGGTAACGATCAGACAGGTAGGATTTAATTAAACCAGCTTTATGCCTGTCCCTGAATGCCGATGTAATTTTGTAAGCGATCTAGGAGAAGATCATGATCTATAGTGTCAAATGCAGCACTAAGTCTGAAGCTAAAAACAGGTCATTAGTGATTTTAACTAGAACAGTTTTTGTGCTATGATGGGGCCTAAAACCTGACTGAAATTCTTCAAAGATATTGTTCTCTTGTAAGTAGGGACATAACTGGGCAGACACAATCTTTTCTAAAATCTTAGACATAAATGGGAGATTTGAAATGGGTCTGTAATTTGATAGTGTGTTCGGATCCAAATTACATTTCTTAATGAGGGGCTTAATAACTGCTAACTTGAGGGGTTTAGGGACAGGACCTAAAGAGGAGTTATTAATATTCAGAAGCTGTATGCCAGCTGTATGTAACACTTCTTTCAGTAGTATAGTTGGAATGGGATCTAACAGACATGTTGTTAATTTAGCTTTGGTAATAACATCATACAGCTCTTCCTTTCCTATACATGTAAAGCAGTGTAGTTGTGGAGTTTTATGTGAGATTGGATCAGGAAATGCTGTCAGAGGTTGGACCTCCACAATTGTTTTTCGAATACTCATTTTTTTCAGTGAAGAAATTCATAAAGTCCTCACTACTAAACTGTGATGGAATGCATTTTTCAGACCCGATTCTGTGTTCATTTAGCTACCATTGTACTGTTGCTATTGTTTTTGTTGTTTTCTATGAGTTTGCTCAGGTGCTCATCTCTAGCAGCATTTAACGCCTGTCTGTAACTGAGCATACTGTCTTTATATACAATTCTAAATACCTCCAATTTAGTTTTCATCCATTTTCTTTCCAGATTACAGGCTGTTCTCTTGAGGGCAATAGTATGACTATTATACCATGGTGCAGGTGTATTTCTCCAACCTTTTTTAACCGAGTGGGGGCAACAGTGTCTAATGTGCTAGTGATGCCATTTTATGAAGATTGTTATCATTAAGGGGTTTAGTGAGAAATTGAGATCAATCATGCAGGTTATTTCTGAATCTGTCCTTAGTGGTCAGAACAATAGTTCTACTAAGTCAATAACATGGTGAAACACGACTAATATGCTCTAACGGTAGTGTGTACAATACGAGGTAATGGTCTCTGATGTCATCACTCTGAGGTAAAATATCTATATCAGTGACGTCAGCTCCGTAGGATATTATTAAGTCTAGTGTGTGATTAAAATGATGAGTTGTTCTGGTGATGTTTTGTTCAACCCCAACAGAGTTTAATAAGTCCACAAATGATAGTCCTAGGGCATCATTTGCATCATCTAAATGAATATTAAAATCTCCTACAAGCAGAACTTTATCAAAATTGATCAAGAAAATGAGCAAACTCTTGAAGAAAATCAACGTAGGGCCCTGGGGGTCTGTACATGGTGTCCAGAGTGATAAAGAGTAGGGGTTTTCTATGTATGTTTGAAAGTACAACTTTGAGAACCAAGTGATCTCAGACCCCTTAAAAGGACCCAGAAGCGAACCGTACTCAGACCACCTCCGGAGGTGGTCTGAGTACGTTCGCTTGTGGGTCGTTGTGGTTCGATTGTTTGTGACATGTGAAAGCAATGTGGTCCCGGTCCGCTTTGCATTTCGTTTCGCCAAATGTCCCTGGAGGCTTGCCATACCTGCAGCCGTGTTCCGTCACTGCTGAAACACAAAACTTTTTGACATGGCAGGTCGCGGAGTCGTGTGGTCTTATGAAGAGAGCTGTGCACTCATTGATATTTGTAAAGAGGATGGCATTAAACGCCAACTACAACAGAACAGCACCACAATGTCACGTACAAGTGAAAAAACTACGACAGAAGTACATAAACACACGTGATAAAATTTCACACAATTCTGAGTTCTCTTTTGAGTCTTTTTTATTGTGAACACGAAAGGGACTGAGTTCACATTTGCTTAGATCACTTTCTGGTTCACTTTAAGTGAACTGGGTTTGGTTCTTTTAAAACGAACTAGGTGTGAAAACACCCTTAGGGTGATCTAAGCAAATGTGAACTCAGTCCCTTTCGTGTTCACAATAAAAAAGACTCAAAAGAGAACCCAGTTCTCTTTTTGGTCCTCTTCAGTATTGAAGTGATCTCAGACCCTTTCGTGTTCACACCTCAACCTCATAAGAACTCAGAACCCAGAATTGTGTGAAATTTTATCACGTGTGTTTATGTACTTCTGTCGTAGTTTTTTCACTTGTACGTGACATTGTGGTGCTGTTCTGTTGTAGCCCCTTTCCTTCAGTTTTTGAGAAAACAGAAGAAATACTTTTATGTTTTTATGTATTGTGAATAGTTGGCGTTTAATGCCATCCTCTTTACAAATATTAATAAGTGCACAGCTCTTCATAAGACCACACGACTCGCGACCTGCCATGTCAAAAGGTTTTGTGTTTCAGCAGTGACGGAACACGGCTGCAGGTATGGCAAGCCTCCAGGGACATTTGGCGAAACGAAATGCAAAGCGGACCGGGACCACATTGCTTTCACATGTCACAAACAAATCGAACCACAAACGGACCCACAAACGAACCGTACTCAGACCACCTCCGGAGGTGGTCTGAGTACGGTTCGCTTCTGGGTCCTTTTAAGGGGTCTGAGATCACTTGGTTTGTTCACATATACACACTGAACCGCTCCGAGAGCGTTTGGAGGGCTCAAACGAACTAGGTGTGAAAACACCCTTACTTTCAGTCAGATGGTGTGAAGCATCCTAGAGAAGTCACCTCAGCATGGTGTTGCTCCGGCATGGAGAACAACAGCTCAGAAGTTCTTGTTCAGGATTGCAGGTACCTGCACAGTAACATCAAGAACAAGAACACCAGGAAAACAGCGAGTGTGTAAGGTTGAGACCTTGAAGGCCAGTGGCGGTGGCGGGTAGACGTTTTAGACCAAGGCTTGGCTTGCATCTTCTGCTGCTGCAGCATCCAGGGTCTGTGGTGCCCCGGGGCCGGAGTGAATGCTACCTGGGCGGGCTGCATTCTAGGTGTGCTGGGGCTGGGCAGGGAAACACACGGAGTCATGAAGGAAGACAAAAAACAATTGTTTCGGATCGTTAAAAGAATAAAAGATAAAGATAAATTGTAAAGTTTGTTTGAAAACGGCAAAAGAAATATAAACACAGAACTCAATTCAAACAAGTCAAACACAGGAACGCCGTTGACAGCCTGCCTCCAATTTTGACTAATTACACACATTATTCAGAGCATGGACAAAGCAGCTGCGTTCCCAAAGCGTTCCGACGCAACGTCTCGTTCCTTCTGGGAACTAGGGTTATATACGTAACCTAGAGACATTCTGATGTTGAGTCTGGTTTCACTTATAATAAAAATACATTTTCATAAAGCATCAATATTTATGTTTTAGTATTTAAAAGTAAATAAAACATTTCATTAATAAAATAAAAGTATTAATTTAAGTGTCAGGGTTCCACCAGCCACACCTTCCCCAAACACACCTATCACTTCTAGCAGCTCACCGTCGTACTAAATATCCACACCTGGGGCTCACCTCCTACTTAAGCCCCGCTCACCTTCATGTCACTGTCCGTTCTACAGTTCACGCTGGAGAACACTCACGGACTACCCACGCAAGGACTCTCTTGAAGTACTCCTTTTCAAGTCAAGTCAAGTCAAGAAGTCAAGAAGCTTTTATTGTCATTTCAACGATATATAGCTGATGCAGTACACAGTGAAATGAAACAACGTTCCTCCTGAACCCAGGTGGTACATAAAACAACATAAAACAACAGTCACAGAACAGAAGAACACAGGGCCAGGAACTAAAGATCCTCGCCACATAAATTGCATGTGTGCAACTGGTGCAAACAGTGCAAAAGACAACACAAGACAGTGCAAGACAACACAGGACAGTGCAGGACAATACACAATACACAAAATATAAAAATAAAAATAGCAATAGCTCCGCCAGTAAAACCTGTCGTGAAAGAATAAAGCGCACAGTAGCAGAAAAATGTAAACCGAAAAATGTAAATAGAATTGTGCAATTCTACAATAGCAGAAAAATGTAAACAGAATTGTGCAATTCTACAATATAGCAGCAATCAAAATAAACTGAACAGTGACCAAAGGATTTGGACAGAATATTGTGCAAAGAGAGCAAGTCCCGGAAGATCAGCAACAAACGGCATGTAAACATTTTACGATAATGGAAAGTGTGAATGGTACTGAAACCTGGGTGTGCGAAGTGTATGATGTGTGTTGAGTCCGGTTGTTCAGATCAGTCACACAGTTGTGTGTAAGTGTGTGTGTGAGAGAGTTCAGTTCAGATGTTTGTTGAGGAGCCTGAAGGCTTGCGGGAAAAAACTGTTGCACAGTCTTGATGTGGCGGCCCGAATGCTTCGGAACCGTTTCCCTGATGGTAGGAGGGTAAAGAGTGTGTGTGATGGGTGTGTGTGGTCATCCACAATGCTGTGTGCTTTGCGGATGCAGCGTGTGGTGTAAAGGTTCACAGGGTTGTGTGTATTTCTTGGACTTTACATTTCCATAGGATTACCAGAGCTCATAGGACTTTCATGTACCTTAATGTTTGCTGTTTTCCCTATTTTGACTACTTATTTCATTAAAACTTCGTTCCACTGAACTTCGGTTTCCGGCGAGTTCTTCCAGCCTGACATCAAGGTACATTTAAAACAGATAAAAACTTGCGATTAAATTGCAATTATTCGTGAGTTTACTTGTGACAATCATGCAACTAGTCACGGTTAAATATTTTAATTGATTTACAGCCCTAATTAATATGCTAATATGATCTGAGGTCCAGTTACCAGCTTGACACTAAAACAGGTAGTAATAGCTACTTTTTACTTAAGTACGTCAGAGCCCAAACTTCTTTACTTTAATTTGGGAAAAAAAGAATAGTCAGTACTTCAAGTACTTCAAAAGTACTTACATCTACTTTTACCAGAGTCTTTTAAAACATGAGTATCATATTTATATATTATTTATTTATTTATTTATTTATTTATTTATTTATTTATTTATTTATTCTGTATATCTGTGTAAAATAAGAATGTTGTGAATAAACAGGAAATAGGTTGATGGGCTGTAAGTAGAAAGTACAGGTAGTCGTAGACTTACGACCACGATTGGTTCCAACAGACCAGTCGTAACACGATTTGGTCGTAATTAGAGTAGGCTATATGTACAGTACTGTGGAATGATGTTATAAAAATCTTTAAGTTGTATTTTATCATAATTGTTTCTCATTATTGTTATACTGTATATATCATCATTTTCTTTGTTAATTTTATGCCATTTGTATCATCTCTGTGCTGCGTGGCTAGATTGTGGTCGTAAAGTCGAATGGTCGTAAGTTGCCTGTACATATATTTTGTGTAAAAATGTAATGAGTGAAAGTAAAAACTTGTCCAAAAAATAAACAGTGAAGTAAAGTACTTATACCAGAAAAATCTACTTAAGTATATTAATAAGGTATTTTTACCTCATTACTTCCCACCGCTGTTCCCACTATTTCAGTATATCCTTTAAAGGACAATACTACAGAAATAAAACTTGGATATATTTTAGAGTAGTCAGAGTGCAGCTTAGATTGCAGTATAGATATACTGTCCTCTGAAAATAACTCAACATACAGCCATTATTGTCTAAATAACTGGCAACAAAAGTGAGTACACCCTAAGTGAACATGTCAAAACTGTGTCTAAAGTGTAAATATTTTGAGTGATTACCATTATAATCTAGCACTGCCTTAATCCTCCTGGGTATGGAATTCACTAGAGCTGCACAGGTTGTTGCTGGGATCATCTTCCACTCCTCCATAATGACATCACAGAGATGCTAGATATTTGACATATGGCGCTTCGACACCTTCTGCTTAGGGATGCCCCACAGGTGCTCAGTAGGGTTCAGATCTGGAGACTTAGTTGGCCACTCCATCATCTTCACCTTCATGTTTCTCAGTTTTTAGCAAGGTCGTTCAGCCCAGTTTCTGAATGGAAGGCATCGCGTTCTATTTCAGAATGTCAAAGTACATGATGGAATCTACGGTTCCCTCAATGAACCGCAGTTCCACAGTACCAGCAGCAGCCTCAGACCATAATGCTACCACCACTATGCTTGACTGTAGATAAGGCACAATTTTCTTGGTACCTTTGACCTTCCGCTTCTGCAACCTCTAAAGAAATGCTGGCAGCACTCATAAGTCTGTTTTTTAAAGCCAGCTTCTGCACCTGACACACAGCAAGAGGACTCAACTTCTTTGATCGACCCTTGAGAGGCCTGTTCCGAGTGGAACCTTCTTGGAAAATCTCTGTATGACCCTGGCCATTGTAGTGTAGCTCATTTTCAGGGTGTTATTGATCTTCATATTCACAGGACATAAAATCTACACTGATATACAAGCAGTGTTGTGCTAGTTACTAAAAAAATAGTAACTAGTTACGGTTACTCGTTACTTCATTCAAAAAGTAACTTAGTTACTTTGTTGATTACTTACACCAAAAAGTAATGCGTTACTGTTAAAAGTAACTTTTTAGTTACTTTTTTTAAAGAACGTTCTTTAATGTTCCCATTAATGCCCTTTTATGCTTTATGGTCTATACAAACACAAAACTGACTTAAACACAAAGTAATTTTTAAACACTATTTTATTTAAGTCAGACCAGCACAAACTGAATATATCACTAGGATTTCTTTTTGGTATTTTTTGAAATAAATAACAAAACAAGCGGAATAATATATTCAGAATCAAAAACTAAAGTGGCTTTTGCTGTTGTGTTGCGCTCTTTAAAATGTTCCTTTCACAGCTTAAGTATGAAAACTATCAACAATGTAGAACAGAACACCGGGTTAGCTTTTAGCTTCTAGCTTCTAGCTTCTAGCATGGAGTTCCTGGAGGAGCTTCGACAGATTGGAGTTGCTGTTTATCGCAGTAGACACGAGCTTCGAACCAGAAAGACACAGCTTACATTTGACTTAAAAGTTTTTGTCTTTATACTCAACTAAAGTGAAATAATGAGCATATTTCCACTTTGAGAAACTCGTCTTGCTCTCGCCTCGACTCACCATTACTGCTGCACAGACCTGAATAAACGGAGACACGCCCACAGTGCGTCTTTTTCGTGTTTACAGTGGTTCATCCACTAATCCTACAATGCGTCTCTGCTGTAAACAGGTTAGACTGTAGTCTAAACTTCAGCCGAACGGGTAACGCACCATACGGTAACAAAGTTACTTTATTTTTAACGCGTTACTAGTTACTGCCTAACACTCTCTACAAGTTGCACACTGACTACTCTAAAATATATTAAAGTTTCAGTTCTATAGAATTGTCCCTTGTGATTTCTTATAATTTTGATCACTATGGCTTACAGCTAATGAAAACCCAAAATTCAGAATCTAAGAAAATATATTAAATCCAAACACATGCAAAGGTTTCCTGAGCCTTTAAATGGTGTCTCAGTCTGGTTCAGGCTATACAATCATAGGGTAAGACTGCTGACTTGACAGTTGTCCAGAAGACTATAATTGACACCCTGCACATGGAGGGTGAGACACAAAAGGTTATCGCTAAAGAAGCTGGCTGTTCACAGAGCACATCCAAGCACATTAATGGAAAGTTGAATAGAAGGAAAAAATGCCTATTCAAGAATTTGGAGGTGATTCACAAAAAGTGGACTGCAGATGGAGTCAGTGCTTCAAGAGCCACCACGCACAGACATATCTATGGGCTACAACTGACGCATTCCTAGTGTCAAGCCACTCCGGAACCAGAGACAACGTCAGAGCTGTCTTACCTGGGCAAAGGACAAAAAGGACTAGACTGTTGCTCAGTGAGCCAAAGTCAACTTTTCAGATGAAAAGAAAGAAAATTTTGCATTTTATTTGGAAATCAAGGTCCCAGAGTCTGGAGGAAGAAAGGAGAGGCACAGAATCCAAGTTGCTTGAGGTCCAGTGTAAAGTTTGCACAGTCAGTGGTGGTTTAGGGAGTCATGTCTTTTGCTGGTGTTCGTCCACTGTGTTTTATCAAGTCCAAGGTCCACACAGCCGTCTACCAGAAAGTTTTAGATTTTTTTCACCTCTGCTGACCAGCTTTTATGGATGATTTCAATTTCCAGCACGATTTGGCACCTGCCCACACTGCCAAAAGCACCAAAAGTTAGTTAAATGACCATGGTATTAGTGTGCTTGACTGGCCAGCAAACTCTGAAGAGGAAAATTAAAAACAAGAGACCAAAAAATGCAAATGAGCTGAATGCCACTGTCAAAGAAACCTGGGCTTCCATACCACCTCAGCAGTGCCACAGACTGATCACCTCCATGGCATGCCGAATTGAGGCAGTAATTAAAGCAAAATTAGCCCCTACCAAGTATTGAGTACATATACAGTAAATTAACATATTTTCTCGAAAGCGAACAATTCGCAAAAAAAAAAAATATTGATTGGTCTTTTGAAGTAATAACATTTTTTGAGAGTGAATTGGTGGGTTTTTGGCAAATGTGAGCCAAAATCATCACAATTAAAAGAAATAAACACTTAAAATATATCAGTCTGTGTGTAATAAACCTATATAATTTGAAGTCATATCCTCACATGGGTTTTCTTATCACTGCTATGCAGATGACACTCAACTCATCTTTTCTTTCCCTCCATCAGATACCACAGCTTCCGCTCGGATCTCAGCATGCTTGTCAGATATATCTTTATGGATGAGTGCTCACCAACTTAAACTCAACCCCAGCAAAACAGAACTGCTGGTCATCCCAGGTGATTCATCCCCAGGTCAAGATCTACAAATAACACTTAATGACTCTCTGCTCTCCCCTTCAGCCACTGCTCGTAACCTTGGGGTAACTATGGACAATGAACTGTCTTTTTTCCCACATGTCGCTAATGTTGCTCGTTCTTGTCGATTTCTTCTCTATAACATCCGAAGGATTCGACCATTTCTGTCCATACAGGCTGCCCAGGTGCTTGTTCAGTCTCTTGTCATTTCAAGACTTGACTACTGCAACTCTCTGCTGGCAGGTCTCCCCTGAACGCTATTCGTCCACTGCAAATGATCCAAAACGCAGCTGCACGACTTGTGTTCAATCAGCCCAAGTTTTCCCACACCACCCCACTGCTGCACTCCCTTCACTGGCTTCCAGTAGCTGCACGTATCAGATTCAAAACACTGATGCTTGCCTACAAGGCCAAAAATGGACCAGCACCATCTTACCTCAGTGACCTCATCACATCTCGCACTGCACCACGCTGTCTGAGATCCTCCAGCACTGCTCGATTGGTACCACCTTCTCTCAGAATGAGAGGTAAGTACAATTCAAGGCTCTTCTCTGTTCTGGCACCGAGGTGGTGGAATAAACTTCCCCTAGATGTCCGTACAGCAGAGTCCCTGATTATCTTTAAGCGACGACTGAAGACCTACCTCTTCCTAAAATACCTACATAAGCACTTTCCAAGTTTGTAGAATTCGAGTTATAGTTATATTGAGTTTGTAATCTTGCGTACCAGTGTAGATTTATTCATTACTAGAGATTTAAACACGTTTGTACGTCGCTCTGGATAAGGGCGTCTGCTAAATGCCGCAAATGTAAATGTAAATATAATTTGAGTTTTACTTCTTGTATTGAATTACTGAAATAAATTAACTTTTTAATGATATACAAATTTTTTGAGATGCACCTGTAAACACACACACACACACACACACACACACACACACACACACACACAATATATGACCTGCACAGCTCATGAAGGCTCTTTATCCGAACCTCAACAGCTGTTTCTTTGAAACCTTTTTTTACAGCGTATAATATCACACAGATGCAGGTCAAGAGGTTCAGTTAATAGTCACATCAGTGGGGGAATAAATATGATCAGTGTCAGCGACTTTGACAGTGGTATGGTTGTTGTTGCCAAATGGGTTGGTCTTTGTATTTCAGAAATTGCTGATTCACAGACATTTTCGTGAAGGACATAAAAACTACCTGACTGGTTCTGCTGACAAAAAGACTACAGTAACTTAAATAACTGCTCTTTACAACAATGATGAGCAGATAAATATCATGTCATGTACATAGTAGGGTCAGAATTTGTCATCATCAGCACGCATTTGGTCCATTGACTCAGCCTGTCTCGTGTCAGGCTGGTGGGGGGAAGTGGAATTTGTGAACCCCATAGCCTATTCGAGTATTTATTTATTTTGAGCATCCTTTCATGGGCACATTTACGAGTCTACTAATGGCTATGATGTGCCATGTCACAAAGCAAGGTTATCTCAGACCGGTTCCATAAACATCTCCTTATCTAAATGCAATAGATCACCTTTAAAATTTGTTAGAATAGGAGATTTGTAAGTTACAAAATCTCTGGTTTTCAGCAAAATTGATTATGCTCCTCCTGGCAATAATATACATTGAAAACATAAATATATTTTATGTTGTGGAAATGATGTCGACTTCTTTCTAAACTTGCCCTGGCTGTCTGCCTGTAAAGATCAATCATGGAAGGAGCCAGTTTAATAAATGTGGTGATAAAAACAGATAGTCTGCCTGAAACCTTGCTAGCTACTTGTACGTTTTTCTTACTAGTACTGATACAGTTAGATATTGTTAGCTACAGCCACAGCAAAATAGATGTTAATTCTTAAAAAGTCAATGATGCCCTGGAGCCATCCTATTGCCAAAACAATGAAGATTGCTTACACACTGTATAGATAGCAGAAGGGCCAATTTAAAATCTAAAAATGTCATAATTAAAAGATAAGATATTCTGCCGACAAAATGGAACAGACTAAATTTATCATTGATTATTTTCCCATTGACGTTAGTAATCAGTCATTATTTTTCCAGTCATCACTTTTGACTCAGGTGATGACAGAGTTATCGACCTGAATATACTGATAATCAAATTTGACTTAAATATGCTATAGCTTTTACATGCTGTTAAGATACAGTATGTAAACGAGAAACATATTTTCTACAAGTAACTATTTTATAAAATCCTGCAATTTCCTAGTGTGAAGTGTGAAGAATTAACTATTTTCCCCAGGGTGCCACACGAATATAGTGTTATAGAATCACTCAGCTCAGAGTGAACTAAATGCTGCAAAAAAAGCTGCTTGAGAAGCTAATGTTTTCTAAAAGCATTATGTTTGCTGTTAATGGTGGAAGTTCTACATTTTTTTCAACAAACCAGTATATTTGCTGTGTTGTGATTAGTTTTTGGCCCAGGTCTGAGCCACATGTAACAATATTCTGTTGTGTTAATCTGAACCATTTCTAAATCTCCTCTGGCACAGAGCCATAAATCTGATCAGTTCTGGTATTAACAGCTATTATCAGGATAGTCTAGATGAGGAAATACTGTACATGTGTGGTGGGCTCATTTAAATAAAAAAAATAATAAAAATTTAAATACCTTAAAAAATATAATCACATAATAAAGAAACATCAAATACTAGAATGCACAGCTCTTGCTTGAGAAGTAATTTCAGTGCAATATTATTTCAGCCCTAAAATATGCCCTAATCTGGTGTAGTGTGCTTGTTTTCTGGGTCTTTTTTTTATACATATTATATAATCGAGGCAAAACTTACACTGTAATATGCAGATGCACGATACAAAAGTATTTGGATGCCTGTCTCAGCTGTACATGGTTCTTTCCTAAACTGTTACCACAAAGATGGACGGCACACAATGTTATAGTATGTCTTTAGATGCACTTAACAATTCTTGTTGTCTTTAGATGAACATAACATTTTTCCTTTCACTTAAACTAGAAGACCTAAATCTGTTCCAGCATGACAAAACCTCTGGGTACAAAGTCAGCTTCTGAAAGATATGCTTTACATGGATTGGAGTGAAAGATCTTGAGTCACCTGCTATAGAGCTCTCACCTCAACCCTATTAAACACTTTTTGGATGAACTAAAGGCTGACGGAACCCCACCCCATAATCGTTGAACATTTTTAAATAACGTGATAAATGTTACTTTTTACATTGAAACACTAACATTTACTTTTAATGGTTTAATACCTGCACACATGTGAAAAAAGTAACCATCTCTGTATCTATCTTTTAAGTAACATTTTTTTGGCTTTGGAATAAATTTAGACTCATTTTCACCTACGTTTTTATCTTTCTTGGCAATCCTGCCGTAGGCTTGTGAAAGTGGCATAGGTTATAAACTCAAAATCTAATTTCAAATGAATGGTTACATACAGTATTAAGTAACAATATATTAATATTATTAATCTTTCTAACATAAAATCCCTTTAAATACCAGATAAATTATCAATTATACCTGGTTAAGTATAGAACCATGCACTGAAACTAATGCCCATAGTGTATATGAAGACTAAGTTATAGAAATATAGCTTTAATTTGTACTTCTTGTTTATTAATGTAAGTATTTTAAGGTTCAACTATAGTGCCCTTCTGTCACTCTTCTAGCCCTACCTTTCATAATTAAGAATTTAGAACTGTAATAGCACTTTGCTCATTCTAATGGCAAGTAAACTAATGTCCTCTGCTTCCTTCGTCTCATAAATATCTATAACAGAATGCAGGAATAAGTTTGGTGTATGTTTTTCCCTGTGTGAGCAATGGAATACTAAAAAAAAAAAAGGAGCGAGTGAAAGATTCATTGTAGCCTCATTCAACAGGCGTTTCTATGGCAACGCAACATTTTCAAGCAAAGACTGAAGGCCGCGATGCCTGAGCCGACCAGCTCTCATACACTTTGATCTTTTCTTTCTATCTCTCTACATACATACTTGATGCTGTTTTCATGTGAATGCTTGCTTGCCTTGTGTGTATATCTTAAAGCAAAAAGTAAAAAAGGGAAATAAGAACTTCCCTCACTACCCAGTATTCAGTAAACATATATCAGCTTTAGCTTTAACTCCAATGATATGACAGATATAAATAATGCATTTGGTGATCATCTGTGGGACAGATCTAGATTGTTTTGGGGGCGGTCTCTGAATTGCTTTTTTTGTACACACTGGACTGTACACACACACACGACATGCAGAAGTGTGCTATCCACGTCATACGACAGTGTGTTTTTATGTGATGGGTTCGCTTTCAAATCAGAATTAAAAATGTAATCCTCTAAAGGCACCTACAGAAAGAGCCTTAGGCTGTAGAGAGGGGTGGAAGTGCCTCTCTGCTTGCTTTAGCACTACCAATGGCCTTGATGTGCTGTGTTCCTGAATAAGTCAACAAATCCTCCGCACAAAGTTTTGAGCAGATTTTTAAAGGTTCTTCTGCGTCTTCTGCTTCTTCTCTTGACCCTCTACCACCCTCTGCCTTTTACTCCCCACCTCTGTCTTTCGCTCTCTGCACCAGTGATGGAAGGATTAAAGGATTATAAAAGGAGGTGGATGATTTGTTATAGAAGCAGTCAGGTGATCACACAGAGAGGATTTGTTCAGGACAAACTATATACAGAATTTTGAACTACCCTAATGTTCCTTTTAGCACTCCTGTGCATTAAACACACACATGAATAATGTAGGAGGGCTGAGAAGGTATTAATAATAAGATCCATTAAAGACCAGGATAAATTAAAATGACACCACAGAGGTAATATTTAAATTGCCTAATGTTTATTTCAATATTTAAAATAAGAATACAAAAGGGGAGGAAAGGAAAAATGAGAGACAAAAAGAGAGAGAAATACATGATACAATAAAAACAGGAATTGTCTCTGCAGGGCAACATAATAAAGTCTGTATATCTTCGATGGGCAGTGTGTTCATTCTCATCAGGTGCCTAATATCAGACTGCTGCTGTAACTATATTCATGTCTTTCTGGAAAAAAATGATCAGTGGATTTATTTAATCTGCTGCTTTTTAGGCTAGCTTGGGTAGATTAAAAAATTTCGTCAGGATACACAGTGTTAGTTTGCCTCCTAGTGGAAAAAGTGTGTAACCCAGTTTATAAATTAAAAGATGCTTTGCTTTAAAGGCAGACTTGCAGTTACAGGGACAGATTTCTGAGGGGTTCTTAATGCTTGATGATCAGTATCAGCAGTTTTTCTGTACTTTGAAAAATTAATATTATATAACATCTTGTACATTTTATAAGAGGGGCAAACCTGAAGCACAGGAGGACTGGATTTGTTTGTTTTAAAATTCAGAATTTGATGGAAAAACAATAATACATAATAATGTAATAATAACATAATCATTATGTAGTTTTTATGCTAATAATAATAATAATAATAATAATAATAATAATAATTATTATTATTATTATTATTATAATAATGAAAAAAAGTAGAAAAAAAAGAAGATTTTTCTTGTGATCAACTATTTCTTGTAACTTTTTGCTTCTTTCATGGTGAAACTTAGAAACCTGGATTTTCATTAGTTTTTGCATTTCTGATATATTAGGGACAAATTAACTTTCATTGCCAGTTGAAATAAAACAACACGAACCAGCTTAGTTAAGATAAACATAGACAATATTAAGCTGCTAAGAAAGCAGTCATCTTTTAAAAACAAGACTGTAAGCAATGTTGAAGTTAACAGGAAATACAAAAGGTCTTCCCCATTCAAAAAAGTGGTTCATCCCTAAACTTGCTGTTACTGTATGTGTACAGCTTCACATGTTCACATTGAGTGTGGGTGTCTGGGTGTCTGGGTTTTCAATGTTCCACTCACCTTTGAAAACATGCCTGTAAAAGGTTTTGCAATTAAAAATAGGTTTTAATGTGTAAATGGTGCTGTGGTGAAAAGTTCCCACACTAAAAAATAACATCTTTTAATTGAATTATTTCAAATGCATACGTAAATTTCACAGACAATTTTTTTTGTAAATCAAGTGAGAGTTGAATAACTATTTTCAAAACCCTTAAATGAAATATTCTCATCTGAACAGAGGCTCAAAAACATCACTGCACTGCTCAAACTTGACTTCTATAGCTATAAATCCCATCAATGCCAATGTCCTCATGAGATTTCATAATAAAATTGGTTTATGGAGCCACATAATCAATCTAATAATTATAAAAATAGTCTCTTAATTAAGACTGACTACATATTGCATACTTTTTTTCACTGACAACAACCCTGATCGAACAGGGATAAGCAGTAGCTGAAAATTGTTTTCCAATTCTGAGATTAGCGGCATCACAAAAATATGTAAAACTCTAGACTGTTGATTTGAGACTGTACCATCAAGGTCTAATGAAGAGGTCCTCAAATTGACCTTAGATCCTGAAAAAGTTTAACTAAAATGTTTCTGGGTGAAGTCGCATCCTAATATCGGTATCTTTGTTGTAGCTGGACTATTTTTCATTCATGATCAGAAACCTTAAACACTATTGAATATCTTGTTACATCTGCAAGTCACCCATTCTCTGTGAAAACTCAATATTTGCCTTTCTTGATTCTTTCTAATTCTAACTCATATTGTAAACAAAGTCTTAATTTAAAACAAGATTTTAAATAGCAAAATGCAGTTTGATCCTGATGCTGGGTGCAAAATAGCTAAACAATTTATGTCAAATAGGAAGAACCTGGTTATGACAGATTGAAAAGAAATTGATAAGAATGTTGACATCTTTATGAGCTGTGAATAAGTGCATGCTCACAGGGATAAAAGTCACCACTACAAACCATGAATGATGAAGAAACTTAAAATCTTTGTCAGGTGTGAGACAATTTGGAAGTGATTTAAAAAAGTGAAAAAAATAAAAAATTCAAAGACTCATCTACTATATGCTGCAGATGATATTCAAAAGTCAAATAACTCAATAACCCGAATGGAATAGTGCAACTTCGAATGAATGAGCTGGGTAATACAGGCAGCTTTCAAAATCATGAAGTGTGATGGTTATTACTCCATGTATGCTTTTTGCTCACTAAGTACTAATCTGCATCTCTTCTGAAACAAAATACTAGAAAAGCTGACAGTCCAGATGGTAACCTTTTCTTTTTTTACAATGGTTTTTATATCTTTTACATTTCAAATTTTAGATTCAAATTTAGGATGGACACCAAATTCCATTATATTTGCTACACGTTTACATAGGGTGTGGCACTATAAAATGTAAAACTACTAAAACTAAAAACCCAGCAGAACAACATTTCCCAAAAACTCAAAGCCTGAAGATAAAAGGACATCATATGTAAAAGTTAAAAATAAACATGTTAAACTTTAAAAGAATAAAAATACATTGGATATTTTTGCTAATCTCATTTGGATAACAAAAATATGCTTTTTAAAATTTATTTTTATAGAATTTTTGGTTACTCTTCCCTGGTTTCTTAGGAATGCATCAGAAGGTAATTTAGTTCGCGTTACAAATGTTATTTAGCTCTGACTAGACTAGCTTAGATTAGTCCTTGGAGACCCATTTCTCAAGCATAAAGGCTTAGAAAAAAATGCTTCAGCCTGCAGCTTTAGAGGAATTTAAGAGTCAGTATGCACACTTACTAGTTTACTGACATGTAAAATGCATAGTCTTCATAGCATACAACAGATTTCGAATACTTTTTCATCAGTTTTTTTTTTTAACAATTTACATGAGATATAGACAATAATTAAACCATAAAAAAAGCAAAGCAGTACACATGCTCTGGTCCCTGTGCTTCCCCCTGCGGCTGACTGTCAGCATCCTCTCCTCATCAGCACCTAATGAGGGAGGACGTTTTTCACTTCACACTGTAATTGGCCCTGTGGAGAATTTTAATGGAATCACTCAGGGAAATGGTCTCTTAACTTGCCGAGTGCCCGCACCCCCCCTCTTATCCTCCTCTCCTCCTGCTGCGCTCTCTCCTTCTCTGCTCTCCAACCAGGTTCAAGGTGCGCCGCCTTTTGCAAGCAGGTCCCACTCGGAGGCTGTGCAATTAATCGCCATCATGTTTGGTTCTGTGTGGCCGTGCTGTAAATAACAGTGACAATTTGTATTACAGAACTCATTCCATGCATGGTTAGCCTGTTTGATGACTCTTTGCTAATAGACCAGAGGCCTGTAATAGAGAAATTACCTGATCTACCTGGAAAAAGGACCATTGTTTTTTCCCCTCAAAATATACTCTTCAAATGGATACCAAACGACTGCATTCATTTGGTTACATTAGTCAGTTCCCTTCCAGGAACAATGTCAACCAATGCTTTGGGAATGCTTCCGCATGACCGTGATCTAAATCACGTGTGAAATCTGTCCAACGGAATGGTGTGACCTGGAAGCTATAAGAACACATGTAGTGGTGACAGGGCTAGCTTCTGTTTGTTCAGGAATCACTCTGTTTGTATCTGTTCTACAGGAAAAGGCAAGGTGCTGTAAAATGTAAAAGAATGGATTGGAGCTAAAGAGCTGCGTCATGCAAAAGACATGGCTCTCAGGGCCACAAAATAGACCTATGTCTGCCCTGGTCTCTAAACAGAGACACCTTTGGCTCACCCTTTTAGGTATGTCTGACAAGGATAGAGCTTTTCTGCTGGTGCCGACTGGCCTGTTCAGCGATGCCATGAATACGGTTGTCGAGAAATTCCAGGAGGCCAATAAACAATTGCTGGCTTTCCAGCAGTTCCCCCTTTGGCACTCTCATTGGGGTTGCTCGGCGGGCGCAGCCCCAGCCCCAGCGCAGCACAAGTGCTGGGCATTGGGAAATTCAGAGATGGAGTGTTGCCACTCATGCTCCCCCAGAAACTAGGGACTCTGGGTGGCACTCCAGGCTGAGGCCCAAGGAACTCATGGCTCTTTGATAAGATGTTTTGGTCAAGAGTTTTTGCGGTCTCTGTCAGGGTGGGGTGATGTGCACCTCAGTACATGGTGCCCACCCCTCCTTGGCACCCTCAGGGGATTGTCTTGTGTACCCTGTCACAAATAGGGCTTCAGGGCACAGCCATCTTCAGCGAGTACCCCCCCAGCCTCCGTCCAAAAATTTAACAAATGGGGCTCCACCCGGAACTGGTGAAGCAAATTTAGAGAAGGCTTTACAGAGCACAAGTGGACCTGTTTGTGACTCAAGAGACGTTGCACTGTCCCCTCTGGTTCTCTCTTACTCACCCAGCCCTTCTTGGGCTGGATGCCAGAGTACAGCCGTGGCTGAGGCGCTGTCTGTACACTTTTCCCCCTGTAGTGCTGCTCCTGGGAGTTCTGAAGAGAGTTTGCCAGGATGTAGTCTGTCTCCCCCTGGTAGCCCCATGCTGGCCAGGTCAGCCATGGTTCGCTGACCTGGTAAACCTTTACGAACACCCTTCCCTGGGAGATTTCTCCCCCTCCTGCTCTCTCAGGCAGGGGGCGCTTTGCTTCACCTCTGCCCCGAGCTGTGGCACTGAGCTCTTAGCCACTAGTCTTCCCCCCAACGACATAGAGACTATTCTTCAATCCAGAGCTCCCTCTATAAGGCCATATTGGCTCCTGTTCACCACATGGTGCGTAGGTCACTTTTCCTCCGCTGTACTCTGAGGTTTCAGGTGTGACCCAGAGTGTTTGCATGGGACCTGGCCGTTGTCCTGAAGGCCCTTCCTGAGCCTCCTTTCGAGCCAAGGTGCCCTTGAAATTTCTCACAGTAAAGACTGTGTTCCTTCTGGCCATCTCCTCTTTATAGAGGGTTATGGATCTTTAGGCCCTCTCTTCTGGAGTTTTCTACAGGCATGGCAGGTGCCTTTTTCCACACCAGACCGGGGTATGTTCCCAAGGTGTCCTCGGTAGTCCCGTGACCAGTCATGCTCCAGACATTCATCCTCCTCCTTTTCAGGCCCAGACCAGGAGAAGCATGAGCGGTGCTAAAATTTACTAATGAGACTGACTTGACCCAGTTCTATAGCAAATTGATGCCGCATTCAGGTGGCTTTACAGCACCGATATTAAAGCAGTCTGTTTCTGGTGCTCCATGTGTGTGTGAGTGGGTGTGTGCTGCTTGATTTGATGACAAAACATTGTGAGACATGTAACTGACACTAGAGGGACTTGCAGCACTTTTCATTGTTTTGACAGCAGGCAGGGAGTTAAAATGATAATGGTAGGAAAGAAAGGTGAGAAAGAAAGACAGAGTGAGAAGGAGTGAGAGACAAAAAGAGAGATCTTTGCAGGTAAAAATATTGGTTCTTCAACTCGTATAATTTTCTACTGCTAATGAGATCCTATGTCTAATCACCTGCCATTACCATTACTGCCATTGCCATGTGCTCTAATAATTTTTTGTTTTGTATTCTAGATATGTTCTGGAACCACTTTAAATTGTGCACTCCTAACTGTCATATTGTGTTTTTGCTAATTTCCATTTAGAAAGTGCCTGCTTCTGCAGTGTGCATTTAATTATTGTATAAATTCAACAGTTTAGAAACAAACTGTGTTTAAAATCTCTCCAAAATAAATCACATTTAATTTTAATATACATAATGGAACATAAATAAATATACATTAATATAACACAATGCTATTCACATCATGTATAGACATTTCCATAGTTGTATTCTGTTCACTGAATTTCTCTTGGTGACTGGGATTCTATTTCTCAACATGGATTGATTTCCATATATCCAATTTTCTTTTCAGCCATCATAGGGGGCACTATACATCAGCATCATTTCACACACTGGTTATTGGACCTTCAAAAACTTTGACAAAAACTGCATTTAAAATGTTTAAAATGAGTTGATTTAGCATTTTATACACACACCTAAGCGGAATTACCTGTAAACATATTCAGAAGTTTCTGGGTTATTTCAGTTGGTCTATTATCTCATTTGCTTATTTAATGAATTTTAATAGGAAGTGAATATGACATTGATTTTTACTTTTATCAAATTTAATAAAATTTTTATTATTTAAGTGAAAAAACTACAAGGATTATATTGTGGTTTTAAACAGGAACCTTTCGCTTAACTTTTTGACAAATCATAGTTGGCTTACTATATAATATTTTTTGAAAAACAAACTAAAGTTATGGTTCATAACTTTTTATAATTAGTCCTCCAGGACTAGTATTGTGTACCCTGGGTTATTACATTACAGTGAATGAAATTAATAAAAAAAAAAAAATCAATATTAGACCTAACTAGGCTATAGAATAATTGCTTTGAACACCCTACACGGTACATTACATGTAATAATTGCAATTACATTCCGTGTCACAAAAAAAAAAAAAAAAAAAAAAAAGGCAGAAAAACAGATAATGTGTTTTATTAAAAAAAAACACATCTTTTACAATTATAGTTTATTAATATTAATTATTAACATTAATATATATTAATTATTCATATAATAATTCTAATAATTATTATTGTTATTATTTTACAAATTTACTGCTACATAACATATTTTACACAACACTTTAGAAAAAGATGGTGCTTTTAAAATCTGTGCTGTGCTGATAGAAAACTGCTTTACAGTACAAGTTCACCCTTACTTAGATTCACTTACTTCTCACTCCTCAAGGTTTTTCTAACCTTGGCCTGACATGACTCATTTCTTAATGACAGCAGACAAATGCTAAAGCATGACAATATGTCAATGCTAAAGCATTGCCTACATTTCAGTAGGCCTTGGTAATAGAAAAGCATTCAATTTATTTTATTTTTTTAGATTCTACATAAAAAATATGCTTGAGGATTGGGTGGGGTTTAACAATAACCTCACATGCTGCTATTTGATGATCCTCGATCTTTAAGCTAAAACTATGTAGTTTTATTATAATTCATATGACAAGTCCCTTTTATTAAGAATTAAAATTATCTTCATGTATCTTTTTATGTTAAACATGTTGTTTGTTTCTGACTTCCACCCACACAGGGTGAAAATTACTTGTCAGTGCTGCATTGCATGGGCATGCTGCATGTAATCTTCATAGCCCTGGACATCAAGGTCAAGATCCCTGAACTTTCCTCACAATAATTTCAGTGTTTCTTCCTATGTGTTTGGATTAAAGGCATTTCTCTGGGCTTGATGTGCATCTCCTGAAATGAAATAGAAGTAGTAGCACATTTCCTGGTTTGGTGTATGGTTGTGAGAGAATCTCATGTGCATATTATCAAACTGTACTATATCGTTTGGGGATAATTAACAAAACAACAAGATTAGTAGTAGATGTAAAAAAAAAAAAATCATCATGATTATCATTGTCATCATCTTCATAATTATTACTTCTACTGTATTTAATTAATTGCCATTGTTGTTTTGATGGACAAGATTTGTTTTTGTGCATTTTTCTTAACCTGTATTACTTTAACAGGGTGACTGGGTGTTTTTATAATAGCTATGATGAGTTTCTCAGCCTTTTCTTTAAAATTCACACTTCAATAGTCACATGGTAATGGAATTCCTTACAAAAAAGAAAATTCTATGCTATGTGCAATTTCCTTTTAAGAACGTAATTTTCTTTCTGTTTTAAACCTGTTCTTTTAGGCTATTTTTGAGGATTCAGTCCTTCATGAACTATCAATCCTTTCTTGGAATCAGATTCAAAGGTAAAAATGTGGTGTTTGTATTGTACAGAGCAGGAATCTGATATCTCAGTCATGATGATGATCCTAGAATCTACAGGTTGCTCCGGAGGTGCTATAATTCATTATTAAAGCTATTGTGCTTAAAGAACATCTGTTACTGTCCTGTGATATAAAATATGTGAATTTAATGCTATGGTTTATTCCCATATAAATGGATTTGATTAGGTTATAAGTTTTACCCCTTACAATTTTTTTGGTGTCAAATAGAATCAAGTGCATTTTAGAGCATGTAAAATTTTTATTGGAGAACATCATTTTTTTAATTATTTTTGTAGGCCATAAAATTATTTAGCGATAAATGGTAACGTGAATGCTATTCCAGACACGGTGTCTATGAAAGACTGCATGGAAATCTCTCTGACTGCATGGAATGTATTTATTTTTGTGTTTGTTTTTATATTGTATTTTATGGGTTTATGTTTACATTTGGCAAAATGGCACATATTCTTTTGTATAAATGGCTTACAATGGCTTCTGCAATACAAATCTACCAAAATGAATTATTTTACATTTGGATTATATGCCAACGATGTATTCAAGATGGACGTTAAAAAACATAAGTAGCCCGTCCAAATCCCACATGTGGCACACATTTAGCCACAAATGGGGTGATGGCAATCTCCGAAATGGGATGTTCAACAAACAGATAGGCCCACATAGTGTAAAAATAGATTATATAGTAATATTATAGACATTTTAAAACCATTTTTCCTTCTTCCTGCATAAAATCTCTTATCAGTTGTTTAGGATGGCGGCTTCACATTTTCTGTCGAATCATCTATGATGGAACTACGATGAAGAGGCCTGCAATTTAAGGAATGAGAAAGGAAACAGCTCTATAGTGGTGTAGATGTTTGGATTTGTCTAAGGGAGTGGCTCACTAGATAAAGGGGATTGGATAGACTTATGCCTTTTCAGAAAAATTTATTTTCAAACTTTCTTGCTAAAGAGCCCCCTGCATCTATTACTATGATGACCTTTGCAAATGCCTTGCTTGGTAACTTGAGAAAACAGATGAGGATGAAGGATGAGAAATGGCTTTGCTGAGACAGTACAGCCAAAAGGCCAGCTGACAAAGTACATGATTGCTATCCACAAGAGAGACAATTAGAGATATGTAAAATAAACAAAAACAAGAGAAAGTTCTGACTTTATTGCTTCTAGTTTCTTAAATCTGGCCATATTTTAGTGAGTTATCCTCTTAAAAATATTTTAAACCAACCTAAAAAAAGGCGTTGCAACTTGCACTAATGCATTAATAATTACAATGCTAATTAACCACACAAATAATCATCTTTTACTGAGAATAAATAGGCTTACATGTAAAAAAAAAAAAAGGCTTACATGTTAAAATTATGAAAAAGTAGCAGCCAAACCAATAATGACCCTGAAGAATTTTTCCTGATTGCTTTCTGCTGTATCATGCTGTACTTCCTAAATCCTCAATAAGCAGTGTTTCATGAGAAAGGCATTAATGCCAACCTTAGTGATAAGTGCCCAGGATTAAAAAACAATAACACCAAAAACACCATATGCAACTCGCTGACAGCCCTACTATGCATATTTTGCTTTTTAACAGCTCACACAGCGCTAACCATATGTTATAGAGATTTCAAGTTACCAGACCAGAAAGAGACAGTGGCTGTTTTTGCTCATGGCTTGCTGTGTCGGCCCAGAAGCAGAGGCATGGTGCCGGGCAGCAGGGTCACTGTGAAAGGTCGTCCAATCTGCATAATTTCATATTAATGTTAATGTGGGGTGTGATTGGACTGTGCCTGCTGGGCAGCCAAGCGATAAAATTTCTTATTTCATGCTCTCCTAAATGAATTCTTTTCCCAGAGCTTGCGTGTCTATAAAGAGAGACAGAGAGAGAGAGAGAGAGACAGAGAGAGAGACAGAGAGAGAGACAGAGAGAAATAATGTAGATAACGCTATGGTTTATCAACAGTCATTATATATGCATCACAAACATGTAGCCACATATGGGCCACAATGAGGAAATAATTCTATACTTAAAATAGCTCGTCATACCAGCATTTTACTGAAGTATTTGACATTAAACGTCAGCAAAACAACTTTAGGCAAGTTTAGCATCCACTAGCAACTAGCAAGTCTATACTAGCCCTAGCATAGATTTCTAGTATGAAATAAAAGTTCAATTAAATTCAAACATGTTTCTCCATATCTTCTCAAGAAAGTTCATGTAAATGTCACAGGTCTGTGACATTTCCCACAAGCACATTGGCTGTCAAACCACAATGCTGGTAGTATTAGATGTCTGAAATTTGTAGGGGCAAAAGAAAGGCCTCATTCATTAATGTGAACATAAACAATACATGTACAGCATGTATTAATTCATCCTTAGTAGCCTCCTTGACAGGGTTACTATAGAATACATTTGGCTACTGTTTAGTTTAAGTTAAATGAATTAGAATATACTGTAGACTGGTTCAAATAAAATAATAACTGGAATTGTGGGTTAAAACATTTGAAAGAAAGAAAAGAAAAGAAAAAGAAAGAAAGAAAGAAAGAAAGAGAGAAAGAATACAATTTTCTCATCATGTCCCACAATTTTAGTTTAAATCTAACATCTAAAAAACAGTTACAAATACTATATTTGGAACATGTAACAGATACAGATAGTGGCACTGTGTTACAACTCCAATACAAAAACCTTGATGAAGATGCCCATAAACCACACTGAATTGGTTCACCTTACAGTGTCATTTGAAATAGAAGAAAAAAGAAAAAAAAACCTTTTTGTTTATCACCATTAAAACAGTTGCTTTAAGATGTAATAGAATGCTGATGAGGCGAAGCTTTACTGGCGTTCTGAAGGCCATGTATCCACTGCCTTTCTAACATTCATGTAGACAGCTCTGTCAGAAGCAGACTAAATGTAGTTGAACACGGGATGTGACAGAGCAGTGAGAAAGTGCACATATTCTCCATATTTTATTTACTACAATAATAAATTGCAGTATGAGTGTTGAATTTAATTGCAACATATTTCAAGGAACCCAATGAAAACTATGCTTCATGTGCAGTCGTAAGGCAATTGGTTTTCATACATTTACCATTTGCTCTGTGCAGTCCTCATTGTGACTTTAACCTAAATCTATCCATCACCGAATGTTCCCTTGTGGCTCTCAGTTTCATGTAAGCGCATGAACAAAAGCCATTGGTTTACACACATGCCGACGACATGTAAGACAAAGTGTGGAAAGGACACATTCTCAGACTTTCTCAATGCTCATTTGCTTCATACACATGAATCATACTTTTCTTAGAATTCTGCTTCACAACACTTCTGTCCTAAACATATAACTCAGAGATTTCCTGCAGCAGAGCTACCACATAGGCTAAGACATATTACCACCATTGATTCCTCCTTACAAGAACGAATTGACTTTTTCTTTGGCCGTTCAGCCTTTATAACTGTGCTGTCTTCCTGACAGCTGATCAAGGCAATGACAGCTGCTACTTTTGGGTTTTTAAGGCATTTTATTCAGTTTCTTATTTAAATCTTTAGTATTGAATGCCTACAGGTTTTTCATGCATACTGGCACAAAAAGCCTGTGTTTTCTTTCAGTTAATGCTGGTTAAAGGTTACTACAGTGCAGCTTAAGAAACAATCTTAAAAAACATTTTGTTAAAATAAACTTTAGCATTGTTTAAAAGTGATTTGAAGACTTAAAAATCACTCTCTCGTTCTTTCATATCCATAAATCCAAGATGATATTTTATCTTCAACTGGTTTTGAATAACAATTAAACGATTGTTTTTATCCTGCTCCTGGCCTCAGTGGGAGTGTGTGGGAAAGTGTGAGCCCATCTACTACTCCTCCATGTTTCTCTCTTGGCTCATCAAAGGAAGAAAAATCAATCTTAGTCAGAGAAAAGTGTATCACAGTTAACACACTAGTTATCATCAATGTAATGCATCATGAATATGTAGCTAGGCTAATTATTTTACCTTTTAGTGGCTTAACCCTGTGTTTATTGTAGAAATTATATCAAATTTAAATATAAATATAGCTGCACATATCCATTTACAAATTGTTTTTTTTCTTCTAGAAATATACAGAAAATATGGAAATATATGAATATGATATCCTTTACGTCAATGTCTTGATCATAATTTTTATCGTCTGTATATATTGTCTGTGTATATATATATATATATATATATATATATATATATATATATATATATATATATATAGAGAGAGAGAGAGAGAGAGAGAGAGAGAGAGAGAGAAAATTGACTTTTAAATTTGTGTGTGTGTGTGTGTGTGTGTGTGTGTGTGTGTGTGTGGCGGGGGTGTCTTTCTAATGAAACACATTAAGATCCTAAAAGGGATGAATAATTTTTTTTTTTTTAATTGAGTAAATCTCTCTAAGTAACCCAGGTAGGCTCCTCAAACCCACCAATGCTCCAGCTGAGGGTAGTAAGCTGGTAATTGGTAGTCGTGCAGCACCTTCCAGCCTGAAAGAAGCATGGATCATGGTGCTCTGCAGGTGTTCCGTCTCAGTGCAGCAGTGCGATGTACTGATTGAGGCAGTGGCACAGCCTGTGAAACCTTCAGTAATGAGGAAACACATGGGGAATAGGGACTGCAGAGGGCTGAGCACTAACAAGACTAGCTACGAAAGTGGTACTACTGTTACCTCGGGAACTCAGCCTTCAAAGGATGATTGACAGACCACTCCGTACAACACTGATTGTCTCTGCTGTTACTTTGTAGTGTGGTTCAAAAGCTTATTCGCACATGCAGGAGTGAACCTTTTCCATTAACTTTTCCAATGAAGCTGACTACTGCATCTGATTGGTATTAATAAAAAAAAATGCTGCATCATGTTATGCTCATTATATTTTATACAGTGTAACGACTCTTAACTTTGCTGCTAAATGCTTCAGGGAACGATCATGCTGAACACCCACACTTATACTCACATGGATAGCAACAGTGCATGTGTGTGGGTGCAACCCATACTGCCAGAGTCACACTGTTTCTTCTCCATATACAGTTTTACAATTAAAATGCAGGACTTTCAGAAAACAACAGAAAAAAGGGTGGAATTGTACTTTACCCAGGTAAAGCAATGACAATTAATGCTCTTACTTGTGTGCTTCAGTATCTTTGATTCTATAATCACTCTAATTGATGCGTGCATGAGGTTTATTCATTACTATAAATCAAAATATAATACTAACAGTTGTGTTGAGAATAATAATGTATGACTATTTAATGATACAATGTTATTCAACATTTCTTATGGGTAGTGTTCACACAGATACTGAACACGACACCTGAATAAAACCTGTATGAGATATTTATTTTTAAAGCCTTATGTACTTACTGTAAGTTCAATTGCTATAAAGAGTCAAGTGGCAGAATTAATTTGAGAATAAAGTTGTGTTTCATTTATAACACATTTAAAAGACTAACATAAATCTGCATATTTATTTATAAATAGTTATTGAAACAGATGTCCACTGCTTTACATTTTTTTTAATTAAGATTGTTTTTTAGGCAGACATAAACCATAAGGCTGTGTTTGAACATATACTGTACAGTATAGAGAGACACATTTAAGAGAGATACACAATGCAACATTATGCCAACACTACAGAATAACTGTGTTGGTCCATATGGACAACCAACACAAACCTAGATAAACATCTAATTAGGCTTATTTTAACACGTCAGCACTATGTGATAATTACACTGTCCATAGACATAGATTTTTATCATTTGAATCTTATAATGACATTTTAATGTCACTTACCCAGCAAATGTTTCAACAGGCTTTTGTCAACAAAAGTCACTTCACATGAAAATTGAATGAAAAGTACAATATATTAACAAAAGTATTGAGACACCTCACTTTTCCAGCAATGTTTATAGCCTTGCTATAAAGTTCTGACCTACAACCTATTGAACAACTTTGTGACTAATCTGAACTGGACTGTACACCTGGCCTCCTCACTCTACAAAACTTTACTAATGCCCTTGTAGGTGAATAAGCAAAATCTCCACAAACACACTTCAGAATATGGTGGAACATCTTCCCAGAAGTGCTGAGGCTATTATAACAGTACATAGAGACTAAATGTGGAATGGGATGTTTAAAAAACGCACACCAATCTTATGGTCAGATATCCACAAACCTTTGTCCATATAGTGTTGAAGCTATTTCATGAAAGCTTTAAGTAGATGTTATATACATATTAAAGTACTTATAAGCAAAGAAAAAAAAAACCTAAACAGATTTTACGAGATTTCCAGTCTCCAACATTGAAGACGTTCTGATACAAGAGCCTATATAATATAATAAAAAAATATATAATATAATTAATATAATAAAGAGTGCATAAGACACTTATATTCCTGTGTTAGAGCAACACACTACACACTAGAGGGAGCTCTTCCTCTTCACTGCTTATTAAAGCAGCTTGGTTTAACAGTAACATTAGGTGTTTTACATTGTATATGATTAATTAACCTCCACCCCACTACAAATTCTTTGAACATTTTATGAGTCATATAACAGATGGTGACAATTATGAGTATGAATTTGTTTTCTAATTTGACTTGCCTTTTGTCTTGGTGCATCTCTATGTGTTTAACATTAATGAGTTATATATAATGGAGATATGATGAACAGTACAAATTGTCTTTATTAACACATTTCTGGAATCCATTGTGTCAGAACTGATTTGAAATCATAGCACTTTATTAGCGAATATAGGGAGAAAAAAGGGGGTGCGTTCTGAATACGGAGAAACCTTTCTGCTGGCCGCATAAAATGCTTGGTGAATATGTATGGACATTCAGTATGAGTCCACCATGCTTTCAGAGCAGAACCACCACATGAGCACATCTCCCCACAAAGTGAGAGGACATCTATAAATATTCATCAGCCGAGAAACGGCAGGGATTGGAGGAGCCAATGACATGCGGGGTGTTACTACAGGGCAGCCAGGACGTGGTACTAATCTGTCCTTTTCCAAGCAGAGGACAAGTTCTTATTTGAGGCTGCCAGGGACTGCACAAGTTATCACTTGCAATTTCAAACAACGCAGAAGCCCTTTTTATACAACATCCAGACCAAAGAAAAAAATCACTTTATAGCAGATTTCTGTCTGCAGTGCAGTCTGAACATCAAGCAAACTTTAAAGTTTGCCATAACGGCTCTATTTGTCTGAGGAATTGTTAATTTTGTGTTCCTGATTCTCATCCTTAATACCAGGGAGTACATTATGTGTTTCCTCCTGACATTTGAATGCTTACCTGCAAATGCCATGTTCTACAGTCTCATTCATCTTCTTTCAAGGAAAACATTTAAAAAAAATCTGTTGTCTTCTGATTGTGAAAATACAGTTTCACTGTACAGAGAATCCTACATTCATTGCAGCAATGTAATCTGGATCTTCAATGCTCATAGTTCCTTATGTTGTGTTCTCCTCTAAATGCTTTTTTATTTGACTGGCTCTTCACAGGTGCCTGGAATGGAAAAAATTGAATGTTGCACACTGAAGTGTATGACATGGATAATGAGGGGGCACTCACAGAACTAGTGTGACACAGAGAGAGAAACAGAAGTGGAGAGAGAGAGAGTCCAGTCTGGATCTCACCTGAAACCTGTTTCTGTCATATACTTTTGTTTCTTAATCGAGTATGTGTTTTTTTTTTCCAATGCTTTACTGGGAACAAACTATACAAACAAACATTTTTGTCTAGTCTACATAGCAAAAGTTCTGCAGTGTAAACTTTTACTTTATTCATATTGACCAGGTGTACACTTTGATCTCTTATTAACTGGATTTCATGCCGGATACCGGATACGGCCAACAGCAACACAATGCAGAAACAGGCCAAGATCTTCAGTTAATATTCACATCTGGTAAAGATGCTTGTTGGTGCCAGATGGGCTGGTTTCAGTTTTTTCAAAATGCAGCGCTCCTGGGATTTTCATGTAAAAAAAATTGTCTGGAGGGTTTAACAGAATGATGCAGAAAAAACATCCAGTGAGCAGCAGTTCTGTGGGTGGAAAGGACTTGTTGATGAGGGAGGTCATAAGAAAATGGCCAGAAATGTTCTAGCTGGGAAAAAAGTCTATAATAATTTGAGTAACGGTTTTTAGAATTTTTGGGTGGATGGGATACAACAGACCACTCTGAGCTCCAGTTCTAATAGCCAAGAGTTGGAATCGGAGGCTACAGTAGGAATAGACTCACCCTGGACATCTGGTAAATGTTTCCACTGTACAGTAGAGATTCTCTGAATGTTAAAGGTGTATTTGTTAAGGACAGTAGTTTTTTTTTAAATCAGACCTTTTGGTTAGAAATCAGTTTGTGAGAGTACACTAATGGCAGTAAACTGTGTGTGTGTGTGTGTGTGTGTGTGTGTGTGCGCTTGCTGTCCTAGCCACCGGACTGAGACTAATATGCTGCATTGATTCTTGTGTCATTGGCCCTCCTTCGTTTCATGCCTGCAAGGTCTCCCTGAGCTTGATCTCATTTCTCTCAGCCCCACCTTTCCTCATTTCATTAGCACTAAACGGTTATCTACTTCCACACATTCATGCATCCCAGCCCTCTTCTATGCCATGGCTTTACTTACAGCCAGTTCTAAGCCTCTTGTTTTAGTGCAGCAGAATCAGTGCTGACTGTGCGTCAGGAATCTCAAGCTTCCTGACCCCTAGCTGCTGATGGGATGCAGTAGTTCGGGCTGACTCATTTACATGTCAGCTGGAGGCAGATCTAATGCACTGCTCTACTGCACTGCTGGAAACCTAAAGAAAAGATCCCCCTGTAATCACATGCCCAGCTCAATACGCTCTTTCCATTAAGCAGAAATGTGTAAATTTTATCATGACTTGCCAGCACCTTTTCATAACTAGTTTATGATCATTAGGGTGTATAGTTTGGATACACAGTGCTGTTGCCACCTCCCACAGAGCAGTCCAATTTAGTGTCTGGTCAATGTTATGTTCTACAGTCTGTACAATCAGACTGATATTTTTAATTTATGTAAAAAACAAACCTTTTCACACACAAGCTATCTGTAAGCATTTATCTTGCTATCAATAAGCAGAGATGGCAAAAGTACACACATCCTTCACTTAAGTAGAAGTACATATACTCATGTTTTAAAATATAATGGTAGAAGTACTGACTATACTTTTTCACTCAAGTTAAAGTAAATAAGTTTGGGCTCTGACATGTACTTAAGTAAAAAGTAGCTAATACTACTATCTGTTTTTGTGTCATGCTGGTAACTAAAGCTCACATCATATAAATATATTGATACAAAATAAATGTTTGTTATCTAATAAATATATCCAGGCTGAACAACCACCATACAGAACACAAGCCGAGCAAAGATGACGATCAGTTGATCAATAACGTCTCCCCCACATTAGCCATACTTCTTGTTGTCTTCTGCCATGCTCACTGTTAGCTTTGTAGGCTAGCACTACTACACACCAGTGGTAGCTTGAAAAAGCCGCGCAATGAAAAAAAGTAGGTTGATGGATGAAAACAGCATGCAATGAGAAGAAAAAATGTTTTTGATCATTCTTCATGCCTTCATCTTCTACCTATGTCTTCATCTTTTTGTTTAAACAACATTATTAATAATGCAAGATGCATATCGACATAAATGTATAAATAAACCACATATTATCCCCAACTGCCAGTTGTGGAAAGTGTACACAGTGACTGGAATACTGCTACAGAAGTAATAATTCCATTGAGCAGAACTAGCGCACAAGAAAAGGAAGTATATCGGTCATCTGGGAAAAAAACGATTTGAGGAAATGTATTTTTTATATGTCCACATATCACCCAAGCAACCCAAAATATTCTGAGGCAGTAAAATCCATTTTTGAACAGTTATATTCAAAGTAAGCTGAGTTTAAGTGAAAACCAACATTAGAGAATATTATACTGTTATACAGTGGAACCCGGTTATGTCGATGTCCTAGGGGGTCGCCAAAAAGCATCGAGATAACCGATGATCGAGATAAACGAAAATCAAAATGGCAGCAATATATTAATGTGCTTGAAATTTCTTTATGTACATGATGTGCGTTATTAAATGAGAATGTGCATGCACGTGTTTTTGAAGGGTTTTTTTACACAACAGCGTTGCCGCGATTTGTTTGATGGAGGCATGCTATAAGAATACATACAGTTCATGTTTATCTGTCAGGAATCCACCTGCCACGCCCCCTTCGGCCCTCTTCAGCGTGTCAGGTGCTTTCTCGGCTGCTTTCTCTGAAGCTCCCGGCTTCAATCGTGCAAATATGGTGCTCGTTTAGCATCATCACCAGCTCCTATTTAAACTTCCACACTCTCACTGTCCGTTATTGTTGGTATATGTTGGTTCACGGCGGTCGTTGTTATCGCGCATGCGTATCCCTGTACGTGCTTTCCCACCGGCACTCTCTCAACGGCTGCTCTTTTCTTCCCAAAGCGCACCGCGGATTCCCCCCCGATCCTGCCGGTGTTCATTCTATGCTTTTGCTGCTTATCCCACATTCCGCGCCGCCAAGCGCGGCTTTCGCCTCCCGTTCATCGCATAACATTTAACAACAAAAGGCATATGTGCACTAACTAACAGCAGAGATTCACCAGTATACAATACAACACCTGTAGCAGCTGTAAGCCTCGATTTTTCCGCCACTTCCGCGAGTTCTTCTGCGGCTGCACCGAGATAACCGACGTTAAATGGCAAATTTTTCCCCCCTTCTGCTCGAGATATCAGGGTTCGATGACATAAAAGAATCGACATAACCGATAAAAAATGCTAAGACAAAGCGAGAATTTGGCGGTTCCACTTCAAAAACGTCGACTTAATAGGGTTGTCGAGATAACCGAGGTCGAGATAAGCGGGTTCCACTGTAATATAATACAGCTATGCTTTTTAGAATTCAGTAGATAGTAGGTTAGCTTACTTGTTTCTTTGCAATCTAGCAAAATTGCCTCTTAAATAAGTTCCCAATTTAGCTAATGTCTTACCATGTGCTGTAGGTGCTGAACTGTGAAATGAAGAGATATCCTCAGGCTGTGAATTGCATTATTTGCAAATCAATATCACAATGTTTATTTTTGAAGAATTTAAAACTGAGGATATCTGAATAGTGGGCCAGAAATGCTCATCTGTCACCACTGGCTAAGATGTTGCTGCTGACTAAGCACTTGGCAGCCAAAGTGTAAACGTTTTTCAAGAAACTGATTTTACTTTGATTGTTTAGAAGGTATAAGAATTTTGGACATATTGTCTTTTAATTGGCTTACTCTCTTCCATGATGAAATGTATTTTAAGCGTTTTTCAATGTGTAATGCTGTTTGAAAATAAGTTTAGTGAAGTGTTGCTGTAAAGCTATAAATAAAGTTACTGTCCTCACCTACAGTGTCAGGTCACCCACTATAACAACAATTCAGAATATTGAAAGTAAAAGTATACACAGTATACACACACACACACACACACACACACACACACGTACACACACGTACACACACACACACTTTTGACACCATGTTGGTTAATGCATTATTACCAGCAAATCCAGAGTAAATCATTGCTATAAATTGTTTACAAAATCAGTGTAACATGACAATCTATCAGTCTAGTCACATGTACCAGCATTTTTAAACATTTCTTATATGGGTGCTATATGGTGCTTAAGATATTCTAAGTTGTTTAACACATCTAGATGTAAATATCATGGAAAGTAATCTGCAATTCTGCTCAATGATTTTGTTTGGTTTATGTTGGTATTGGAGCATTTTTTACATTACAACTATGTGTAAATGTGATTAAGTCCTAATATTATTATTTAAGGAGCATTCTCAGCACAGAGCTACTAGAACTATTTTAAAACAAAAGCACTGACCTCTAAACAATCCACGGCATTTACTCACTAAACAAATTGCCACGATGTACATCCATCTTTCCTCATGCATTGCTGCAGGAGATGTAATCAGTTGTACACTGGGGAAACTCAGTGAAGATCCAGTAGATAAGTTCTGTTCAGCACCATCAGAAGTGTGGAGTGGTGAAAGGAATCACCAGTAATTGACATAACATTACCAATATCTCTGTTCGCAGTGGTACATGCTTCTGTGGTGGCAAAAAGTGAGCACACTCACACGGAAATCGATGATATTCACTCTCTAAACTTTTAAACCCTTCAGAATAAATTCACCTCTACAGCTTCAGAAACACTTGGCTTACACAACTGTTGAAGGATGCCATGTTTCTTTGCAATGCTCGCATATCAGTCGGCAGATTTTTTCTTACAGTAATTCTCTCTCTCTCTCTCTCTCTCTCTCTTACTCACCTTCTCAAACCCTTTACATCACACAACAAAAGGTGGCTTTCATGACTGATGTTTAGGCATTATTTATTCAGTAGCATCACTCTCAGCCTATGCGCTTTGGTGCCTCTTCATAACATGCAACTGATAAAGATATGCAGACTTGTAAAATACAGATTGATCAGCCTGATTGCAATTACAGAATTTTAGTAAAACATGATTAATAATCAAGACAAATGGAATAAATGCATAAAATGCTCAGCAAAACCTTGCAAGGAAATATAGATGTAACAGAACACAAAATACTAAATAATCAAGGTTAACCTACAAAGGTAATCAAGCAATACAATAAAAAAAAGTGATAACAGAGAAAAACAACAACATAACAAAACAACATTTGTTATGCTGGAAACCAGGACTCGCATTGATGGGAGAATTTATAACAAGATCTTTATGTTGTTCTTTGTGTAGGAAATCCTATTAGGCCTATCTAGCAGTTAATATATTTTCCAGGTATGGCTTCATGGGTATCATATGTTTTTCTTACTGTCAGTGTTTGTGTGGGTGTGTGTATGTGGAAATGACTTCTCTCTATATAAAATTGGTTACAGGGTGTGGGTAATGGATGCATTGTTAGCCGAGGTAATTTTAGACGACATAGCCAAATCAATAGCAGTTGAAGTACAAGGGGGGAAATCAATGGCTTAATTTGTCTTTAAGTAGAGGTAGGATTGCTGGCTAACATGGCTCCAGTCTTTGAACAACACAGGCTTTAGGATCTCAAGCCAACTTGTCTTACATGTCTGACACACAGTGAAAACTGCTCTCAAGATTATTAAGAAATTCTAAATCTAATCATTTACTTTAGATTACTTTTACTTTTGTAATAATTTACTTGAAATTATAGGTCATATGTAAAGTTTCGTTCTTCTACAGTAAGGTGAGATCTCGATTCATATTTTATTATAGATTTAAAACAAAACAATACAAAAATGCAAACCTCTGACTTGGCCACAAACATTTTTTTACAATTTCTATATTTGCCAAATCCCCCTTCACACATGTGGCTTACATAAGAAGACTAGTACAGCTTTAGAGCTCAGTGAAAGCCGATGCACAGACAGCTCAGTAAACAAGGAAGAAGACGGGCCAGTGAGCCTTCTTTTGCTCTTTGTGTCCGCATCTATGGCCTGGAGCAACAAAAAAAACTTTCAACTGTCAATCATTCTGAAGTCCAACACTGCCTTTTAAATTCTCAAGTGAAATCTAGAAAGCAAGAATTGACAATTAATTGGTAATTAAATGGGTATTTCTAATAAACTGGCAACACATATTCTATAATAACTAGTTAATATATGGCCCTTTATGTAAAGGGAATCTTCTACACTAGGGATTTCCCTCACCGGGTGAAAAGGATGACAGGATGGTCTGTAGAGGTGTCCTATGGGTATGTCTCCTCTCTTCAACTCCAACTCGATATTGATCCCCTCCCCAACCTCTCCTACACTTTAAGTCTCTCAGTGTGTCTGCTTGGGTAATTATAATTGAATCATCTTCTCCAAAAGTCTTTCCTCTTGCACAGACCTTTTCCCCACACTTTCTTTAATACATTCTGCTTCCTACTTAATACTTAGCTGACACTGAGATACTCTGAGACACAACACTGACAACGATATGAAAAATCAAAAGGCCCTGCAGGTGTTTATACAGCATTTATAAGTATACAATATATAGAAAAGCACTACCCAGAAATACACACTGTTCAGTTCACACAATACACATTCTGCTCATACAACTGACACAGCTTTTTTGCTTTTTTTCTTTACACACTTTTTTACACTTTATGTGTTTGGCTACCTTCCATAAACAATATGATTCTATTGAATAATGATTAACAGTTAACAACTCTTAAAGAAACATGAAGGCTTCAGTCACGTCTTGTATTCAAACACAACAACCAACACAAAACTACACAGTACAGAGCTTGTAGGTTCATGTACATGGTTTCATGTTCATGAAGCCTTCACAGACATCTCCACATTTAATATGCTAAGCCTTAACTAACTTGGTCTCACTGGTCTGGCCTGAAGCACTTTTTTGAAAAAATCAAATTGATATGAAAAGGTAGTTGTTGTCTTCTCATTTAACACACAAAAATGCTTTATATGAAATCTTGGGCATTAGAAAATGAAAGGTTTCTATACTATTGACTATATGTAGTTTGATATGAACAACATTAAAATAAAAACAATTGGGAATAAAAATTTGCATTTCTTAATTTGTAAACAGCATCACTGCTGGCAAAATAGTGATTTAAAAAACTACAGTTTTAATAATTAGTATAGTAATCACTATTGTACAGTGCACTAAAATCATCTGGCTTTTTCATGTTTAATGTCAGAGATTAACCTTTATTTGTGAGCTGGCTGGCAGCGCAAGTGCGCTTCAGCATTCCCGCTTCATGTCCTTGTTTACACTCTCACATGTGTGTGTGTTTTCCTCAGTGGTAAATGAAGTACACAAAACATGTACTTGAGTTAAAATAGAGATACACTAGGTAAAATTCTAATCCAGTAAATGTGCTTCCATTAAACTTTCACTTATGTAAAAGTACAAAAGTATTTACCTTCAAATATACTTAAGTATCTAAAGATTTATTATGGCTATTAAAAAAAAAATCACACATAAGGCCACGGGTGTTGTGGCAAGTTAGTCATGTAAAATGTCTCTATGTTAATGTAAAAGTCTCCCCAAATAGAAATACTTCAGTAAAGTGCATATACATGAAAAAGCTAAGTAAGTAATGAATTATATTTAATGTACTTCATTACTGTCCACCACTGGTTTTCATTCTTGTAATGTCTCCACCCCTTTCTTGTCATTGGTTCATCTTCTATGCTAATTTATTGTCTATTTTTATACTCTCATGTGTTCAATGTCATGTCGGTAATTATTACAGTCAGCGTGGTGCATATACCAAGTCTTTGTTTCATGTTTTCCCATCTCTCTATTTGCTGTTTTTTTATCTTGTTTTGGTATTCATGTTCTCATCCATGTTTTCTTTAGACTATGTTGTTTGTTGATCACATGACCACTTGGCCATAAACTGTTTATTATTATTTTGGTTTCTAATTTGGATTTGTCTGCTAATTCTATTTTATAAACATTCCATAACCGGATTTGTATTTCAGTGGTCTCGCTTTTTCAGTGTGTGACAAATGGGACAAATTGTTCCTGTGGTATTGGTGTGATGATATAATTCATACGCTCAAAAATAGTTGTCTGTAAAATAATATTAAATGCTCTCTTCAGTGACCTGCAAAAAAGTTACTATGTAATGTCTGGAAAGTATAATGTGCCCACTGTACTCTATGATATACCATAACAAAGACACCCTAAGTCTTTAATACCTTTATCTTCAGCAAACATTTTATTTATAATTTCTTTATTTCTTTATTACAGGACGTCATGCACACACACACTTTCACACACTCATTTACCTAAAGGGAGAATCCAAGAGTAAACCAGGAAGAAGTTCTGTCATCTTAAACCAGTGTGGACATTCTTCTCAGTTGTACAGATTTTCCAGCAATGTGGACACAGTCTACGTGCATAATTAACTTTCTGGAATTACATTTTTAATGATCATAATGTTTTTATAATGATTAAATATTGCAGTTGCCTTAAAAGGCTTGACAGGCCATTACTGGTGATAGTTATTAGTTATAGAACATTATTACAGCTTTTGTGTTTATAAGCATTCTTACACAACTCATTAACCTGAACTTTTTATGTACAGTTCTTGATATTTCTCCTTGATATTTGTAGTAGTACTACCATGTCCTGTAATTGTCAGAAAGTTCAGGTTATAGGATCCAAGGCAGATGCAAAAAAGAGCAGGGGAGAAAAGCTGGGAGCAGGCCTAAACGGGTCGAACCCTAGACACATGAAACGTAGGGTGGACCCGGAGCGCCCTGGGGAGCCTGAGTCGGAGGGCCACGGGATTGACGACCTTGGAAATGGGGAAGGGGCCGATGAAGCGTGGGGCGAGCTTCCGACAGGTGGCCTTAAGGGGAAGGTCCCGAGTAGAGAGCCATACACGTTGCCCGGCACGGTAGTGGGGGGCTAGGCGCCGCTTACGGTTGGCCCCCTGGCAAAGCCTTATGCCATTCTTGAGCAGGGCTGCTCGGGCCGTTCTCCAGCCTCTAAGGCAGCGTCGGAAGAAAAGGGCGGCGGAAGGAACGGCGGACCGGGGTTCCTGTTTGGAGAAAGTTGGCGGCAGGAAACCGTGGACCACCTGAAAGGGCGCAAGTCCTGTGGCAGCAGTGGAAAGAGTGTTAAAGTCTGCGACAAAGTCCCGGGTGTCCTTTACCATGGAAGGCCACCAGAAGCGTGCCTTGACCAGAGACAAGGTGCGAGGCTGACCGGGGTGACAGAAGAACAGGGAGTTGTGACACCACTGAAGAACTCCAGAGCGGAGACCCTCGGGGATGAACAGGAGACCAGTGGGGCAACCCTCGGGGACAGGGCCCCTGTATCGGGCATTCTTGACACGCTCCTCCAAGGCGAGACTAAGGGTGTGGACCGACACAGACTTGGCAAGGATGGTCTCTGGGCATGGCTCCTCCTCCTCCAGGGCATGAACTCTAGAGAGTGCATCAGGCTTGACATTTCGGCTCCCAGGCCGGTACGAAAGAGAGAACCGGATGCGGCCAAAGAAAAGGCCCCATCTAGCCTGTCGGGGGTTGAGTCGTTTAGCCGATTGGAGGTACTCAAGGTTGCGATGATCCGTCCAGACCAGAAAGGGGACCTCCGCACACTCCAACCAATGGCGCCATTCCTCCAAGGCCAGTTTGACAGCAAAGAGCTCCCTCTCACCGACCGGGTAGTTACGTTCCGAGGAGCTAAGGCGCCTGGGAAAAAAAGGCCCAAGGATGCAGGCGGTTATCCTCAGGGCAGACCTGGGAGAGCACAGTAGGGGCGGACCTGACGCACCTGCCGGATGTGTTCGTTCCTGGGATGGGAGAAGATCAGGATATCATCTAGGTAGACAAACACGAACATATTGAGCATGTCACGGAGGACCTCGTTGACTGAAAGACGGCCGGGGCGTTGGTTAGGCCGAACGGCATGACGAGGTACTCGTAATGACTGGCTGGGGTATTGAAGGCGGTCTTCCATTCATCCCCCTCCCTGATACGCACCAGGTGGTATGCGTTGCGTAGATCCAGCTTAGTGAAGATCGTGGCACCATGCAGGAGCTCGAACACCATAAGCGGCAGAGGGAAACGGTTCCGGACAGTGATCTGCAAGCTCTGAGGTATGATTCACCCCTGCGGAGATTTTCACAGTTCTTCAGCTCGATTCTTCCCCTGCTTTTGTTGTGCAAACCACCCAACACCTGTGAGGCCTGGCACATTTGCATTTGTTTACTGAGACTGGGGGAGCCTAGTGAGTTCAGGAGACCCACGAGGGCTTGAATTTCGAGCTTGAGCTAGCAGAGTTGTTTCAGCTTTACTGTTAAATTCTGCATATCCTTGTAAAAGACCCTTAGTTGTCAGAGTTCCTCCAGAATGGCCGCCTAATCTTTACAGAGTTGCTAAATCTCCTGTAATGTCCTAGGCAGCTTGTCATTGCTTGGTAAACTGTGTGTCTGCCTCTAGAGTAGCCTGGAGATACAGCCAGTTTTGATCTGTTCTCCCTCCAAATTCAAGCTCTCGTGGGTCTCCTGAACTCATTAGACTCTGAGGGAGATGGTGAACTACAGTTTGAACTACCAGTGGCCATTCGACATCGTGCAACCTTTCACTTAGCACTGACCATTCAGCAGAGTCACTCAGCACTGACCATTCAGCAGAGTCACTCAGCAGTGGCCTTTCAGCATGCATTCTGCATCACGCAACCTACTGAACAGCAGCTAAGATAGCAAGAATCACCTCATATACGATCAGTTCTATACCCAGTAGAGTTGAGTGTTCTGAATCCTGTACCGCGTTTTGACTGACACGCTGGGGCGAGTACAATACCCTGATCAGCGCACACCAGATAGTGAAAATCCTAACATTTTGTCCTTCGAGCTGGATAGGAAACCTTCCTAACAATTGGTTGTGATTCTGTCCATTGTGACTGTGTATGTAAGGGAGTGGCATTGCATGACTACAGCACAGTGCTGTGCATAAAAGCAGAGCGACCCAGGCGAGACAATCATTTCTTCTTCGCATTTTTGAGAACGCACATCAGGATGGCCTCCGTATCACTGCCACGCAGGAAGAACGTCTCAGCGCAACAGGCTTTGGCCTGGCTTCAGGAAATGGACGAAGCAGACTCTGATGGAAGAGAGATTTCATTTTTTCAGCAGGCCACTGATACCTCCTCAGAAGAATCCGAAAAGGAGACGGAACAAGAATCCAACATGCCTCCACGGAAGATGCACAGTGGTACAGGGAAGCCCTGTCTGAGCCAGACGGCAAAAGATGGCACTGTGTGGGTAGAGGAGGACATTGGAATGTCCAGTGCAGTAGCAAATGACTCGTGCTTTACTGCGCAAGCTGGACCCACAGAGTCTGCTAAGGTTTGTCAATGCCATAGTACATATGATATTTATATAAACCCATTTAGAGTGAGGTTTATACGGCCACATCCGGCCCTTTGTACGCCCCTGTCCGGCCCGCATGAGGCCAATCATAAATTATAAGGATGCACCAAAAAATCGGCCACAGGAAGTTTTCTGGAGAAATACCTAAAATCACTGAAACAACACGGCCGAAACACAATTGTAATGACACAATAAAAAACGCAGCATGCACACGGTGATCTGGATAAAAGCCAACATGTCTGCGGTGTGGACTTATTTCAATATCTCGGAGAAAGACCCACAGATATCGATTTGCAAAACATGCAATGCTGAAATTTCAAGAGAGGATGTATCAGCAAAGAGTTTCTCCACGTTGGGTTTACTTTATCACCTGAAATCCAAACATCCCGATTGCCATTCTAAATATGAGAAGAATGCGGCACAGAAAAGAAGTCAATCCGAGCATGCGCACTCCGTCTGCAGCGGACGTTTTTGAAAAGGCAAGAAAGTTTTCCAGTGATGTGCCAAGGAAAAAGGCATAACAAAAAAAATATGGAATTCATTGCCTTAGATCACGTGGTCATCTTTGAAACATTCCCTGTAGATAATAATTATCATAATTTAATAATACGTTCCATTTACTTGAATGGGCTTCCAAACGTTCGGCAGGCAATTATTTCGTATAACAGACCGTTGCTAATAATAATTGACCGCTGTCTGTCTGTCAATACTATGAATGGTAACAAATAAGTAATGATAATTTATAATAATAAATAAAAAACTTTTGTAATTGAATTTATTCTTTGAATTGCAATTCATTTATTTTAGTGAGTTTAGGTTAACAATAATTTTTTTTCTTATTTGACCTATACTCCACAATTTCACCAAATATTTACAGAATAATTTTATTCTTCCGATGACCAGTACCAGCTATTCAAAATATATAATTTAGTGCATTTTACAATAAAAGAAAGTTGAGCAGAATGAAGTTCAAGTTATTGTTGGTGTGGCCCTCTGACACAATTCAGGTTTCTCATGTGGCCCGTTGTAAAAATCAATTGCCCACCCCTGAAATAGATGAACAGCTGTTCCCTACCAAGGTTTGTTGTCCATTCACACAGTATATCGCAACCAAGCCAGACAAATTTGGGATCAAGTTCTGGATGGCCACGGATTTAGAGACCAAATATGTCTGCAATGCATCTCTCTCTCTCTCTCTCTCTCTCTCTCTGTTTTTACAGTGTGGTGTACACGTGTTTACCCAAATGGCACGGATCTATTCCGTAAGAGCAGCAACACGCAGGTGGCCAGTAGTGTTTTTTTACAATATGCTGGACCTGGCGGTGGTGAATGCCTACATTTAGCACAAGGCATGCACAGGGTGGACAGGCAAATGAAGATTGTTTCTGAGTTTTCTTCTGGCCTCTGAGCTACTCTGAGTAAAGAAATGCAAATGTGCCAGGCCTCACAGGTAATTGGTGTGTTTGCACAACAAAAGCAGGAGAACAATGGAGCTGCAGGCCTGTGAAAATCTCAGCAGGGGTGTTACTAGGTGTGAGGGCCAGGGAATTTACGCAAATTTGCGCAGGTTTAGTAAATCTAGTGCTAGGGGGACTGGCTCCGGGAAGCAGTTCGATGGCCTTACTGAACACGCGCGCAAGGCCATGATAGATCTCAGGAACCGATGCTAAATCGGAGTGCTCGGGGGTGACAGCCAGCAGTGGTTTGGGTGGAGGGAGAGCAAGGCAGTGGCCGAAGCAATGCACACCCCAAACCAGAATACGCCCTGTCATCCAATCAACACGTGGGTTGTGTTTCTGAAGCCAAGGGAACCCGAGCATAATGGGGGGTGGGGAGAGGAGATGACCAGGAAGGAATCCACTCCTGATGTCGTTCCCCATTGACATGAGTAAAGGCTTAGTGCGGTGCGTGGCCCGGCCTAAAAGGCTGCCGTCCAGGGTTCTGATCAGCAGAGCTTCAGGTAGGGGTTCCATGGGAACCAGCAGTTGCTGGGCAAGCTTGAGGTCGATGAATTTGGCATCAGCCCCAGAGTCGATGAAGGCAGCCAATTCCGTGCCTCCGGGGCCAACCTGAAGGTGGACCAAGATAGTGGGTTTGGAGGGAGCGGGGAAGAAGTGGCTCGTGGGTGCTTCCCCCTTTACCGATGAGCCTTGCCTTTTACTGGGCAGGATGCGGCCATGTGCCCTTTACCTCCGCAGTAGAGGCATAGACCTAGCGACCGACGTTTCTCCTTCTCAGTGGGGGTCAGGTGGTGGCGTCCTATCTCCATGGCTTGCGGCGGAGAGAAAGAACGAGTGCCAGAACCCGAAACATGAGGTGGGGAACTGCTCGCAGTTAAAGGACTGTGAGGATCTAGGCTCAGAGCAGGGTAACCATGCTCCCGGCGGCGTTCCTTTATGCGCCGATCGATGCGTGTAGCCAATGAGATCAGTGAATCCAGATCCTGGGGTGGATCACGAGCGGCAAGTTCGTCCTTAACGGCAGAGGAGAGGCCCTGGAGGAAAGTATCGTAAAGTGCAATGCGATCCCATCCGCTGTCAGTGGCCTGGGTCCGGAAGTCAGCCGCGAACTCTGCAACAGAGCGGCATCTTGGCATGGCGTAGATGTGCCGAAGACCTTCCGGAGTTCGGCAGAAAAGGCGGCGAACGACCTGCAGTTGGCTGATTGACTTTCCCACTCCGCGGTGGCCCACCTTAGGGCTCGGCCTGACAGGAGGGAAATGACGTAGGCCACCTTGGAGCGCTCTGTACCGAACTGGGAGGGCTGCATGCTAAAAATCAGGTCGCACTGCATAATAAACGAGCGGCAGGAGTCAGGGTCGCCCGAAAATCGGGCTGGCGGCGCGAGCTGAGGCTCACGCATAGCTGAAGGGGCGGTAGGTGGAGCAGGGGCCTGCCGGGCCGGGGCAGCAGGTGAAGACGGCGGCGGAGCACCTGTGGTGAGTCGGTCACCAAAACGTGTGTGCAAAAATCCCATGATTTCCTGCACGCCTGTAGAGAGGTTTTGAATTTGTTGCTCCTGCGCCGCTTGTCGGCAAAACAAGGCTGTTAAAGCGGCGCTAGAGGCAGGTACATCCACGGGATCCATGTTGGCCAGATTGTTCTGTCAGAAAGTTCAGGTTATAGGATCCAAGGCAGATGCAAATAGAGCAGGGGAGAAAAGCTGTGCAGAGCTGAATCGGGAAGCCGATTCAGGGAGCCGATTCAGGGAGCCAATTCAGGGAGCCGATGTGCGCAGAGGGTGAGGATGCCGAGCCCGAAGTCTGGGCGCATTCAGCGCGAGCCGGAAACCGAAACGCCCGTTCAGCGCGAGCAGAACCGAGCCGGAAACCGGAGCGCGTTCAGCGCGAGCAGAGCAGAGCAGAGCCGGAAACCAGAGCGCATTCATCGCGAGCAGAGCAGAGCCGAGCCGGGAACCGGAGCGCGTTCGGCGCGAGCCAAGCCGGAAACCGGAGGACAGAATGGTCAGGACAAAAACAGGTCAGAAACAAAAGAACAAACAAAACAGAGATACGCTGGAGAGTGATCAGGGCAAGCCTAAAGACAATCTGGCACGGTCTGGAGGATTCAGGCGTCCTTATAAGTGCCAGAAAATTAGACGCCATTTCCGTGCAGCTGGTTGGGAGGGGGCGTTTCCTCAGTGATTGAGGCGGTAATGCCTGAAGTGCTCAAGCGGGCTGACAATAATCTCATCTTTCATGTTTTTGCAGAGTTTCTTTGATAACATGAATTAAATACTATTTGTCATCTCAATAAATTATCTAGTAATTGAATTTGACAATCTGTGGAATCTAGCCTTTGCTTGTTTGTATGTTTTCCGTGTTCAAATTTTTATTTCTGTGCCAATTGCAAAAAGAGAACAAAGTTATGTCTGAGTAAACAGGCTGGATCTGTGCTGCCTTTTTGTACTCATTTTTTTGTCTGAGTAAATAGAGGGAAAAACAAGCACATGCGAACTTTCCTTAATCCAACAGAGTACTATTAACATTTTTTATGACCGTATTTTTTGGACTATAAGCCGCTACTTTTTCCCCACGTTTTGAACCCCACAGCTTAAACAACGAAGCGGCTAATTTATGCATTTTTCCTGGGTTTTTCCCGGTTTCACAAACTTCAAGCCAAAAAACTGAACCACATAACATTAGACCAATAAAATTTGAAAACGAAAAAACGCACCTCACGCATCGGGAAAAAAACTTCCACCGGTGTTGATTTTTAAACGCACGACGATGCCAAAAGATAAACTCCTGAGAGGAATAGTTGTGAAAGGAAGGAGGAAGACAGTGAACAATGACTTTCTTGGTCGGCTACTGTTTAGATACAAGCCGTTGTAGCGCGTTGAGTCTGGGTGAAAGGGAGAGCTCGCTAACTCCAGTTGCAACAGAAATCATATAAGCACAGACAGGTTTCCAAAACTCGTGCTTTTTTATTTTTCTTGGCAACAGCGTTATGGGTTAGTCAAAGAAACTTAGAAATGAGCATCAGAAAATAATGAGCACATAATCCTCAGTCTCACACGCACACACACGCAGTAATACCGGAAGAATGCAGTGACGTGCTGTTCCCAAAATGCCGCTTTGCTCTTAAAGGAGCCACAACATATTTCACCCGTTACACCGTGTAACAGACACTGTCTTTCGGTAAAGCCTGTGTAAAGTTCATTAGTTTCGGCTTATACACAAGGTGCGGCTTATTTATGTTAAAAATAAAAATATTTGTAAAATTCACTTATACAAGGGTGCGCTTTATAGTCCGGAAATTACGGTATGTCCAAAGTGATGCAATGTAATTATTTTAAAGTTCAAATTTACTTGTATCTAATATAAAAAAAAAATACATTAAAACATCAAAGTCATGGATGCTGAGTAGAAATGAATGGCAGTCCTTAAAAAAAGCTACTACTAAATAACTTGCAAGGTCAGCATTTGAATGAACACAAATTTTACTGCTAAGTATAAACTATGACAACCTGCTGACATTGTGCATAATGCATTATGTAGTCAGATCCCTATTTAGCCTCTAGACCTTTATTACTGTCTTAGACATTTTATATGAATTTGCACCTTGTGCATCATTAAAGCCTTTTGTGTGGCAAGGAATCTGTCAGGTCTAATCCCTTGCTGATATGCTGCTACTATTGCCTAGGTTTGTGAATGCATCTTGTTATTTATATATTTTTTTAACAGTAACATGTCACTATTTTCACATTAGCCATAGCCTGCAGTACAATCCAAAAGGGTTTACATTCGAATCGAGGCCCGTGTGTATATGTGATTCTGTTAAGCACAACAACATGACAGCATGCTAATATTTCTATCCTTTTAGCTTTTTTGTTTTTTTACTTTGAATAATCTCTCAGGCTCTGCAGTGATTGCATTAACACAAGGATTAGTGCACCACATCAGCCACTTAGAAACACCTGCAAACATACAGTCATAGAATCATAGAAGCCAATCATGTAGCAGCAGAGCAATGCACAAAATCATGCAGATACAGGTCAAGAGCTTTCAATTCATTTTACAAATGTAAAAATGAGGGAAAATGTGATCTCAGTGACTTCAAATGTGGCATGGTTGTTGGTACCAGATGGGCTGGTATGAATATTTCAGAAACTACTGATCTCCTTTTTTCACATTCAACACAAATCTCTAGAGTCTACAAAGATTCAGAGTGATGTGAAACTTAACAAAGAAAGGAGGGTCTGCAGACTCCTTTAGAAATCACATGAGAATGTCCAGACTAGTCTGAGCTCATTGAATCATTCTCATTACTGTGGTGAGCAGAAACGCATCATAGAAAAGACAATACATAAAACCTTTTGGAGGATGAACTGCAATCACATCAGTTTCCATTCCTGTCAACTAAGAACAAGACTTTGAGGCACATACTGATTTAGTTTTCTTTTATTTTTCAAATAAGCAGCTCAAAAAAAAAAATTTTTTTGCCATTTTGCTGAATGTCATTAGGATTAACCAATTAATTAAATTATTGTATTGTGTGCCTATTAAAGGCTTATCGATGTGCAATATAATACATTAATATCATTTGCCAAAACACTGGATTGTATTTATTTTGTGTTGCAAAAGAAAAGGTTTTATCCTTTCATTGTGAAATTATGAGTTCCTTACAATGTCACAGCCATCTGTCACCATGGACAAAGACGCAAACCTGTCTCTGTTTTCTAAATCAGAAGAATAGTACACTTCACTCCCCTTGGGACCCTAGCCAATCATAAGTATATGTGGGTTCATGTATGCAAAAGAGTGTAGATAGTGCTTTCCTCCTAGTGTGTTACATTGTGATGCAACAATAACAAGTGTCCGATTGATGTGATTGATAGCTGCTGTATGAGTAGAGAGAGCTGTCTGGAATATGGAAATTGGAAGGTAACTAAATTAAAAGGAAAATGGCATTATTTCCAGTTAATTTAAAGTCCACTTGTGCACATGTTTTTGCACATTTGCAGAGTGATTGCCCAGATAGTAAGTGATGGGATAGTGCCAGGCCACATGTACCACTTTTATCTTGCCAACATGGTATTAAAGTATTAAACTCATCCAAATCTGGCAAGGAACTCGGATGAGAGTGTATCTCAGTCATGATACAGGTCAAAACAAACTGGCAAATTTGATGAAATATTAAATGCTGAAAAAAGAATACATACTGTATTGCTGGTTGAATTTTAGTTATGTATTGGTCTATCTGGGAGACATCCAGTATAAACAAGACAAGAAAAGAAACTGCCAATCAATCAATCTACCTTTTCAGATCTAAGTTCTGCTTATAATTCATATTTTTAAAGAAAAGGTCTTCTTCAAACAAGAATAAAGAATAACAAAGAATGATTATTCTAATAATAGCCATCATTCACTGCAGAGGCCTGACCTCAACCCCAACGGACACCTTTGGAATGATGTTCACAAATCCTTGACCATATTGATAACTTTTGAAGTGAAGTGACTTTTCACTTCAGTGTTGAGGTGAAGTCTTTTAACCAAACATATAGATATAATGTATTGTATATACAGTATGTTATTTCCAAAAGTTGAGCTCTAGTATCTATATTGCATTGAAAATGAATATAAAGGAGCAGAGCCTCCACACGTAACCACATGCTTTGAAGTTATATTACACAGGCATCATTTGAAATATAATGAATGCAGATTAGAAGTTTGGTGCTAGTGCTACGTCCTACTCCGTCAACTCACTTCCCAATAAAGACATTACACAAAGGGGCATAATTACACTGAAGGCATGAAGCTACATCAAAGGAACCATTTCCTCTTACTTTATATCACAGAAAATGAGAAATTAAAGTGAGCAATTCTAGGCATTGCATTAAGCTTCGATCACCAGTATGGATGGCTTCCCTGGCTTGTTAACTCAGCCAGGTAGAGATGGAGATGAAAATAGAAACAGAGAATGATGCATCTTCCATGCTGCCCAGCAGGCCCTATCATCTGCCTCTGCTGGATGAAGCTGTCTACCTATCCTGCAGGGTCTCATCAAAGGCTTCTCACACTGAAAGCACCTGCTTACAAGAGCCTAGGCATTCTGTATGGACCTTATCCACGATCCACTAGCATTACAAACCGGACAGTATTTTATGTATAAGATAAAATATTAGAACACTTGGCGTCATGCCCCATGAATTAATTTTCCTCCCATGGCTTAATAGAGCTTGTCACTAAGCCAGTTTGCACAAAAAAAACTGTACTTTATTGCTCTAACCTGCTTAAATGAAGCCTGAATTTCATTATGAGTCAGTTGTTAAGGAGATCATGGCATAGAGTGAGGTAATTAGAAGCAATGAGTTGTTTTCCTGTGCTCCATTGAGGCTAGGAGAAAATTAAAGTCTCCATCAAGGAAAGGATTTTTTTCAGGAAGGATCCCTGTTTCACTGAAAATGCAATAGAGAATTTTTAAAGATACCCAACATTTGCAATGTGAATGCCAGGAAAGTGAAGATATGTGTCTCTGATTATTTTGTGCCGATCGAGTGTTTTTCTTCTAATTGCATGTACCTTGAAATATACACGCAGGGTTTCATTCAACTGCTTTCATTAAAAAGCTGAGGTTTTATAAAGAATTCTGCACATATAATCTATTTGTATATTCAACTGAACTTTTGCAACCAGTCAAATCTCAACAATATTTAAATAATAATCAAGACTTTATACAAATACAGCTGTGATTGCAATTTAAAATTACCAATAATAAAGGCTAACTGCATTGCCAGCTGTTGGATTGCTATATCAATAGCTTATGTAAAATTAGCCTAGATCTTTCACCCAGAACTCAGTTACTGTGACAACTGATGTGCCCAATATAGTCTTTATTTATATATCACCTCTATATGGTTGATTAGGAAACTCACATTACAAAGAGTACTTACATGATTTGAATGCAACAAGTTAGGTATCACCTATCACTTTAAATAAATAGCATTTTTTCATCAGTAGAGATTTATAATACTTGTGCTGCTGTAATCAACATCAGAAAGAAGAATTGGATTTAGTCTCCAATAGTAATATAAAGTTTGTACAAAAGTTGTAGCAACATTTACAAAAAATATTGTCATGTAATTTACACTGGTCTTCAGCATTAGTAAAGTAAAGTTAGGTACTGATGTAGGGTGATGAGGCCTAGGATGCATTCAGCATTCAATTTATCTCAATAGTGTTCAACAGGGTTAAGTTCAGAGCTCTTTAGCAGGCCACTCAAGATCTTCCACACCAACTCTTGTAAACTGTATCTTCATGAAGCTCACTTTGTGAATGAGGACATTATCATTCTGGAACATGTTTGGGTCTCCTAGTTCAGTTTAAGGGAAAATATAAGGCTACCGCATCCAAATACATCTTATATAACTGTGTACCCCCATCTTTGTTGTAACAGTTTGGGGAAGAACCACATATGGCTGTATAAATCAGGTGTCCCAATACATTTATAGTGTAAAAATAGATAGATAGATAGATAGATAGATAGATAGATAGATAGATAGATAGATAGATAGATAGATAGACAGACAAAACCTTAATAGAAAACAGAAAAATAAACCTTTCATAAATGATTTGAATTCGAGTTGACCACAATCTCTTAAAAGTGCAAGTCAACTTACCTACATTATTTTGTTTTTTAATTTATCTGCTCCTCTGAATTATCTTTTCAATGTAGCTGATTAGGTTGGAATCAGCTTGGAAGTGACAGTAGAGAGGATAACTCTAAGGACAGTTAACTTTGCTAACACAGAAAGAGCGGTCAAGGTGAGAAATTCTTCCTGACCCAGCTAACCTTCAGTGCAGCATCTGCTTTTGATGTGATTGGCTACAGGTAACTGCTGGCCTTCTGCTCTGAGATCTTAAGTGCTTTGATTAATGCCTCACCTGGGATATCGGATTTGAAGGGTTCTGGCAATCTCCCCCCTGAATGCTCAAACAGTCCTCAGGTAAATGATTAAGTGCTGAGTTCAAAGGCCTGAGCTGTGCCCATGTCCCTATGGAAACCTTTACTGTGATGAATATTCCATGCATATTCATTCACTTCATCAACACCCCTTTTCTTTTTCTTTGATGGATATCAAAGTAGCCTGCTGTTCTGGTGGACTTTAAGGTACCACACCATATGCCATAAAAGGTCATTCTACAGTTGGACTGTCTTAGCATATGGAGATGTTAAGTTCGCTTCTGATGTGAATAGCAGCAAATGTGGCAGTTTGGAGAATATGATTCTGAAACATCAAAGTGCCTGAATGTGTGGTTTGGAGCTGGATTCTCCTAAAGATCAGAGAGTAGATTGTGCACGACTTGCATTCGAGTGGCGCAATATAAAATTGTATGCAAATATTTTGGCACCCCCGCCAAATAAAATATTTTTTAAATGGAAATGATTAAACATACCTGCAGCAGCAAAATAAAACGTTGTTCAAATGTTAATACACATTTACTTTTTTTATGAACCTTAAATAATTTTTGTTATAAAATGTGCAGTGATTTAAACAGTTCTCAGAACTTATTTAACTTAACTTGTTAAGCCGTAACTGACTTAATTATCGGACAGGTTTAAGAATTGTTATTAGGAATTTAAAAAAATGTCCAAGGCATAATAATTTCAAACCGTGTTAACATTCACCAACCATCTTATATGTAGCTGACTTAAGATCTAAATATGAATCTAATTGATGCATTAAAAGCATAAGAAGACTAAAAAAAATATAAAAGCATGTACTGCTTACAATTTCCACTCTCCAAAATGTCATTTACAAATGTCAGTTAAGGGAAACTGTGGAAGTCAATATGTAACATTGGCTGCGCAAATATAATCTGCATAGAAGAATCATCAGAATAAATCCTTACCTGTGACCTTAACACAAAAGCGAATTTCTGAATTGCACAGAGCAATACATGTATCTAGTTCTAGGCATTTAGCAAATAAACTGATCTGATGAAAATATATATTTTTTACCACGCTCACCAAAAAGAAGCAGCATTTGATGCTAAGAACACCTTGCCAACCATTAATCGTGGGGTGGTTCTATTTTGGGGTTGTTTGGCAGTCAGTGAAAATGGAGGTGCACAGATAGATGGAAGAATGGATTTCAGTAAATGTCAGCAAATTCTAGAAGTAAATCTGATGCAGTTTCTCAAGAAACTTAGAGCTTTAATAAAATATTTAAATGATAAATAAATAACAAGATAAATTATAATAAGTTATAAAGTAATTATAAGATAAATATTTTGATGTAATTTATCTTTGGATATAAATGTATTTTTTTATTAATATTTAATTGAATTTATTTCACTTAATATATTTTTGACAGCTTCATCAAACAGCATTACATTGTGCTTTATTAAACTGGAATACAGAACACGATTAATCAATTTCAGAATAATGATCAAAACATTAATATGATCACAGTGTCAGATCATGCTAATTTATCTTCCATGAGAGCAGCTCTGGCATTATGTAGATCCAGCTGCAGAGCAAATCATACAGTATGTTTATGTTCATGTTCTCATTATCATTTCTAACTGCTAATTCATGGGGGACATGTAAAGTATGCCATGTACTCCATGTAATCCACGATGAGATATAAAAACATGATATTATTTAAGAAAGAATACTTTATTATGGGTTTATATGAAGGAGCTTTCTGTAAGAAAGCATTTATGATAGAAGTCTCCAGCATGCAAACTTTATAATATTTAAGTACATTAAGTTAATTAATAAAGGTATTCTGGTATAGTCTGCAAAGTCTTCAGGACAAAGGAGGTTGTGCTTTGTATAAACTCTGTAACATTATAACCTGTGGTGGCAAACTGGTGTGATACAAGAGGAATAAAGTATTTTTCAGGCTTGCGATTACTTTTAATAATTGAAATGCACCAACCTATTGCTAATAATGTTTCTACAACAACATCTAAATGCACATGGTAACACAATCATTTTATTTACGATAACAAATTGTAAAGATATTAAAAAATAATTTAGCTTTTACAAAATATAAAAAAATATAAATACATTTTTTGGCAGATTTTGATCTCTGCTGCAATGCATTTCTACTCTCCATAATAAACAAAAAAATTTAACACTTACATCTACAGGTTTTAAAAAGCTTAGTGAAATTAGCACACTGCTGTAGAAGCCTAAATGTGCTTAGACACTCACCTTTACTTCATGCTATGCCACAGAAGCAAAGTCAAAAAGGTCAGTCGAATGCTTTTTCCCGGAAGTGCCATCAGTTGCTAGGCAACAGACTGCTGGGCTGGAGGTGTAAAAAGCTGTTTGCACATTAACAGAGCTCAGACCTCAAGGTCAACCACCCTGCCCATCTCCTGTTTTGACCAGGTTAAACGTGAGCATCTTTTAGAAGCACACTTACCTGGGATCCTAACACAGAACAAATGTGCGCACACGCGCACACACACACACACACACACACACACTGCTGGAGAAGTAATAAATCTCTGTTCATGGGAAAGACTGAATAGCAAAAAAAATAAAACAAAGAAAAAATGGAGAGGCAGATTTTTTTGTTTTTGTATGTTTTGTGGCAAATTGGTAGTGTGACAGTATTTATGAGCTGATTGGCTTTCGCTTATAGTTTAGATTAGATTAGATTTATTCAGTAAGCTAATTGAGAACCTCATTAATTTTTTTTGTGAAATACATGTTTGCTATTATTTAACTGCTTGTGAAAACACACCCCAGTCAGGTGCAGGGGTACATCAAATAAAAACACTCTATGTGGGCTTTCATGGTCACTCTCTTAATTACCAAGGCCTATCCTTGGTGAATGACCTTTGCTTAATAGAATGATGTAATTGGTTGAGGTTTCAAAGTTTCACTGCAGGTAAAACATTGTGGGTCCCTTGAAGCTATCATGGACCGTAGTGCTTTCTGGCCCTCCATTTCTCTAAATACTGTAACTGGGCTTGGAGCCAGGGATGCTCTGATCATTAACCTGCACCTCTGAATTCATCCAATTGCTCAGATGACCTTTTCAAGTGGCTCTTGCCAGACTGCATCATGCTGGGGGAATTCAGTAGAAAAAAGTTCTATTTAAAAAGTTCTATCAAGTGCAGTGAGTAAAGGCAGAATGCAAGTGTGTAAACTCAGTGATTTATTTAGGGCAATCCATGGATCAGTGGCAATGTTCCTGAGGGTGGGGGGGTTCAGAGTAGAGACAGGCAACAGTGAATATCTGGAAGAACACCAATATTCCAAACTCTAATAAATAGCTTAGACTTGAGACTAATAAGACTTTATTACAACTCCACAGAATATAAAGGCCTAAAGGAAAAACAAAAACAAAAACAAATGACTATGCAAAGAAAAGTACATCATGTGAGTTCTGTGTTGTGCACTAAAAGGAGGAACATACAGTATGAGACAGTGCCTCAGACTGCAGCCTAAGTAATGTCAACAAGTTTCAGTTAAAATGAGAACATTCATAGACAGCAGGGACACTTTAAACAAACAGTCTTCTTTAGATCATAATTAGCTATTAATCTGTCCAACACTGTATTTCTTTCTGACCCAAAGAAAACCATATTTGTATTCACAAGCCACCATTGTGATTGCTCAGGTTTCTTAGGAAAAGCTGCAGGAAGCAGAGATAGAGTTTAAAAGCCATGTCTTACAATTAAAGTAGCACAGCTGATAAGGCAACGTATATTGTTCAGGTTTCAGAGGGCAGCAGCCAATTCCTGGAATTTCTTTCACGTTCAGCCTTGACTCATAAGGGCTTCAGGCCTCCTGTGCGGCTGTGCCACGAGAAGCCCACTGACCTTTCCAACACACTTCCTCTGTGCCTCTTAATCAAATTGCAGCTTTATTGTTTGTCAGGAAAGAGAGAGGAAGCCAGGTTTCTTTGATGGCTTCATGCAAAACCGATGCCACAGAGCCTCCGTTGCTGTGGCAGCAGCTACGGCAGTAGTGGGGATTGTTGATTATGAGTGTTTAATGAGAAGAGATGGGAGTCAGAGCCAGGCGTGGAGTCTTTTAAAGTGCCAGTTTTTTTTTATTATGAAGGAGACACGATCCTTCAGCTCATGACCAAACCCTGACTAATTGACATAAGAAGTGGAAGGAGTGAAAGAAAGACTTGAGTGAGTCATCAGGCATATGTACTTGTTCTCGACACAGGTGAAATAAAAAATTAATTGAAAGGGAGAGACAGGAAAAAAAAAATGAATTGAACCAACATCTGTTTGTGCATTTATTTCACACCATATGTGAGCTCAGATACGTGGGTTTGAGTGGCTAAGGTTCAATCTGCCACCCACATCTGGAGTAAACTTGGATAGAACCCAGACAACAAAGAAATGTGTCAGGTATTTCACTGCCAACTCTGAGCCACATAGATATGAGGCATGAGAGAGGGATAGGGCAGAGGTGCCAGTTTGTAATAACGGAAATCAGGACAACTAAAAACAATCTTTTGATTTCCTGCAGAGATTCCTTTTACATGTAATACAATTATTTTGGTACAATTAAATAAATTATATTCCTTGGGCTTATGGGGCAGAACTGCAGCATATGCAGTATATATCAAATTTAGTCAATAATTGTTCATATTCATAAGATCCTTATTCACAACTTCATACATTTTACTTTTCTTTGAAATACTAATAGCCTTTTCCGAGTGAATGACAATATAAAAAATAATCATTTAATTGATTTCTAATTTGCAAGTGCACACAGCACGCCTATGACTGCGCCATTTCTATATGAAGATATAATGTACTGTATATTGCAAACCTTTAAGACAAGGCTATGAGTTGGATAATGTTCATACATCGCAAATGCATGGGTAATTTTTTTACCTTATTTGTCATTTAAATTCTAAAAATAATTTTCTCTTTCCTTTTCCGATGCATTCTAGTTCAAGTCTCATTTCAGGTTGTTTCTGATTGTGAGATGAGTTGAGAAGTTTGCTAGAAACTGGCAAACCTTGTTAAATATATTTACAAACCTACTATAAACAGCAGCCGAACAAAGGTATGTCTTAAACTGCCCAATGCAAGCTTGGCAGTTTTTTACATTTGCCACAGACAGTTTTGCACTCATGTGACCATCATTGAACAATTTAGATCCTCAACAGAAATTAGGCAATAATGAATGAAAATCCAGCATCAACCAGAAGAGGATGGGTTCCTTTATGAGTCTGGTCACTCTTAAGGTATCTTCCGATCATCTCAGAGACTTTTTCCTTATCACCACTGCCACTGCCTTACTCATTAGGGATAAGATTTCAGGTACTAATTTATTAATTTAAAATTGATGCTTTATAATTATTCTATTTCTGTAATCTATTTGTGATTATTAAAAAAAAAGTGATTATGCATATAACATTTAATTGAACTATACTGCATGCATACATATGTTTTCATCACCTAAATAAAATCACTGGTAAACTGATAAATGCATTCCTATTAGTATACTGTATATTAATGTTGTATAGAGAGACATACTTGTATAAATGCTTAGATATTTGCATAGCATTTTTAAAGCAAGACCATATAACAAATGTTAGAATACACAATGCATCATATCGTTTTTAAGAAAATCTAGAAATTTCTTATGCACAAACATTATCATAACACATTATGCATTTTGAAGGCAGCCAAATATGAATGAGCAAATGATCTGTTCTGACAGTATTAAGTCATACTTTGTAAGGTGACATGAATGCTGTACATGTTAATTAATTAATATCAAGTGTTAGCCCATTAATCAGTGCAGCTTCCATAGGTAAACAACAAAACCTATTTCTCAGATTGTATACTTCTAGGTTGTTCATGTTTGTTTCTTTAAAGTAAGTTAAACGACTATTCAATTGATTCAGTGATTCAATTGTAGATTTTCTTATAAATACAATTTACCATTACAGTGCTATTTTGTCACAGTCATATAACTGAGCATTATTCAGTAAGAAAGGTTTTGTTTACTTCATTTAAAGTATAATTTTTTTTTGTGTGTATAAGTCACATTTTTTGCAGAAGATGAACCAATTTTAGCAGTTCAGTAAGTGTGGTCCTGCTAAATGTACACTAAAATATGGCACACAGAGACCTCCTGTAAGGGCTGATAAAGGTGATTAATTGAGAAGGGGGGGCGAGAGGCAGGCCGTAGGGAGCAGCCACAAATGTGGAGCAATAATTACTTTCCTTCATCAGATGCTCTTGGATGATTTACCTGTGAGAGAAACTAATTGGCACGATGCACTGGTAAACAAAGAGCAAATTACAAGCAAGCCGCGCACCATCTGATCCTCCTTGATAACTGTGCAAAATGAACGTGGGGCTCCTTCAGTTGTTTTTAAAAACCAGTCCAGCACTTCAGATTTGAATGAACATGATTTATTATTCAGCAGAGTGTTTGAGTTTTAATTCAGCTGGTTGTGAAATGGCTCCACAAACAAAGAGCAGATAAAAAAACATTTTAATAAGATTCATGTTTCTATGTGTTGCATTTTGGAGATCAGGGGTAAATCTGACCTTTCAGACTGCATCACCTGACTCGATTACATTAAGTAGTGACTTTGACAACTTAGAGGTATTAGTAGGGCTAGGCATTGTGATGATCATGTTTATAAATCTCTGAAAAGGAGTTGCTTTAAATTTAGTGGAAGTTTGTAAAAAGCATTTTTATTGATATATACATATAGATACAGATACAGATATACACACTTCACTGGTTCCGTGCTGAAAGGAAGAGAGACATGCAAAAGTTCACCAAGCATATGTTTCTTTTATTTACTTTTGTTTTCACCCTGGTGATTTTCTTTCCAGTACTTATGTGGTTCGGGATGCCTTTCCATCTTGAAGTCTGCTGGCGGCCACTCGCGGATCAGCACGCCTTCCTTCCGCGTCCCCCCTCCACTTGCATACCGCAGGCACATACTCCAAACACCTGACTCAGGCCAGGGAACCGTTTGGCCTGGGCTGATTTTCCCACCAGCATGAGAGGTAGAAGGTTGTGGAAAGTGTGGACACTTTAATTCCTCAAGGTTATAGCTGTTATTTTTATACTTGTAAAACAATTGAAGCCATTCACATAAATACTGCACCTATTTAATCCATGCATTTTGCATCTTTAATAAATGACATGACACAGATCTTGCACATGAATAATACTTGTCTCAACATGAAACATGAACTTGAAAATGGATAAAGTGGCATTGGAGCATCCGTGTCAAACAACACTTTAAAGACAAGAGATTTTTGTATACAATGATATACAACACAATGCATATCAACTTTTATTTTCATCTGCCTTAACAGAAAATAGTGAATAAAACAAGTCTTTGATTAACTTTGTGTACTGTATATTACAACACTTTTAGCTTTTTCCAAACAGAAACAGAAGGCAGCCTCCCAAAGGCCATTGCCCTTCAGATTTCCAACAGGGCCAAGTCAGACTGACTCCAAATGTCAGTAGAGATAAATTTGCACTAACAGCATTCAAAAGCAGTGAATTCAGACTGTCATAGTTAGTGTTTGCCATGTTTTCGGATCTCTTCTACTTCAAATGAGCCATAGCACAATCCAACATGGCCTACATGACGAAATAGGCTGTTACAAGTTGTGCCCACTCTCAGACGATAGAGAAAAGTGGCTGAAAAATTGCCTGGAGAGAGGTGAGTGAAGAAAACAAGGTAAGAGAGTGAGATTTATTGAGACAGAGCCCTTCGGAAGTCATTAATTCAACTGGGAATAGTAGGAGTCACTTTTTCATTTCTCTCATCATCATCGTCATCTGCATCATTAGAAACTTTAATATCCACAAACTTTTAATCCATACACAAATGCACATGTTCCTAAACTATTTACTCTTCCTTGCCGTTCTGACAATGCAATTTAAATAACATGCTTTTAAATCCTTGATAGGTCAGTCACTAGCTTGCTCTATAAGGATTCAGTATGTGAAATTAGTTCAGATCCTCTTTGTGAAGATAAAGATGAACAGCCATAGATAGTCTTTGGTGTATGTATGCGCATGGCTGTGTGTTCATGAGTCCCCCAGGACCTAAAGGTGCTCATCCATCAGACTCCATTAGTGAGCGAAGAGGAAAGGCATCCGCAGCTTTGCAAAGGATGAAAACTCCCACCCTTCTTACTTTAACAAGGTCAAAACTTAAAACTTGAACCTGGACTCCTAACACACAAAGCCTATATATACACACAAACAGCCCTGCAGAGCCTGGTCTCTAAAGTCCCTGGCTCTTAGTAGCAGAGATAATGTCTGTTCTTTGAAGGAATGAAATGAAAGTGTCTCTGAGAGGCTGTGCCTTTGCAGGCTGGATAGGCTAAGTACACGCAGTCCATTTACTCCATTCATCTGGCCTTCAGTCATCAGATTTAAGGTCAGCTCGAGTGAGCCACACACACACACACACACACACACACACACACACACACACACACACACACACAAAGCCATACAGCAGTTATTTTGCTTTCAGAATAAGCAACTTTTTACATAAAACCTGAAAACATTTTAAAATACAAAAAAACAAAAGCTCATCCTAATTATATAAGTTTGGAAGCAATTTAAATAAGCAAACTAGACAAAATGTATCCAAACAGACATGTGCTATCAAATGCATGAGAATACCGCCTTTAATATTCAATTGCCGGCCATGCCATTTGATCAGAAAGTCATGAGTTCAAATCTCGGCTGCCATTGCTGGGCCCTTGAGCAAAACCCTTAACCCTTAACTGCTTATTTGTATAAATGAGATAAATGCAAGTCGCACTGGATATGGCTGCCTGCCAACTGCCATAAATCTCAAAGTAAATATATAAATGTTTCCGAAAATGGATCATTTTTACACCACATGCAGTTTAGAGTAACTATATGCTTTAATAACTTCTCAATGCTAAGAGATAATGTACCCAATATTTTATACACTGAGCTGTAGGTTTTAAAGGTTGATGAGGCTAAAGTATTTAAAGCCAAATAAACTAAATACTGATCAAAAGTGTTGCATAATATAAAAAGGTTCATATCAACAAAAATGTATAGTATATAAATGTATATAAATGTATATAAATGTGGAGCAGATGTGGAGCAGAAACGCGGAAAGCAAGCGGGTGCTAATGCTAGGCTAAAAGCTAATCCTAGCCGGCCCACTCTACCATCACTACTGCTGGCAAATGTCTGGTCCCTGGACAATAAATTAGACTACATCCGACTCCAACAAGCTACTCGGCGTGAGTACAGACAATGCTGCGTTTTTGTGTTTACTGAGACGTGGCTGAGCGACAGAGTTCCGGACATCGCCATCCAGCTAGACGGGCTAGCCGCGTTTCGTGCCGACAGAAATGCAGCTCTGTGCGGTAAGACTCGCGGCGGCGGCCTGTGTGTTTACATCAACACGGAATGGTGTAAGAACTCTGTGCTTGTTTCCACCTACTGCTCATCACTGCTGGAGTTTATTGTTGTGAGATGCAGACCTTTTTATTTACCACGGGAATTCACCACCGCTATTGTGCTCGGAGTGTAAACCCAGCCATTAGGGGGGCACAAGCCAGTGCACTCTTAGTGCCGGTCCCAAGCCCGGGTAAATGGGAAGGGTTGCGTTAGGAAGGGCATCCAGCATAAAACATATGCCAAATCAAATATGCGGATCACAAATGAGAATTTCATACCGGATCGGTCGAGGCCCGGGTTAACAACGACCGCCACAGGTATCGTTAGCCGACAGGGTACCGGTGGAAATTGGGCTACTGTTGGCCGAAGGAGGAGAAGGAGAGGAGGAAGACGTCTACAGAGACGGCAGGAAAAGGAGCAGTGTAGGAGAGTAGAGGTTCAGGTTGGTACTTTAAATGTTGGTACTATGACGGGTAAAGGGAGAGAGGTAGCTAATATGATGGAGAGAAGAAAGGTAGATATGCTGTGTGTTCAGGAGACCAAGTGGAAAGGGAGTAAGGCCAGGAACATTGGAGGTGGGTTTAAACTGTTTTATCATGGTGTGGATGGGAAGAGAAATGGTGTAGGGAAGATTCTGAAGGAAGAGTACAGTAAGAGTGTAGTAGAGGTGAAGAGAGTTTCTGATAGGGTGATGATCGTGAAGGTGGAAGTTGAAGGATGATGATAAATGTCATCAGTGCCTATGCTCCACAAGTTGGCTGTGAGATGGAGGAAAAGGAAAGATTCTGGAGTGAATTAGATGAAGTGGTAGATGGTGTACCTAGGAAAGAACGATTGGTGATTGGGGCAGACTTTAATGGGCATGTAGGTGAAGGGAACAGAGGTGATGAGGAGGTGATGGGTAGGTATGGTTTTAAGGAGAGGAATGTGGAAGGGCAATTGGTGGTAGATTTTGCTAAAAGGATGGAAATGGCAGTGGTGAACACGTATTTTAAGAAGAAGGAGGATCATAGGGTGACGATAAGAGTGGAGGAAGGTGCACACAGGTGGACTATGTGCTATGCAGGAGATGCAACCTGAAGGAGATTGGAGACTGTAAGGTGTTGGCGGGGGACAGTGTAGCTAGACAGCATCGGATGGTGGTCTGTAGGATGGTTTTGGAGGCGAAGAAGAAGAGGAGGAAAGTAAGGATTGAAAGAAGAATAAGATGGTGGAAACTGAAGGAGGAAGAGTGTAGTGTGAGGTTCAGGGAAGAGGTCAGACAGGGTCTTGGTGGTGGTGAAGAGGTGCGGATGATTGGGCAACTACTTCAGGAGTGATGAGGAGGCAGCTAGAAAAGTACTTGGTGTGACATCTGGAAATAGAAAGCAAGACAAGGAGACGTGGTGGTGGAATGAGGAAGTGCAGGAGAGCATTAGGGAAAGAGGTTGGCAAAACAGAAGTGGGATCGACAGAGTGATGAGAAAAGTAGGCAGGAGTACAAGGAGATGCGGCAGCAGGTAAAAGGGATGTGGCGAAAGCCAAGGAAAAGGCATATGAGGAGCTGTATAAGAGGTTGGACACTAAGGAAGGAGAAAAGGATTTATACCGATTGGCCAGGCAGAGGGACCGAGCTGAGAAGGATGTACTGCAAGTTAGAGCAATAAAGGATGGAGAGGAAATGTGTTGACTAGTGAGGAGAGTGTGTTGAGAAGGTGGAGGGAGTATTTTGAGCTGCTGATGAATGAGGAAAATCACAGAGAGAGAAGGTTGGAGGATGGGGAGTTGGTGAAGCAGGATATAGATAGGATTAGTAAGGAGCAGCAATTAAGAGGATGAAGAATGGAAAGTCGGTTGAACCAGATGACATACCGGTAGAAGCGTGGAGATGTTTAGGAGAGATGGCAGTGGAGTTTTTAACCAGATTGTTTAACAGGATTCTGGAAGGGGAGAGGATGCCTGAGGAATGGAGAAGGAGTGTGCTGGTACCGATCTTTAAGCATAAGGGAGATGTGCAGACCTGCAGTAACTACAGGGGAATTAAGTTGATCAGTCACACCATGAAGTTATGGGAAAGAGTAGTGGAAGCCAGGCTGAGAGAAGAGGTGACCATCTGTGAGCAACAGTATGGTTTCATGCCGAGGAAGAGCACCACAGATGCCTTATTTGCTTTGAGGATGTTGATGGAGAAGTATAGAGAAGGACAGAAGGAATTGCATTGTGTATTTGTGGATTTAGAGAAAGCGACGACAGAGTGCCAAGAGAGGAGTTGTGGTATTGTATGAGGAAGTCAGGTGTGTCAGAGAAGTATGTGAGGGTGGTGCAGGACATGTATGAGGACAGTGTGACGGCAGTGAAGTGTGCAGTAGGTACGACAGACTGGTTCAGGGTGAAGGTTGGACTGCATCAAGGATCGGCCCTGAGCCCTTTCCTGTTTGCAGTGGTGATGGACAGGTTGACGGACGAGGTCAGACAGGAGTCTCCCTGGACTATGATGTTTGCAGATGATATTGTGATTTGTGGTGAGAGTAGAGAGCAGGTTGAGAAGAGCCTGGAGAGGTGGAGATATGCGCTGGAGAGAAGGGGAATGAAAGTCAGTAGGAGTAAGACAGAGTACATGTGTGTGAATGAGAGGGAGGGCAGTGAAGTGATGCGGTTGCAGGGAGAAGAGGTGAAGAAGGTGGAGGAGTTCAGGTACCTGGGGTCAACAGTGCAAAGTAATGGAGAGTGTGTTAGAGAAGTAAAGAAAAGAGTGCAGGCAGGGTGGAGTGGTGGAGAAGAGTGACAGGAGTGATTTGTGATAGAAGGGTATCTGCAAGAATGAAAGGGAAAGTTTATAGGACTGTGGTGAGACCTGCGATGTTGTATGGATTAGAGACAGTGGCATTGAGTAAAAGACAGGAGGTGGAGCTGGAGGTAGCAGAGCTGAAGATGTTAAGGTTTTTGTTGGGAGTGACGAGGATGGACAAGATTAGAAATGAGTTTATTAGAGGGACAGCACATGTAGCATGTTTTGGTGACAAGGTGAGGGAGGCGAGATTGAGATGGTTTGGACATGTGCAGAGAAGGGACATGAATTATATTGGTAGAAGAATGCTGAAGATGGAGCCACCAGGTAGGAGGAAAAGAGGAAGGCCAAGGAGGAGGTTCATGGATGTGGTGAGGGAAGACATGCAGATAGTTGGTGTGAAAGAGGCAGATGTAGAGGACAGGGTGGTATGGAGAAGGATGATCCGCTGTGGCGACCCCTAATGGGAGCAGCCGAAAGAAGAAGAAGAAGAAGAAGATTGTGCTCGGAGTGTACATACCACCTAGCACTAATGCTAAGGAAGTGCTCAGTGTGCTCTACGGGACCATTAGCGAACTTCAAAACACACACCCTGACGGATTGTTTATAGTCGCCGGAGATTTTAATCACGCAAATCTCAGGACTGTGCTTCCCAAATTTAATCAGAATGTGGACTTTGCAACCAGAGGAGAAAACACGCTGGATGTTGTTTACACAAACATCCGGGGAGCATACCGGGTGAAGCCCCGCCCCCACCTCAGCAGGCGTTCAAGACCAGCTCAAAAACAAGTGAGAACCTGGCCAGCAGGATCCATGTCTGTTCTCCAGGACTGTTTTGAATGCACTGACTGGGACATGTTCAGGGAAGCTGTAACCAATGGCGATTTCATCAACTTGGAGGAGTACACGTCAACAGTGACCAGCTACATCGGCAAGTGCATTGATGACGTGACCATCTCCAAGACCATCACTACACGCTCCAACCAGAAGCCATGGATGACCGCCAAGGTGCGTGCGCTGCTAAAACAAGAGACTCCGCCTTCAGAGCAGGGGACAAGACGACCTTAAAAACAGCAAGGGCCAAACTGTCCCATGCCATCATAGAGGCGAAGCGCGCACACGCCAAGAGAATCCATTGCCACTTCCAGGACAGCGGAGACACCCGGCGCATGTGGCAGGGCATCCAGGCGATCACGAATTACAAGACCACATCACCTGCTTGTGACCGTGACGCCTCCCTCCCAGATGCGCTGAACGACTTCTACGCCCGGTTCGAGGTGCAGAACAACCTGGTGGCGAGGAAGACCATCCCTCCTCCCACTGACCAGGTGCTCTGTCTAACCACAGCTGAAGTGAGGAAAACTCTATGCAGAGTTAACCCACGGAAGTCTGCTGGACCAGACAACATTCCTGGCAGAGTGCTCAGGGAATGTGCAGAACAGATAACGGATGTCTTACCGACATCTTCAACATCTCCCTGAGCAGCGCCACTGTTCCTACATGCCTCAAGACGACGACCACCATTCCTGTGCCGAAGAAGTCTTCTGTCTCCTGCCTCAATGACTATCGTCCCGTTGCACTCACACCCATTATGATGAAGTGCTTCAAGAGGCTCGTCATGAGGCACATAAAGACCCAGCTCCCACCCGCACTAGACCCCATGCAGTTTGCGTATCGTCCAAACCGCTCCACGGACGATGCCATCTCCACAACCCTCCACAGCCCTCACCCATCTGGATAACAAGGACTCCTATGTAAGGATGCTGTTCATAGACTTCAGTTTAGCATTTAACACAATCATTCCTCAGCACCTGATCGAGAAGCTGAGCCTACTGGGCCTGAACACCTCCCTCTGCAACTGGATCCTGGACTTCCTGACTGAGAGACCTCAGTCAGTACGGATCTGGAACAGCATCTCCAGCACCACCACACTGAGCACTGGAGCCCCTCAGGGCTGTGTGCTCAGTCCACTGCTGTTCACTCTGCTGACTCACGACTGTGCACCAACGCACAGCTCGAATCATATCATCAAGTTTGCCGATGACACGACTGTGGTGGGTCTCATCAGCAAGAATGACGAGTCAGCATACAGAGAGGAGGTGCAACGGTTAATAGCCTGGTGTGGAGCAAACAACCTGTCTCTGAACATCGACAAAACTAAAGAGATGGTTGTTGACTTCAGGAGAACACAGAGTGACCATTCTCCACTGATCATCGATGGATCCTCAGTGGAGATCGTCAAGAGCACCAAATTCCTTGGTGTTCATCTGGCGGACAACCTCACCTGGTCACTTAACACCAGCTCCATCACCAAGAAAGCCCAGCAGCATCTCTACTTCCTGAGAAGGCTGAGGAAAGCCCACCTCCCTCCCCCCATCCTGACCAGGTTCTACAGAGGGACCATCGAGAGCATCTTGAGCAGCTGCATCACTGCCTGGTTTGGGAATTGCACCGTCTCAGATCGCAAGACCCTACAGAGGATAGTGAGAACAGCTGAGAAGATCATCGGAGTCTCTCTCCCCTCTATCATGGACATTTACACCACACGCTGCATCCGCAAAGCACACAGCATTGTGGATGATCACACACACCCGTCACACACACACTTCACCCTACTACCATCAGGGAAACGGTTCCGAAGCATTCGGGCCGTCACATCAAGACTGTGCAACAGTTTTTTCCTGCAAGCCATCAGGCTCCTCAACAAACATCTGAACTGAACTCTCTCTCTCACACACACACACACACACACACTCACACACACACTTACACACAACCGTGTGACTGATCTGTACAACCGGACTCAACACACATCATACACTTCGTACACCCAGGTTTCTGGGTGCTGATCTTCTGGGACTTGCTCTTTTTGCACAATATTCTGTCCAAATCATTTGGTCACTGTTCAGTTTTTTGATTGCTGCTATTGTTGAATTGCACAACTCTGTTTATATTTTTCTTCTATTGTAGAATTGCACAATCCTGTTTACATTTTTCTGTTTACATTTTTCTGCTACTGTGCACCTTATTCTGTCATGACAGGTTTTACTGGCGGAGCTATTGTTGTTTTTATTTTTATATTTTGTGTATTGTGTATTGTCCTGCACTGTCCTGTGTTGTCTTGCACTGTCTTGTGTTGTTTTTTGCACTGTTTGCACCAGTTGCACACATGCACTTAATGTGGCGAGGATCTTAGTTCTTGGCCCTGTGTTCTTCTGTTCTGTGATTGTTGTTTTATGTTGTTTTATGTAGCACCTGGGTTCAGGAGGAACGTTGTTTCATTTCACTGTGTACTGCATCAGCTATATATGGTTGAAATGACAATAAAAGCTTCTTGACTTGACTTGACTTGACTAGAGACAAAATTGTACACCTCCACAAGGCTGGAAAGGGCTACGGGGAAATTGCCAAGCAGCTTGGTGAAAAAAGGTTCACTGTTGGAGCAATCATTAGAAAATGGAAGAAGCTAAACATGTCTGTCAATCTCCCTCGGACTGGGGCTCCATGCAAGATCTCACCTCGTGGGGTCTCAATGATCCTAAGGAAGGTGAGAAATCAGCCCAGAACTACACAGGAGGAGCTGGTCAATGACCTGAAAAGAGCTGGGACCACCGTTTCCAAGGTTACTGTTGGTAATACACTAAGACTTCATGGTTTGAAATCATGCATGGCACGGAAGGTTCTCCTGCTTAAACCAGCGCATGTCCAGGCACGTCTTAAGTTTGCCAATGACCATTTGGATGATCCAGAGGAGTCATGGGAGAAAGTCATGTGGTCAAATGAGACCAAAATAGAACTTTTGGGTCATAATTCCACTAAACGTGTTTGGAGGAAGAAGAATGATGAGTACCATCCCAAGAACACCATTCCTACTGTGAAGCATGGGGGTGGTAGCATCATGCTTTGGGGGTGTTTTTCTGCACATGGGACAGGGCGACTGCACTGTAGTAAGGAGAGGATGACCGGGGCCATGTATTGCGAGATTTTGGGGAACAACCTCCTTCCCTCAGTTAGAGACCCTGAAGCGGAGAGGAGCTCGCCTGGAGACCCTGGAGCGGAGAGGAGCTCGCCTGGAGACCCTGGAGCGGAGAGGAGTTCGCCTGGAGACCCTGGAGCGGAGAGGAGTTCGCCTGGAGACCCTGGAGCGGAGAGGAGTTCGCCTGGAGACCCTGGAGCGGAGAGGAGTTCGCCTGGAGACCCTGGAGCGGAGAGGAGTTCGCCTGGAGACCCTGGAGCGGAGAGGAGTTCGCCTGGAGACCCTGGAGCGGAGAGGAGTTCGCCTGGAGACCCTGGAGCAGAGAGGAGCTCGCCTGGAGACCCTGGAGCAGAGAGGAGCTCGCCTGGAGACCCTGGAGCGGAGCTGAGCTCTCCTTGGAGACCTGGAGCGGAGCTGAGCTCTTTTCAGGAATCTGGAGCGACGCTGAGCTTTCCACAGGAGTCTGGAGCGAAGCGGTGCTCACCTCGAAGCCCTGGAGCGGAGCTAAACCAACCCGGAGGTTCTGGTGCAGGATGGAGAGCTCCTGGAGGTCCTGGAGCGGAACGGAGCCATCCTGGATGTCCTGGAGCAAGGTGGCGAACCCTTGGAGGACCTTCAGTGGAGCGGAGCTTTTCCGGAGGGCCTGGAGCAGCGTGGTAACCTCCTGGAAACTCTGGTGCGGAACGGCGTTCTCGGAAGCAGGGGAGAGGAGATGGAGATCAGCCGTGACCATCCCTAGTTCCCTCCACCGGGCACATGAGCCGAACTCCCCTCCATTCGTGTTCCTCAACTCACTGGCGACGGAGAGGGTTTCCCCCATCAGTAGAGATATGTGAAATGCGATCCTTGTTCTCTCTGTCAGGAAGCTGGACGGATTTGACTCTACGTACCGCTCCACGCTCCGTAAAAATCCACCCCATTCAGCTCTGTTGCCGGATAAGTGAGCCGGGAGTCCCGTGACGTCATTGAGGGGGTGTGGCGCTGCCGAGCATGATCGAGAAACGGCTGTGGGCTTCCGGGTTTTCCCGGAGGCGGAGCTTGGCTGCCGCTTGATCGCGGCCGAGCGAACCCGACCTCCGAGTTTCGGTTCGTGCCGGGACCACTGCATTAATCCAATCATGTCCTTTTTTCTTTTTGTCCTTCTTTTCCCTTCTTTTTAAATTTTTTTTTTTTCTGTCCGTATATTCCTTTTCAGGGGTCCGTTGTTCTGTTAGGCGAGGAACGGAGGCGGAAGCCGGGGTAACGGCCAATAGAGGCTTTATTCACAAAAAGGCAGAGCCAACACAAAAGCACTCACAGTACTCGGGATAATCCGTGAACATAGTCCGAGGGGAGCTTCGAAAGAGAAGCGCAGCCGTGGAGTGCGCGAGGTGTCCGAAACGGAACGTACGTAGCGAGATAACTGGACATACGAGCACATATAGGGGAACATATAATAATGGACCCTGAGTGTGGGTGAATGAGGAGTTTATATTGGCGGTGTGATGAGCGAGTAGATGGTAGTAGTAGTAGTAGTAGTCAGGTGTTCCCCATGAAGCCCGATGTCGAGCAGCTCTGTGCGGGCGGGGCACGCACAGGAGAAGGAGCGAGGTGCTTGGGGGAATGCCGAAGTCTGACAGCCGCCGAAGGGGGCGTGGCAGGGGAATACCTGACACCATGGGATCGGTTGATTGGATAAATGCATAAACAACAAGTTTCATATTGAAACTGAAAGTGTATGCTTATCATCAAAATCTGTGTTTATCGCTTAAAATGTCACTGAATCCGAGCTCCAATAGCAGGCAATTTGTGCTCCTTGGGGATAACACTCCTTGGGGATAACACTTGGGGATAACACTCTTAAACTCAACCCTTTGTTGCCAAACCTCCAGTTTACTTTTATTTTGTTAATATCATCATCTCTTTCATTTATATTTTTGTCCTGAATTAGGCATTTATTTGTAAAAAATAATAATTAATTTACTCAGTGCAAGAGTTAGAGAGAGAAAAAAATAAACTTCACTTGCTATCGTTGCTGATGCTGAAATAGAACTGCTAATTAAAGCAGACAGTAACTTGGCTATCTTAATTGAATGTTAGTTCCAGACCATTTAGAGCAAGAAAGCTGTGGAAAGATGCCAGCCTTGCTCATAGTAAAAGTGACACTCTGACAGACAACTGTTATTAATCATTAATTATCAAGATACTGTAATAGTAGTTGCATAGTATAGTAGCATAATCGATTTATTGAACCTACTATGCTAATTTGCCTGTAGTTTCACACTACAACAGTCAGTTTGCATTCTGTTCATTCATTCATTGTGCTTTCTGTATCACTTTTATCTCAAAACCCATTTGGTCACAATAGGTTTTTGTGTTTTGGGATTTGGATAATGGCATGCGTGTTGTAGAGAGTGGTCAGACTGAAAACTGATCACCCTATTTTACGTGTCCTGCAGGATTTTCAAACAACCAAAACTGTCACTATGAGTCAATAATCTCGCAGTACATTTGTAATCTTAATTAATATTAACAGAAAAAGCATCAAATATCAATGGTCCACAAATCACAAATCGCAATCATTCATGTAGTGACTCCAGGTGAAAGTGAAAGCATTATCGAAAATAGTATTATTCTGCGACAGGAAAGGCAGAGAACAAAAAATGGCACGCTTTAACACTCAAAAATTGCTTCTGTTATAGCTTTGTAGTAAGAACTATCTGTGAACAGGTCACATGCAAAATAATTTGCACAAACACGCAATAAATCCCTAATGGTCAAAGGAAGTGTCTAACATTTTTGGTCTTGGATTGTGGATAGATCTACAGATAAAATAATTTACATTTACTAGGTTTGGGTTTGCTTCTATACTGATTAAATTGCTCATGATCATCTGATTAAGGCTGGGTATACCTACACCTAGTATATTATCTAAACAGGGAATGCACATAACATGTAGTAGACTCTCTAAGCAGTCGTTAATGCAGAGCTCCAGTGCTGCTGGTGCCTTCAGCATTTTGAAGATAAAATATGAACCTACTCATAGAAGCCCCATGGTGTTACAAAAGCAGTTAGTGGCCTACTCTGTTCACTGACAGACCCCTGCTGATATGCTTTCCCCTAGTCTAGTAAAAAAAATACAAAATTAAAAAAATACGAAATTGCTTCCTACATCTTGGGCCCATGGGATGGGCTGGCAGGTTGGGTCAACATGTTGGTACATAAGTGCAGTGTGCCATCTTTTTTATTTACATTCCAAAGGGAGAATAATGGAAACTTTGACCTTTTGATCCTGATCAGCAATTAAATCAGAGTATGCCTGTCTGTAATCTACCAACACATCTGACATCAATGTCTGTACATTAAGAGGAAATTAGATTTCAGTCTCAATATCAGTTATACCAGTTAAACTGTTATACCACTATTATTTTGTTTGTCTCTCATGAGGCAGTTTACACATATCTTCATCTATGCAGTTATCGATTGAAGACTTGTTTCAGTGCAGTAGCTGTTGCAACATTTATTATTAGTCTGCCAATGTAACACTGTCACTAGAGGTTTTACTAGGCATAACAGTGTGCCCTGCTTGTGTAATGTCTCAATGCCAATTTTGATGACTGGGTTTATTCCTTTCTAATATTAATTAGGTGTCAATCAGTTTTAACTCTTCCAGCCACCAGGGATCCAATTCAGAAATGATGATGGCATCATCTTGGGGTGGACTTTAATTAACTTGCACAACACTCAGCTTTATAATCACTTTCCCTGTATTCCTTGTTTTCACAAATCACTTACAGATCTGCCTAACAGCAAATGCTTGCACAAGTGCCCAAAACATGGCTTTTTAAATATTTGGAAAAACTCTTTTTATTGCATTTGACTAATTTCGGGATGTATTGTTTCGCAGTGCTTGAACTATCAGCTCATTTATGTAGTCTGCTTCAGCTGCAAGGCTGACAGAAGCGTCTATCTATGCCAAGTTTTTGCTGGTTCCATTTGCTATTGTCAGCATCAGACATATCTCTTCTTTGCATTAGGTGTCTTCCTCTCTGTGTTCATTATTACAAATTTGATCTGTTACGACTTTTTTTTATATGGGCAAGAGTTAACTATTTGTAAATAGTTTACTGGATGCATCAGTGTACTTGTTGCATTTTGTTGCATTTTTTTACTCTGTCATAGTTGCAAAGGCACAATTTAACTGTTCCAACATGAGCTTATCTATGGAAAAAAGAATTAAAAGTGATCGAATGTCAGTTTTGATACTATTGTGCTTGAGGCCATGCTCATGCATGGTGGATAAGAACGTACTTCAAACAAAAACTGGGTCAAATTCAATTCTTGGATGTAGACAAGACTTGGAAGCATGTGCATTAGGATGGCTTAAGGTTTTCTACTAACTGTGGCTGTTGCTGAACGCTATGACAGTTCTTTCAGATAACTGTTCACTTTACACCTCCCTTTGCCTCATGAGTGTCCCTTGTTCTAAAAAAATTCTATATTTAACTTTTCACTTATCTCACTCTGCCCTGCTACTCCCTCAGCACCAGCAGTCATTTCAACAATCATGCCTGTCAACACCAGTAGTTTGGACTTGCTTCAACCCTCAATGTGACAACGCTCTCCCTCTAAGGTGCTTCATGATGTAAATAATCAAGGGTTGGATGATTAAAGGTTACAGATTCATGGTTTACCTTACTGGCACAACCTGTATAAACCAATACTATGCTAAATACAACCTTGAGTGTATTTTGAATGCATGGTCTGCTGCTAAACATCAGTGTTCATAAGTGTTTGTTAATAATTGCAATTTGGCAATAAGAGACTGAAGAGAAAACCACAATAGCATGAAAATGTTGCTCCTCAGAGCACAAAAGAAACTTAAGTGAACTTTATTTGGCATGACAGTTTTTATTTGCGTTTGTCAGCCCTAAGATCTGCTTAGGCCAGGTTGTGGATGCAGATGTCTGACACAGGATGTTACTAAATGTGATGGAGTGTGACAGTGAGCGTGTATCTGTGTGTGTGTGTGTGTGTGTGTGTGTGTGTGTGTGTGTGTGTGCGTGTGCGTGTGTGTGCACGTGAAGTGCTCCCACCTTTTCCAATCTTGAAATATCCACTTCCATTTAGTTTAGTTTGCTGCGTTTGTGTTTTTTGCTTGTAGTGATGTTGATTCCCGGGCTATGAAGTGTTTTTTTAATGCATCGTTTCCAAGAATGTTGTTTATTTTCTTTCTTTTGTTTCTGTTCTGCGTTGCATTGTCTTTGCAATTCTCAACAAATAATTGTACTCTGGTTAACACCATTTCCTTTTGTTAAAAAAACAGTGCATGTAGTTATCCCTGGGATATACTGAGCCTGTAGACTAGCACAGGAACACTAAGCATAAGACAAGCATACACTCTAGAGGAAATATCTGAAGTCATCACATATTTTTTATTCATACCTCAGGGCAAGTTTAAGGAACCAATCCACCTACTGGAATGTGGGAAGAAGTGAAGCAGGGAAGTGCTGGCTCAGTGGTAAAGGCTTTAGGCTACCGATCGAAGTTTAAACCCAAGTTCTGCTCAAACAACATATCTTTCACCCTCTGCTCAGAACAGTGTTAGACGTAGCAAGTTTATTACCATAGCTGAATTTCTCAACAGATTTATTGAATGAGGGGGAAAAACAAAGAAACTACATAGGAAAAAAGCTGCATTGTTTAAATTTCAACATATACAAAATGTACAACAAAGTCGTCTTTATAGGCAGCTGTTTACTGCAAAGTTTCCATTTCCTACTCCTTATGCTCACGGCTTTTAGAAGTTTGTTTTATTCTTCAGAAGCAGTTCTGATGTAGTAATATAAGTTTTCCAATCTCTGTGGCCACAGCCCAGGCACGGGGTAAAATTATTTTCTTCTGATCTTGCCATGTATTTGGCCTCATTTTGGCTTTTATATAGGTTTATCTTCCTTTGAATGCTCTCTCCAGTCAGAAGTGTCATGCCCTCGGCAACTTTAGCCAGACTACTCACAAAAAATGTTATCTGCTATCACAATATTTGTTAGTGATGCCCTTATCCTGCAAGCCACAAACAGGATTAAAATAACTCATCTCTGCTTGCAGAAAATTGATCGGATTAAGTTTACTCCTGTTGTAGCTTCACTCTTACACAAAGAAACACTGAGAAAGTGTTTGGTTTTCACTCACTCCCAAGAATTCAATCATTATTATTCAATGAATCATTTAAATGAGATGATTAAGATAAGGTGATTACAATCTTAGTTCATTTGAACTGTTTCCTGGCACTACTGTGGTGGATAATAGCCAGAAATGTGATGAAAGAATAATTATATTTTATTTAATTTATATTATATTATATTTTTGTCTTTATTTTCTCTCCACTGAGTGAGTACAGATACTTGACCAACTTCCTCTTGCTTTAGAAAATAAAAAATAGAATTGTTACTGGAACTAGAAATGCTGACAGATTCAACAGGTGATCCTTTCATCCTCTTTTTTCGTTGCTGTGCAACAAAAAGCAAAAAACAGTTTAATACGGGACTACACTGCATGTTCTATGAGGCCATTAGGCTCTTCATTGCACTAACGCTCAGATCTAGATTTTGCCATGCACGCATGTCACAGTGCATTTAGCAATCCAAAATAAATCAGTGTTACAGTACAATGCAGCATATTTCTGATGGCCATTCATTAGGGCGAATGTTTCTGCCTCCATCTCAAATCCATTATAGAGAGCACTCAAATATGAGTCACAAATTACATCTCAGATAATCACATAACGCTGTCATTTCTTATATTATGAAACCTTTACAGATGCTGTGTCGAATATTAGAGACCCATTCTTCCTTCCAGTGTATTTTTCTGCTAACACAGATAATCTCAAGCCACCTGAATTAATACTATTATAATGCTGATTATTCACCTTGATATTGCTAAGCATATTTGAGACAATATACAGTGGAATCCGCTTATCTCGCCCTCGGTTATCTCGCCCTCGACAACCCTATTAAGTCAACATTTTTGAAGTGGAACCGCCAAATTCTCGCTTTTTCTAAGCATTTTTTATCGGTTATGTCGACTTTTTTATGTCGCCGAACCCTAATATCTCGAGCACAAGGGGGGAAAAAATTTGCCATTTAACGTCGGTTATCTCGGTGCAGCCACAGAAGAACTCGCGGAAGTGGCGGAAAAATCAAGGCTTACAGATGCTACAGGTGTTGTATTGTATACTGGTGAATCTCTGCTGTTAGTTAGTGCTAGTGTTCGTAGTGTTAGTAGGGGCGCGGCGCGGCTTTGGGAAGAAAAGCGCAGCCGTTGAGAGAGTGCGGGTGGGAAGGCACGTACCGGGATACGCATGCGCGATAACAACGATCGCCGTGAACCAACATATACCAACAATAACGGACAGTGAGAGTGTGGAAGTTTAGATAGGAGCTGGTGATGATGCTAAACGAGCACCATATGTGCGCGATTGAAGCCGAGAGCTTCAGAGAAAGCGGCCGAGAAAGCACCTGCCATGCTGAAGGGAGCCGAAGGGAGCGTGGCAGGTGGATTCCTGACAGATAAACATGTACTGTATGTACATTTTTATAGCATGCCTTCATCAAACAAATCGCGGCAACGCTGTTGTGTAAAAAAACCCTTCAAAAACACGTGCATGCACATTCTCATTTATTAATGCACATCATGTACATAAAGAAATTTCAAGCACGTTAATATATTGCCGCCATTTTGATTTTCGTTTATCTCGATCATCGGTTACCTCGATGCTTTTTGGCGACCCCCTAGGACATCGACATAACCGGGTTCCACTGTATTTATTTTTTTGTTTCAACAATATGACCAGTTGCTGAATTTAATAAAGATTAGCATTTCTGTAATGGATGAAATATAAACAAATTCATGTAATTTTAGCTGTTTGGTATACAAACATTACACAGAAATCTCTAATTAAACTGACCAATAATAGGCTAATGTATAGGTTAATAGTTAAACAGAAAACCTGAATAAGCCGAAGAAGGAAAAGGGGAGGAGGAAGACATCTACAGAGACAGCAGGGAAAGGAAAAGTGTAGGGAAGTTGAGGTTCAGGTTGGTACTTTAAATGTTGGTACTATGACTGGTAAAGGGACAGAGTTAGCTGATATGATGGAGAGAAGAAAGGTAGATAGGTTGTGTGTTCAGAAGACCAAGTAGAAAGAGGGTAAGGCCAAGAACATTGGATTTGGGTTTAAACTGTTCTATCATGGTGTAGAAAGAGAAATGGTGTAGGGGTGATTCTGAAGGAAGAGTTTAGTAAGAGTGTAGTGGAGGAGAAGAGAGTTTATGATAGAGTGATGAACGTGAAGCTGGAAGTTGAAGGGGTGATGATAAATGTCATCAGTGCTGATGCTTCACAAGTGGGCTGTGAGATGGAGGAGATGAAAAAATTCTGGAGTGAGTTGGATAAAGTGGTAGAAGGTGTACCTAGGAATGAAAGATTGGTGATTGGGGCAGACTTAATGGGCATATACAGTGGGGAAAATGTTGTCTGTAAGTCTCCACAAGGTTTTTACATTATTTACATTTACGGCATTTAGCAGATGCCCTTATCCAGTGCGACGTACAAAAGTGCTTTGAGTCTCTATTAATGAATAAATCTACACTGGTACACAAGATCACAAACTAAATATAAATATAACTTTTGAATTCTACAAAGCAAACTTGGAAAGTGCTAATTTAAGTGTTTCAGGAATAGGTAAGTCTTCAATCGTCACGTAAAAGATAGTCAGGGACTCCGCTGTACGGATATCTATGGGAAGTTAATTCCACCACCTCTGTGCCAGAACAGAGAAGAGAATTGAAGTATACTTACTTCTTATTCTGAGAGAAGGTGGTACCAGTCGAGCAGTGCTGGAGGATATCAGACAGCGTGGTGCAGTGCGAGATGTGATGAGGTCTCTGAGGTAAGTGGTGCTGGTCCATTTTTGGCCTTGTAGGCAAGCATCGGTGTTTTGAATCTGATACATGCAGCTACTGGAAGCCAGTGAAGGGAGCACAGCAGTGGGGTGGTGTGGGAGAACTTGGGCAGATTGAACACAAGTCGTGCAGGTGCATTTTGGATCATTTGCAGTGGACGAATAGCGTTCAGGGGAAGACCTGCCAGCAGAGAGTTGCAGTAGTGGAGTCTTGAAATGACAAGAGACTGAACAAGCACCTGGGCAGCCTGTGTGGACAGTTATGGTCGAATTCTTCAGATGTTGTAGAGAAGAAATTGACAGGAGTGAGCTACATTAACGACATGTGGGAAGAAGGACAGTTTATTGTCCATAGTTACCCCAAGGTTACGAGCATTGGGAAGATGTATACAAACTGTTGCTGGTAGTTTGGCCCATTTCTCCATGCAGATCTCTAGAGCAGTGATGTTTTGGGGCTGTCACTGGGCAACACAGATTTTCAACTCCATCCAAAGATTTTCTATGGGGTTGAAATCTGGAGACTGGCTAGGCCACTCCAGGACATTGAAATGCTTTTTACGAAGCCACTCCTTCATTGCCGGGCCGTGTGTTTGGGATCATTGTCATGCTGGAAGACCCAGCCACGTGTCAAAGCCCTCTCTGAAGAAAGGAGGTTTTAACTTAAAATCTCACGATACATGGCCCCATTCATTCTTTTGTTTACACGGATCAGTCATCCTGGTCCCTTTGCAGAAAAACAGCCCCAAAGCATGATGTTTCCACCTCCATGCTTCACAGTAGGTATGGTGTTCTTTGGATGCAACTCAGCATTATTTCTCCTCCACACACACGACAAGTTGAGTTTTTACCAAGAAGTTCTATATTGGTTTTATCTGACCATATGACATTCTCCCAATCCTTTTCTGGATCATCCACATGCTCTCTAGCAAATTTCAGATGGGCCCAGACATGTACTGGCTTAAGCAGAGGGACATGTCTGGCACTGCAGGATTTGAGTCCCTGGTGGCGTAGTGTGTTACTGATGGTAGCCTTTGTTACTTTGGTCCCAGCTCTCTGCAGGTCATTCACTATGTCCCGCCGTGTGGTTCTAGGATTTTTGCTCACCGCTCTTGTGATCATTTTGACCCCCACGGGGTAAGATCTTGTGTGAAGCCCTAGATCGAGGGAAATTATCAGTGGTCTTGTATGTCTTCCATTTTCTAATAATTGCTCCCACAGTTGATTTCTTTACACCAAGCTGCTTACCTATTGCAGATTTAGTCTTCCCAGTGTGGTGCAGGTCTACAATTTTGTTTCTGGTGTCCTTTGACAGCTCTTTGGTCTTGGCCATAGTGGAGTTTGGAGCCTGACAGTTTGAGGTTGTGGACAGGTGTCTTTTATACTGATAACGAATTCAAACAGGTGCCAATTATACAGGTAACAAGTGGAGAACAGAGGAGCCTCTTAAAGAAGTTGTTACAGGTCTGTGAAAGCCAGAAATCTTGCCTTTTTGTAGGTGACCAAATACTTACTTTCCACCATAATTTGCAAAAAAATTCTTTAAAAATCAGACAATGTGATTTTTAGGATTTTTTTCTATTTTTTTTTTCTCATTCTCAAAATTACAGGCCTCTCTCATCTTTACAAGTGGAAGGACTTGCACAATTGGTGGTTTGCTAAATACTTTTTTGCCCCAATGTAGGTGAAGGGAACAGAGGTGATGAGGAGGTGATGGGTAGGTATGGCCTTAAGTACAGGAATGTGGGAGGGCAATGTCAGAGAACCACCAGCCACGCCTCCCTCCTTTACTCAACATTTTGCTCAGTCTCTCCCTCCCACTAATCACCTACACCTGTTTCCCATTTACCTATCCCCTTTATAAGGTCGCCATTCCCCCTCACTCACTGTGCGAACGTGCTCCTGGCACCACTTTGCTGGAAGCACTCAGTTAAGTGTACCTTTTGCTTCTGTCACTTCTCCAACTCTCGTGTGTATTTGTGGACAATAAAGGTCTGCAGGTTTTTGACGCTGGGTCTATCCTGTATGCCTATGATATATTGTCTTAACTAAATTATTACATGGGAGCTCATGAGTCATGAATTTTAGCAAGACAAATGAACTATACTTGTCTTTTGGATAATTACCTGTAAATTCGAGGCACATTTAGCTTAGTCTTTGTTTATCACCACTCACCTCCACACCGACAAACACAACTAAAAGAGAGGGAGGCTTCACTTATACGGCTCTCTTCCTGTCTGTGACATGGAGATCAATTTGTGCTACACTGTGTGCGGCACAGTGTAGCACTGAAAACACGGAGACACGGAGAGGAGAAAAGCATTGGAACGCGATAGTCTCACCATTTTACAATCCCACCTGATATTTCGATTTTTTACTTGTTTGACAGGAAAAAACATATATTCATTTATTAAAAAAAAAAAACCAACAAAAAAAGTGTACTTTCTCTCTAGGAAGAAAAGCCTCATTTGATGTCTGTGTGCATGTGCCTGACTCAAGTACATGGTTTGTGTATTTCGTCCACTATTGTTCATCGGCCACTTTGCTTCATCAATAGTTATTTATTAGCTGCTCACTAGTTTCACATTCTCCTTTATCTATTTTTCCCCATGCAGCTTGTTCTTTCTCTTCTTATTTACGTTTTGTTGCATCTTTCTTAATGTCAAGCATCTGACTGTCATGCTGTGGATAATTGAATCCTCATTGTGAGTTTGACATGACCCGATCAACTGGAGCAATGGTACACTGTAAAAACTAGTAACACAATAGGATTTTCATGCTTTTAGTTTGTATAATTAATTTTAGTGCAGCGTTACCATTATGTATTTTGTCTACAGCTGTTACTGTAACAGAACAAGGTGTATTTCATCTTCATAATGAATTACTGAACTGCTCACATTTGTATAGCAAAAGACTACATTATAAACATTTTATGGTTAAACAATTGCCTTTATTATGGCTAATAATGCTTCTAGTCTTCTGTTAGCTGTGATTCTAAAGGAACTTGTGATTGAAAATGTTTCTTGATAAACATGGACTGGCTGTTGCTTCAGTTTTTACATGATCACTGTAAAAAGAAGGATCATAAATGCTACAGCTACACCTTAAACAATGGCACCTCTGTGAAAATAGAGCCAGTGATCTTTCCGTGGACAAAATTTGCCACTTATACAATGGCCAAGAAATGTTTGGAAGCACCTACAGTAGATTTTTATAGTTTTTGAGAGACAAATGTTCCTTGTATGCAACAAACTAGATAATTTAACAGTATTTAGATTGCCTAAACAAATTTGTAAATGTAGAGATATAAAACATGATTTTCTATTTAAAAAAACAAAAAACAAACTTGGCATGAATAACGCCATGCCTTTTGTAAAACTTGCCAAAGTCTAGTTGGATATTTCTTTTAAAACGTTGCCATCCAGTTTATCCCGGAGCAGTTCAATTGGATTTAGGTGCAGTGACTGGGCAGGCTATTCCATGATTGATAACACTCCAGTTGACTGCTTGCCCTGTAAATAATGCTTATAAAGCTTGTCTGTATGCTTCAGGTCTTGTTGTATGATGAAGTTGGTTGGAAGCAGTCTAGATGGAATTGCATGATGTTGAAGTATGGAAAGGACATCTTGTTGGTTCAGTATTCCTTTCACGAAATAAGTTTTCCAATTCCAACAAGTCTCTATGCTCCAAAACATCCCCAAACAATTAAGCTTTCACCTCTATGTTTGACTGTGGGTGTGAGGTGGTCTGGTAACATCTCTCCTGTTTTCCGTCTTAGAAAAGTTCTTAATTTGGACTCATCAGAACTTTCTTCTAGCTATTCACTGTCCAATTACCTGCTATAGAGCTCTGAGCTCAAACCCTGCTGAACACTTTTGAGAGGAATGGGAACACTGACTGCTCCCCAGGCCTCCTCACCCTACATCACTGACTAATTGACACCTGACTTTACTAATAACCCTCATTGCCAAATGAGCACAAATCTCCACAGCTACACTCCAAAATCTTCCCAGAAGAGTGGAGCTAATTATTAAAGAAAATAGGGATTAAATGTGGAATAGTGTGATTACTAAAGTCCACATGTCCATAAACCTTTGTCCCTATTCTGCATGCCTCTATAATCTCTTGATGTAGAAGCATAATCATATTTTTATTTGTATATGCATACTTCATATGGTTAATATTTCATGACACATTTCTAGGTATAAATTATTGTTCTATCAACCTCTGCTTGTTTTGCAGTAATTCATTTTTTTTCAGTTTTATGGTATAGGACTACAAATGATGTTAATCTCTAACTGTGAGGTAATGTATGCTGTTTAGCAGAAAACAAAATTATAAAAAAAATTGTTATTCAGTCTCTAGTCTATAGTCTAGTTAATTTCATTAATTGTTCATTATAATTATATTTTTCCTCATTATTTTGAGTTTTATTAATGTTTAGCAAATAATAGAAAGAAATTAATAATTTAATAATTAATAATTATTTTATTAATATTTATGCTTAAATTAAAAAAAAGGTTGAAAAAGAAAAAAAAGGTTGTGTGCCCAGTACACCTGCATACCACATTAAGTTTTCATATTCATGATGATCATATGTGGAATAAAACACTTTAGCTATATGTTTATACATTATGGGTTTATGCTTAAATAAATGTGTAATTCTTTTTAGAATAAAGCATTTTAATGTATATGCTTTATGGCTTTTATAGTAAGAAATGTTGTTTTTTTTTAAAAATACTTTTACAGATAAATGTTCCTTACTTTTTAGTTATATGCACCAACTCTTTTCTGACTGTGCATAATGTAAATATTTAACTGTATTTGCCCATTGAGATGCAACATATTCATTTTTAATTACACATTCCCTTTGTTGAATATAACATTATTTAACATTATGATGTAAATTAAATTTAAGATTAAATGTAACATTTTGACAGTATACTTTATTAATTTTGTTTTAAAAAGGCTTTGAGTTCACTACTAATACAGTAGTGACTCATACAGTATATTAGCATAAAGCCCAGTTTCCTGAACAGGAGCTGGAGACTGTGTGTTAAAATCCTAGGAAATCAGCAGTTTCTGAAATACACATCAACCCATCTGGCACCAACAACCATGCCACAGTTAAAGTGACAGAGATGTAACTTTCCCAATTGTGATGTTTAAAGTGAACATTAAATGGAGCTCCAGACCTGTATCTGCATGATTTTGTGTATATTCTGCAGTTTAAAGTGAACAGTGAGTTGATGCTATTGGGTAGTAAATAGTGAATTTTTAGACTAACTGAATCAGCAGGTGAATGTTAAAAACATACAGCCATAAATGCACTGGTTCTAATAATTGACATAATCTTTTCTTTCTGTGTTTCGGTTTTCGGTTTTGGCCTTGGTTTCCTCATTTTTTTTTTTTGGTTTCGGCCAAGAATTTTCATTTCGGTGCATCCCTTAAATATTATCGTTGGTGTGGCCCTCTGACACAATTTAGGTTTCTCATGTGGCCCCTTGTAAAAATTAATTGCCCACCTCTGGTCTATACAAACACAAAACTGACTTAAACACAAAGTAATTTTTAAGCACTATTTTATTTAAGTCAGACCAGCACAAACTGAATATATCACAAGGATTTCTGAAATAAAAAACAAAATAAGCTGAATAATTTATTATATATATATATATATATATATATATATATATATATATATATATATATATATATAATATAATAAAACTAAAGTGGCTTCTGCATCATAAAAGCTGTTGTGTTGAGCCCTTAAAAATGTTCCTTTCACAGCTTAAGTATGAAAACTATCAACAATGTAGAACAGAACACTGGGTCAGCTTCTAGCTTCGTCGAGGCATGGAGTTCCTGGAGGAGCTTCGACAGATTGGAGTTGCTGTTTATCACAGTGGATACGACCTTCGAACCAGAAAGACACAGCTTACATTTGACTAAAAAGTTTTTGTGTTTATGCTCAACTAAAGTGAAATAATGAGCATATTTCAACTTTGAGAAACTCGTCTTGCTCTCGCCTTGACTCGCCATTACTGCGGCACATACTTAACTGGGTTACAGTAACACGTTATTAGTAATGCATTATTGCCCAACACTGCATCTGAGTATGCAAAGTCTGATGATTCCTTCTTTGATAGCTGTTTATTTCACACACACCAATCTTTTGCTTACAGAATTGCTTTCAGACTCATTTAATTTACATATCTCAGCAAATGAAAACCAAAATTCAGAGAGAGACTTTTAAACACAAGGTATCCAATTACACTCACAGAGCACTATACTATACTAAAACTGGGAAGACTCTGATTTAGCTCTCTTCACTGTCTTCATTCCTTCATGACATGGACTCTGTAGGATGTTGGAAACATTCAGTTGAGACTTCAGTCCTGTTAATGATTTATTATTGTTATTCCTGCAGATTTGTTTGGAAATCTTCCATTCTACCACAATATGTACTATTAGATTCTGATCTGGTGCCTGTAAAGGCCACTGAATAGCAAAGAAATCTATCAACTTCATGAAACCAATTTGAGTTGACTTTTGCTTTGTAACATGGTGCATTATCATGCTGATGTAGCAATTATATGATTAGAAGACATTAGGGACGCATATGGACAGCAAAAATTCTCTTTGGGTTTTAAGCAAAGATTGATATTAATGGGACCAAATTGTGCCAAAAAAATATTTCCCACACTATTCTATTAGCTAGGACTGTTGATACAAGGCAGGCTGGGTGAATAGATTCATGTAGCTGGCACCAAATTCTGACCATCATCTGTTTGCCTCAGCAGAAATCAAGATTCATCAGAATTAGTCTTAAACATATACTCTGAGTGAGCCTGTACCCACTTTAGCCTCAGTTTCCTATTCTTGACTTACATAAGTGTAACCCAAAACGGTCTGATTATGTAGGCCTTGGATGTTGAAGTGTTGTTCATTGTTGTGCAAGAAAAAGCTTTTCTTCTCACCACAGCTGTGCAAATTGTGGTGAACAGAAATTGTAGCCTTTTTGTCAGCTCAAACAAGTCTGGCCATTCTCCATTAACCTCTGGCATCAACAAGGTATTTCTGTCCATGTAACTCCTGCTTACAAAAAGATTATCTTTATTACACCATCCTCACATAAACTTAAGGCACTGCTGTGTAAATCCAAGGAGACGTTTATGCAAAAATTACTTGAAACCTTTGGTATGCATCTATATGATTTTATTAATTGCACTGGTTCCACCTGATTAGACAACTGCATTAATGAGAGGGTACTAAAAAAGTGCTCAGTGCATGTACACTAAAGTATAATTTATTTTCTCAAATAATTGTCCATATTTACTTGTTGTAGTTTCCACTTTACCACAATAATCACACACACACACAAAAAAAGTTTGTGAGCATGCTACACCATGACTTTGCAACACATAGTAAGGGAAAGCAAAATAATTAAACATCTGTTGATATCTAGCATTCCTTTATCACAAATGAGTGATGTGATATATTGCCTGGTCAAAATAAACCCTCTAATATTATCTCTAATATTAGATTTTGGACCACCTTTTGCTTTGATTACAGCACACATTTGCTTTGGCATCATTTCATTAAGCTCATGCAATATCACAACATTTATTTCTACCCAATGTTGCATTGATTTCTCATCCAGTTCTTGAATTGGTGATGGGAGAGTCAGACTGATGTAAAAATGTCTTCTTCAGCAAATCCCAAAGATTCCCAATGGAATTAAGGTCTGAAATCAGCGGTGGCCAATCCATGTGATACACACCGATTTTTTTATATATTGGGTATAACATACTGTAACGATGGATTAAATTTAATGTTTAAAAAATATACTTCATACTCCTAACACTCCTTACAGTACTTATTTGGAGCAATCTGTATTTTATATATAATTTTGGTAACCTCTTTTAGCAAAGGAAAATGTAAATAAATCTATGTATCAGAGCACTGCTATGAATCATGTACTTTTTTTTTACATTCCATATATTTACATGAACAGAACTACCTTAATAATAGTTTTATTCAAAATGACCGCTTTGCCATTATGCTATGGGTCTGAAGGTGAACCCCCGATCTGTCTAAAGTTTCTTGTATTATAGTTGTTTTGATAGCTACTTTTTCAGGATTCCGTAATAAAATGTGTTGAAAGGCTCCTGGAAATCAATACTTATTTATGCCACTTTATTAAAGCCTTACTGCCATTGCAACGCAATGACGTACAGACAGATAGCAGATGCTGGATGTGCAGGTTTAATAATAAAATGGGAAACAAATCCAAGTTGAGTTGCAAGATCAAGGTCAAGAACAGGCACAGGTCACGCAATCAGCAAACAATATACACTAGAAAAGACTAAGGCATAAATGTAATGCACAGCAGGTCTATATTAAAGGTTAAGGCAGATAATACAAAGGCATGTTAATGTCAGTTGCACTAAGTAAAGATAAGCATACTTTGCAATGTCTCACTTACAGTGTGCATGTGTATGTGTGTTTGTGCGTGTTGCCAAACATTTGGCAAATTTGAAAAATCAAAAACGCAAGTGTTTTTACGTGAAGCCCTGACCTCAACCCCGCTAGACACCTATTATAACTTAATACAGACTGAACCCCAGACCTCCTCTTGTGTCGGAAAGACAAATCTGAACGATGCCTAAATTCAAGGAGAAAGCCTTTCTAGAAGACTGGAGCTTATTACATCAGCAAAGGGGAGACTAGGCTTGATGGTCATGCAGCCACAAAAGCTATATTAAAGATGTCAAATAATATTAAAGATTATGAAGAAGATTCCATCTTTACATTTGTTCCTTTAAATGAATATATCCATGATTTGAGTTGGGGGTATTGGTAGCTCGGTGTTCTAGATAGAGTATTGATGTTGAAAGTCTTAAAATCCCTGTACCAACAGGCTGCAACTGCTGTGCTCATAACCCTCAACTGCTCAGTTGTATAAATGGGATAAATGTAAGTCACTCTGGATAAGAGTCTCTGCCAAGTGCTATAATTAAGCATGCACAATCAAACCAAGGACATGACCTAAGAATATTTTATTATATATTAATTAAATTCTAATCCATTAGAAAAAAGACTAAAGCTTTGATTTCAGATTGTCTTGTTTAACATAGCTTTATTAACAGGCAATAAAACAAATATTATAATTGTCTTCCATATTTATTGTGTTTCTATTCTATAATCTAATTTATATATGCATACGTATTTTAAGTTATATTAAAAGGATTAAATAAGTTAGTACTGTATTATATATTGGGAGTCAAAAGCAGGATTTTCAAACTGTATCATACCCTACTCACTTTTTTTTAAAATTTTTTTTTTATTTTGTTTATTTTTGTTTGTGCCAATTTGTCTTTTTCTTGCTTTTTTAAATGCTTGCCTTCCAGAAGACCTTGTCTATAGTTCTACAGTAACATAATCCAAATGTTGGAAAGGAGTTGCACTTTAGTGAGTAATCATTCTCAATATTACCATCAAGATGAGTGAAGAAGATTTAACAAATCAACTTTGAATGAAGGTTGTCTTTAAATGTTTCTTACAACCTTACTGACATTTATTAAAACTCTCATAAGGTAAAACTTACAAGAATTTTCTTAGATTCTACCAATGCTCAACTTCATGCATATATTTTTTTTTGCCTTGCATATTTAATTTGAATAATTGGTTTTCTAGAACTAAAGTGGGTGAGATATATTAGACAGCAAATAAATATTTTGTCATTTGAGTGAGTTTGACAAGGGCCAAATTGTGATGGCTAGAGGACTGGCTCAGAGCATCTCCAAAACTGTGTTCCCAGTCTGCAGTGGTTAGTATCTATCAAAAGTGCTTCAAGATAGGAACAGTGGTGAACCAGCGACGGGATCATGTTCGGCCTGCCGCCTTCTTTGCATAATAGATATTTAACCTGCATTTGTGGATGACAGGTCAAACTGTGTTCACAGACAATGATTTCTGGAGGTTTTAATAAGAGCATGCAGTGATTTCCATTACAGAATCATGACTGTTTTAAATGCAGTGCCGCTTGAGGACCGGACAATCACTGGCACCCATTATTGATTTTTACCCTTGCCCCTTGTGTACAGAGATATTATGTACTGTAAATAATTAGATATCCAACTGTTTTGCAATTTTATGTTGAGCAACATTATTTTGAAATTGTTTTAATTCTTTCACAGATTGGTGAAGATCCGATGCTTACTTTACCCAGACTTTTTCAGTGACGTGTTGCAGCTATCTAATTCAATATGATCTTATATTCTTTAATTAATAAATTATGCTTGTAGTGTTTTTCAGTAGATCATTTTTTGTAGTATTTGATAAAAGGACAAATTGCTGTATGCATCATCAAGCTACTTTTATAGAAAAATACTTTAAGTTTTTTTCAAAATTATATGCAGCATTAACCTTGTTTTTCTTCTGACACCATTTTATTTTTTTAGTTATTACTTAGATTCATCATTTGGAATGACTAATTGTTAAATTTATTGGAAAACTGCATTTCAACTGCACATGAATACTTGTTCTGGAAAGTCTGCCTTCCAACCATATTTGTAAAGAATTGTTAAATAACCTGCTTGAATATATCTAGCCATTCTCTTCTGACCTCTTCAACTACTGCATATAATAATGCCTTGTAATGGCACAACATGATTGGCTTATTGGATAATTGCATGAATAAACAGGTGTACAGGTAAAAAGTGGTCAGGGAGTGTGTCCACTTCTTCCATAAAACCCATGGAAAAAGGGTTGTAATATCTCATCAGTGTTTCCTGGTATTTAAACAGGATTGTTGACACACAGCACAGTACATCATATCAACCCATGGTTAAGATTCCTTCTTAGCAGAAATTCTGACAGATTTACACACCAACTGTTAGCTTTCCAACATTGTTTTGCCACTTTTCTCTAGACTTAAAGACAATTGAAATTACACATGTATATCTATGGTAAGTAGTCACAGCAAGGCATAGTTGGAAGAGTAGAAATCCTTTGATGTAACAGTTGTTGAAGTGCAAACCCGGCATTGCCGTTTTGATTTTATCCAGTTGCTTTGCCTGGCTGCCAAATTAGATCAGTCAGAGATGAAATTTGTAGAATTCTGAAAAAAGAGTTGCCAGAGATTTTAAGCAAAGAATCCTTTTTCTAATAGTGTGTTTTTATAGGAGCCAGTAAAGCATAGAGGCCAGTATTTCTGAAATAATAAAGTATGTGTTAGGCTTCTGTGGAATTCAGGAATTCTGGATGTCCCCATAAAACTTAGGGAGACACTTTAAAGAAACTTTTTCCCAACAGGACATCTATTATGTTTCAGTGCAGACCTGTATGAGGTCCATATTTTGCTGTTCTTTTCCATAAAGAGCTCATGGAAAATTCAATAGGGAGCATGAAAGGGCCATTACACCTATTAGGTATTTCTGCAGTATTCATGAGTGAATGCGTAGCAAGAAGTCAAAAGAAAAAATATACAGTTTGGCTATTTCCTTGACACAACCAGAACATAGTAAGCAAATTCAGGATTTCCTTCTTTTTGGAAATATCTATGCAAAATGAGCTGTCATATTTAAATAACTCACTCCTGCTGTTTAAAACCTAACTTTTAGCTTTAGCTGTTTTGCACAACACAGGTTCTGCTGCATAGTAATTGATCATAATGTAAAAGCAGTGAGCTTGAACACTGTACATTTGCTGCAATACACACTCAGTTTGCCCTGGTGCAGTTTTTAAAACTTTTCAGCTCTAGGGCTAGATTCTCATTCAACCTTGTGTTTTAAACAATTTAAGTTGAATGAGACAGGGCCTTTGATAAACCCATACATAACTGCGAGTCACACTAATGCTGTAACCCACTTATTCTCTCCACCTCCCACCACTTCATAATAATCACTAAGCTGCTCTTCAGCACTACATTCTCCACTTCAGAATTACAACTTGCACAAAATATGACTTTCAAATGAGAATTTAAACATTGTATGTTTCTTTTTTCACAGCAGGTTCAAAATAATTCAGAGCAAGATAAAAAAAAAATGCACCCTCGTGACCTTGTTGTATAAATACATTTTATTCAACTAGACTCCATGTTCCAATGATTTAAGCTTTTAAATCTAAAGGGCTGAGCAGACAGTCTTGCACAAAGCTATAGCAAAATAATAACCGAGTTTCATGAGTTCACCAGCCTCTATCTAGAACATTTTTCAGCTCATGCCACAGCCACACAGCTGCTGAACGAATAGAGCTTCCTAAGCAGATTATTTCAATGAAAGATCAGCAATTTCTTTTTTTCTCTTTAGGAAAATTAAATATTTGTCAAGTTGTATGATGTAAAATGATTTTAAATGGGCATTTGTTGGTAGAAAATTAGCTCAGTATATGTACCACAAGAGTGAAAATGTAAAAAGTTTTTTACAAGAAGCATTACTTAGAATCATGGGTTATTATTGGGGAAATACTGGGCTTTCATGTTGTTAGTGAGGGCTTACATTTTGTTAAAGTATGTGCACATTTTTGCCAAAACACTTCATGCAAATTAGAAAAAAAACGTCCAGCCTTGCCTTGCAATAAAAGTGCTTGAGAACGGTTCTCTGACTGTAATTTTACCATAACTACTGCCATTTTACCATGTATATAAGATGATCTTTTGCAGTCCATCCTTCAAGCAGCCATACCTGCATTTATGTCCCAGCGTGTGAACCAATCCAAGCTCATTTGCTATTCATGAGCAGCAATGAAGGATCACACTCCTGCTCCTCCACAGGAGGCTGACACTGGTACCACATCTGCGCTGTGGAAGCTCGCCTGCTAAATTGGCCTTAAAAACAAAAGAGGGACCTTGATTTCCAATACAGAACAGAGGCTTTTATTACTGTGATATAAAAGCTAGTGAGCTAGAGCGAAGAGACTCAGGTTCTGCAGTAAAGAATGGTTTCTGAGGCAAAGCCCTGGTGTGTGACTGACAAAATTATTCTCATCAGTTGTGGCTTTAGGAAAGGTGTGTGTGTGTGATGGGGTGCGCATTGCTCCCCAGATGTTGTTTTCTTTAATAGCAGGTTGGCTCGGTTGCTTGCAGAGAAAAGGAATATTGTGGAGGAGAGGGAAAAAAGGAAACCCTAACATTCACCTGTCTTCCTGCCTGCAGAAGAAGGATGATCTCCTCTGCTTTGAAGTATAATTAGCACTTTGGGATGCCTGCAAGACAGCACCTGAGGCTACTTCCTGCCTCTTTCAATTATGCAGTGAGGAGGAGAAGAGAGAAAGGAAAGATAGAGAGGATAACAGTAATAGAGCGTAAGTGAAAGAGATGGATAGATGCAGAAAACAGGAGAAAGGAAGAGGAGTGGGAGAGGGGCTGTACAGACAAGTAAAACAGGTCCCTCATCATTCACAAAAGCTAGATTTCATTACTGGGGAGAATTCTAGGAAAATTACAGTGAAGACTTTGTGACTCTCTGTGGTTTGGGTTTAAATAGCTCCTGTGTGAAAACATCAAATAATTAAATAGAGGTTTCATTATTAGTTTCACACAAAGGCTACAGGCACAAGAAAAATGTAATACAAAAACTGAAAAAAAACATGCTGACTTTGAGATCAACGTGAGCATACCTTGTTTCTGGCAGCATCTAACTTTAAATTTTCCCCATGCATAATCAGAATAATTGATCCTTGACTGGCAGCTAACTTTTGCAAGCTGCAGGGCAGACAAACACGTTAGCATTAGCACAGCGGCATTCCCCTAGGCTTCACTTCACCCCTTGCTCACTCAGGACTTTACACATTGATGTTAGGATAGCGAAAGGCCTAGGGCTCTGGAACAACAGCAACTAAGCAACTGATGCAACATCTCAATTGGCAGACCCATTTCCGGTCTCCAAATGCAGCAAGTCAAAATCCATGGGCCTGAGGCATAAAAAAAACAAAAAGGCCCACATTTTGAGCAGCCAATCCAAACTGAATTCTTGTCAAGGTCAGTAAAAGCTTGTTTATCAGCAATCATTGTTTTAACTGATGTGTTTTCTACCACCCACAGGGGCTATTAAAACATGGTGTGCAAAAGAACAGATTAATTCATAAAGATCCTGGTGCCCATGATTTTTTATTTTTTATGGACAGCAAATGTATGTCCTTGAGGAATCATGTAATACCTGGCGCTTGTGATGATATATACTCACAAACACTTTAATAGGAAAGTTTGTACACCTGTTCAAATAACCAATTAGCCAAATATGTGGCAAGTGCACACATCAACACATGTTCACATCAAAACAAATTGTGGCATGGTGGAAAATCCCAACGCCACTGTTAGGCTTTTGAGGAAGGCCTTGAACTCTCAACTCCTCAGCAATAAGATCATTGAAATAGATCAAATGGCGTAAATGTAATGTAAATGGTTGATTGATGACAAAAGTTGGGTTAAGTAGTACAGAAACTGCTGATCTGGGATTTCTACAAACAAGTCCCCAGGTCTAAAACAGAATACAGTGGGGGCCTAAAATATGCAAGGTTTTCTAGAATTAAAATTCTTGTTAAAGAGAAATATCAGAAGAAAACTACACTACTGTTGTCAGCTAAAGATAACCATTTGAAATAACCACTTTTTCCAACTGTAATTTGCAGAAAAGTACATTTAAAGAAAATACACCAACTTTAAGTAACTGTGCTTCCTGAGATTCACACATTTCAGGAATCTAAAGATTCAATTTTATTAAATTTTATTTCTATAGCACTTTGCACAATGGACATTGTCTCAAAGCAGCTTCACAGAATGTAAGAATTATAGAACAAAATTAACTTATTTAAATTTGTGTATTTATCCTTGAGGAAAATGATAAATAATAAAAGAAAAACTCCCTTAGAGGGTATGAGAAAGAAACCTTGAGAAGAACCATACTGAAAAGGGGAACCCCTCCTCATTCAGTGACACAGTCTCACTGAAACAGGCTCAGTGAAATGTTTTGCGAGAAAGGGTGTGAAAGCAATAGGCTGCACGAATCTATAGTCTGGGCTAGAAAGAAATTACTACTACAGTACCTTCTTCTACTCTATAATTTTTGCTGTATTTTTCAACAATTGACTTTTGGAGGTGCTGTTGCTCTGAGTTCCACAAAATTTGAAAAAATCCAGTGTCATTTCCAAAAATAAAATCTATGGATGTAGAGGCCCATTTATATTTAGATCAGACTATTGTCTTAAAACATGGCTGGATTGGAATTTGTGCTGAATATTTCCTTTGGCAATGTAAAGTAGGTCAGGTAGACTCACTGAAAACTTTGTTTGGAACACCTGTACACCTACTCATTCATGCAATTATCAAATCAGTCAATCATGTGGCCAATAGGACATCTTTGGGAGGTGATACAATGGGAAATTCAAAGCATAAAAATTCACTCGCAAACTCTGTAGGAGTTGCAAGATGCATGGACCAGAAATTCAAAGGAATGTTTCCAACATCTTGTGGAAACCATGGCGGGAAAAAATTAAACCATAGCATGGTAAAGGAAAGGGTCAAAGGGTATTAGTATGGCTTGCACTAATACAGTATTTTATAATAATTGTTCTGACTTATATTCTTATTTTTAGATGGAATTTACAAGTATTTTTACCTCTGTATTAACATGGTCCCACATATGCAATCATATTTAATGTTAGAATTGTTATTTATTTAGTTAACCAGAAGCCCATTCTATTTGATAGACATGTCTAGTTTAAATAGCCTCTGGTGATTTAGCATTAGAATGCTTTTAGGAATCATAATCTAATCCAACGTGTATTTTAGCCTATTTGACAAAAATAGTGCTAATATCAGTATTTATATAGTCCCCTCCCTCTGCCTGTGTCCATCAATCCACTTGATCTCAATAGTACTGCCCACTGGAGACCTATTCAGGCATAGTGTTAATCCAATAATGGTGGAAAGCACAGTCAATTAAAGTATTCATATTTTGATGGTTTGTCATTTCAGCTCTCATTGAGCTTTCCCATACAAGCAGGTGTAGCTGTTGCCCTACTTCGAACGATTCTAATTTTTCTCTCTGCACGCACAGTGAAGGATTCAAACTCTATGAATATGCAAATGCATTTAATACTTAGACAGCGGTGCATAGAAAGATGGATTTGTACTTGAGGGCTAGGCACACTCCACTGGTAGCCACATTGATCTCTTTTCATTTTATGTGTAATGAAAAGATTGGGGAGTGGATGAAAAGACGAAACAGGTTTTTGGATAGGAAGAAACTACAATAATATTAAGCTCTGAATATTTGCATATTCTGCTCACTTGCAATCTGTGAAATGTTTTACTACTTGCATGGAGCTCACACAGAGTGACAGCAAACAATGTTTTCTCTTATAGTAAAAATGCTTAAAGAATTATATGAATTACAGGAATGCCACTTGATATTGTAATACTATCCATTGCAATGCCACATTGTGTACATTACTTTTCACTTATAATTTATAATGACGTGTAAATATTTATAATGAGAACTGTAATATTTATTAGTAAATATAAAAAAGTCTATATATGCAAAAATGCTATTGTTGTGTGCATCATAGAAACCATTTCTATCATCTATACTCATGACTATTAAGATTTTATAATTAAAAATGCATTTTTCCAAAGCATTTTTATAAAACTATTTTCATTATTATTTGAGAATAAACACAAAAATTACCTTGTATAAAGTTTCTGAATGTTTTCGTTTTTGCATGGCTAGGTGATGTGCATTGTTCTTTCAATAATTGTGAAGGACATTGCCTGACAGTGAGAAAAAATAGATATAGTGTAAATAGGCAAAGCTAACCCACTGTGAAAATGTCAAGCAGAACATTGTGGCATTTTTAGAGTGGGTAGGAATGTGCCGTTTCATTAAAGCTGGAGTTTGTCATAGGCCTTTTCTGAGAACTCATTTTGTGGGTGTAAATAATGTGAAACAGCACAGTAAACAAGTCCAGGTTAAACTGCAACGTACCACATCCCAAAGAATGTGGCAAATGAAGGTCACGGTGACTCAGATGAAGTTTAGACCTGCCTCAAAAAGTAGGTGCTCTGTAAGGAAGGAGATAGCTTAAAAAATAAATAAATATAGGTTACCTTTAACTGAGGTGATAATCTGAGAAAAAACTTAAGGTTTTATATTACCACTGATTAAATACTGGTGAGAAAAAAATATTGACTCTGTTTCCTGCTTACACAGTAGATAGATAGATAGATAGATAGATAGATAGATAGATAGATAGAGAGAGAGAGAGAGAGAGAGAGAGAGAGAGAGAGAGAGAGAGAGAGAGTACCTCCAGTACCAATAAAGTGCTTCAGCATCATTAGGCGATTATCTAACTCCACTGTGCCATCACAAGAGCCAACAATGTTTTAAGACAGTCCAAAAGTTCAGTAGGGGTTAAAACTGGTGGAAATCTCATCACCTCTTAAGCCTCTATGCATCCAGAGCCATTAGTCCATGTATACGTTAGGACTGTTTGAGGCACAATGATGTTCGGTGATCAATGCTTCATCATGCCTCATTAGGCTGCCCTGCAGTCCCCAGCTTTAGCAACAGTCTCATTTTTCATTGTTCCCATTAGTGGTCATAAAATGCAACTATGATAATCTGGAGCTGGAAGGTAAACAGATCCTAATTCTAGCACACATTCAAGTACACCGTGAATGCTGCTTTATCTGCTATGTGGCCAAAATGACCTTGAGGAAAACACTGCTGTGCTGCTTACAGTATGTCCTGTTGCTTCACCCCATGATTCTGTGTGTTTAGCTGGAACAATGCCAGTACTGTCATTCATTCATTTATTCATTCATTCATTTGTTCTTCTACTCGTTAATTTGTTCATTTATTTTGTCTTCAACGGAATTGCATCATGCAAATTGGAGTTTATTTCTTATCAATATAAGTGAGCACTCACTGCTAACTTGTATGCCTTTTATCTCCATTTCTATCCATTTAGAACACATTATCTGATCAATTCAAATATTGTTTTCATATTTGGTTACATCCCTAATTGCCACATGGATCAATTTGTGGTGTGGACCAATTGCTTTGTAAAAATGTCTCTTAAAAGGGCTTGTTTTTGCATCACTAACTTCTCTACTCCTTCCTGTCTCTGCTTATATTGTTCCTATATTTTTCACCGAGCTCATCTTTCATTATTAGGGATTAATCGGACAGAACATGCGTTTTTTTATTAATATTACTCACACCAGTTTTGGTGTCTTCTTATAACTGACTAGAAACAAACTTTAAGTTGCCTTGTTGGATGCTATTTAGACAGACTTGCTGAGTGAAATGGGTCATTTTTAAATTTAGGTCAATTATTAAAGTCGCAGTCACGTGTAATCACTGCTGACACTCTTTTAATTTTAGTGGATAGCAGTCGAGACATTCATAGTTCCGAAAACCATGTTTCTTTTGGATGTGGTGATTCCTGGGTTTTTCCCTGAGAATGTGCTCAGAGAATGTGGCAACAATGCTCAGATAGAATTACTTCTGCAGCTTAAAAAAAACACATAAAAAAGCACAATCATGCAGAGATTGTTTGTATTTGTTTGTGTTTTCATCTGCACATGCAAGCACAGTAGCAGATCTCTCTTTCCATCAAGAAATGTGCAGTGCTAGCTGGTGTGGCAGGTTAAAAATTCACATTATTTAAAACCTGTCTCTAAAACAGCCATGACTCTCCATTTGCAATGAAAAATGGGTCTAAATGAGATTAATTCTTTAAGGTTGGCTAAATTAAGAGAGGGACTGCTGCATTTAGATAACCAGCCAAAAGCTAAATTGTGTAAATATCTAGAATAAATTATCATAGAAACATGCACCAGTGGTAATAAGAAAAGAGGCTGTGGCTCAGCATGTGGTGGCAAAACAGGCAAGCGGACTAATGGAGTGAGCAAAGATTCTGTAAAGCTTCATACTAGACTCTTTGATTTGGATCAAACCAAAAGCAAATCAGGGGGTGCCCTGCTGATTTAATAAAATTTGTCTTCTTAACAAAAGCAATTAAATAGTCATGGTTCGGAAATAAAACACATTTAAGTGGGCTGAAATGATAAGCACTAAAACACAGTGTAAATTGCCCATGGTGGACAAGCTGGTTATAATTCACATCTCAATATTCTTTTTAATTACACATCAATTGGCATGAAGTTTAAAAATAACTTCAGTAAGAGAAAACATTCAGTCAGTGACAATGTTTTAATAAATGCAGGAAGTCTTCTAGGAAAGATTCTCAATCTATTGTTTGCTGTCCTCCACAATACTCATATCACCCCATGTCTAATTACACCATCAACCTGATAAAGGTGTCTTTTGGTGATAAATATTTGATTGCAGCCAAGTAAATGGCGTCTCATGCTGGCAACCCTGCACGGATTCTCCATGACTGCGATTCAATCATCAGGCAGATTGTATCAGGTATCTGTTCAGCTCTCTGAGTGATAATCTACACATCACAGTCTTGGATTGAACAATGTTGTATTGGGCAGATAAATGTGCTCAGTGTGCCATAAATAATACAACCTAGTCTCACAGAACAGACGTTCACATAAGGCTTATTTGCAGCACCTTTTATACATTGAATATTGATGTTCTGGCACAAGCACACAAATCAAATTTTCACTACTGCTCTGTATGTCGACCGATATGCAATAAATAATTGTAGCTCTTTTTTGTACCTGTACAACCCCAATTCCCCTAAAAATTTAGATGCTGTGTAAAATGTAAATACAAACAGAATGCAGTTATTTGTAAATCTCATTAACCCATATTTTATCTGCAATAGAACATAGAAAACATAGACAATGAAAATAAGTGTTAATATAAAGAAACACTTGGTAGATTATTTTGCAGATACAGTAATTTGGTTAAATAGCAACATGTCAGTAACATGACTGAGCATACAGAATGTATCTATATAAGAGGGTGAACCTTTGCCTATCTTTACTCTGCCTCACTTAGATAAATCCTGCGAAAAGATAAATCTACAAATTGTGAAACAATTTCAAACAACTTTTCCTCAACATCAAATTGCGAAGACTCTGAATATTTTATCATGTGTAGTATATATCATCATCAAAAGGTTCTGTGAATCTGAAGAAATGTTCATGCACAAGGGACAAGTATTAAAATCAAAATTGGATTAGTGGCAATGATCAGTTTTCATTCTGGGTACCCACTATCATTACTTATACAGTGGTCCCCCAGAACCTGCAATGGTTACGTTCTAAGTAGTTCTGTGAAAATCTGTGATTCTTTTTCTAACTTCGCTCGGTGTTTCACTATGGGAATCTCTTTGGGCATGACCAACTACGGAAGCTCCTATGAGACCAAGTCTGTCTTGACTACTCAGGTCGACCCCTTACAATATCATTCGCGCTTACTTCTTGTGAGAGACTACATCAAGCTCTCTCAGCACATCCAGTTTTCCTCTGGTTTTTTGGCCGAGTGACATCGTGAAGCTCGGAATAGTGTCCGCATCAAGGCGCGCTATTTCGTTTTCCGACCTGCCGGGTATTAAATTACATGGTAAGGACTCAGTAGCATTGAGCTAACTAAACGCTTCACGCGTCAAGGCGAAGCCTTTGAAGGGCTAACCACCCTGCGAATATCGGTAGACTAACGTGTTGTGACGAGTCTGAATTTTTTTCTATACTCATCCATGTCCACGATCGTCCCCCCCGCCAAGAGGAATGAGTCTAAGATCAGGGAGGTTGCATCCAACCCGTGTCCATAATCATGTGAAGCAACCATCTCGGGCAGGGACCCTCACCCAATGTGCATTGTGTGCATGGGCCCGAAGCACGCTCAAACGTCACACTGTGACTTTACTGTCTACATATCAGGCAGAGATTTTGGAGGAGATTGGGCGACAGCTAGACACGGGAGTGCCCAACCCGGCACTCTGGGACGAGATATGTGTGGTGAATGACCTAATTCTGCACTCTTCACGAGGCGTGGTTCAGGGCTGCAGCCGCGTGATAAGCTTGGCTGTGTCAGGTGAGAGAGCGTTATGGCTGAACTTGTCAGTCTTAGGCAACATGCAAAAAGCGGAGGTGATGGATGCTGCCTACGACCCTGCTAAAGGTCTGTTTGGTCCAGCTCTCAAGAAAATAAGAGAAACCTGCACTCTCAGGAAACAAGAGCACGAAGCTTTCAACCACTGTTTACCTCGCAAGCTGACACCGAAACTGCCCTCTCAGCTAGCACAACTGGGATTTGCTGCAGCCGCAGCTGTGAGAGGGAGACCGATGGGTGCGAGGAGTGCAAGACCGGCTCTCAGCGGGCAGCATGCTGGCCAGAGTCCAAGATCGGACGGCTCGGGACCATGGGGAAAGCAACGGTCTGCGGCAGTGGCGGCTAGAGGCTGTCTGCCCCACTCTGAGGAACAAAAGAAGAGGCGTGCAATCTGAATGTTCCCCTATTCTCCTCTCTCCGCCTGCAAAGAGAAGGAGAAGGGAACACAGCCCGGTTCTGAGTTCCGTAAGGTCTTTCTCCATAAGTTCTCCTCGGGTTCGAGGAACGAGGAAAACTGTTCAGTGTCACCAAGCACTCACAGAATATATGTTGAGACGCACATCGGTTTAGACGTCTGCTCAATAAAGGTTGCAGCATCGCATCCAAGCCGCGGGCTGAGGACGTTGTGCAAACTGAGTTAAAAAACAAAATAAATATGGCACTTTCACATTCAGGCGGACAGCCGAGGGCGATAGCGTGCAAATTTACCAAGAAAGTATCAAGCACCCCCCTAGTGTCACCACTGGAGGGAGTGCTTACTCTTACAGCGGGGAGCCGAGCGGGGCGACCAAAGAGAAACAAATGTATACAAGGGTCCTCTTTCTGCGTGCCTTCTCAACTGGCGCGCATGCACTGTACAACCGTGGGTGTTAGGCACGATTTCACGGGGGTACAGGCTTTAATTTGGCATGAAACCACCCAGGATCAACAGTGTGTTGGCCTTGGTGGCCAAGGGAGAGTCGGCTCACGTCCTAATGGCCGATATCGACTCTCCTTTGAGCAAAAGGACGATCAGAGTTGTGCCGGAGGTGGAAAGCTGTCAGGGCTTTTACTTCTGGTACTTTGTGATCCCAAAGAAAGGAAGCACATCTATTCATCCGATCTTAGACCTACGTGTGTTAAACAAGCACCTGAGAAAATACTCTTTCAAAATGTTGACACACAAAGTGCTCTGTCGGTCCAAACGTTTGGTTTGTAATGTAAAATCTATCGGACACGTATTTTCTGGATATTAACTGCACTTTCTTTAAGACTGGGTCACAATATATCGAAATATATATTGAAATATAATACACTAAATATAATACATTTCCTGTGTATGTGTGCAGTAATTTGAAGTTTTGAAATTATTCAGTATCATAGAAATGAAACATAAAGGAGCGTAAACAGAATTTATTCCTTCCCCTAACCATTTATTGGGTTTTTGTTAGATTATTAATGCAAATTCTTTGCAAATGTACAATTGAAATTTGCAGTTGTTTATGTTTGCCATTTTGTATGCAATTTGCAAATGTGAGGCTGTTTAATCGAGTTTCCTAAATTTTTATTTCTAAACATTTCACTTAGCACTGGTGTTCCTAGTGACACCTGCAAAAATGCTTAACATCTGTTGATGTAAACAAACAATATATTCACTGTGTTTTTTTATCCTGATCGCACAAAAGACTTTCAGCATTAGATCTGACTGAAAATAAGAAATCTATAAATTATAAAGTAAGTACAATTAGATCACATTCATGCCATTTGGCAGACACAATTATATAGAGCCATTTTTTTTTCTTTTTTAAACAGCTAAGAAGTTTAGGGGCCTTGCTCAAGGAAACAGCAGGGGCAGCTTAATAGGATTTGAACTAGACATTCTGCTCAGAAATCCAATATCTTCCTCCAAAAGTGGTAGTTACCTCCAAACTACCACTTTACAAATATTTTTAAGATTTAGGATAGACCACACAGTAAATGTACAGGTAGTCCTCTACTTACGATGGAGATACTTTACAACGACCCCATCGTAAATAAAAAATATCAGAAGTCGAAGATGATACTATGACTATGACAGCCTTTCCTGCTTCATGCTGATTTATAATTTTGATTTTCTGCTCTAAACTGATGGCTTTCCTCTTCTTTTTTCACTAGCAGCAGGAGACATACTTAAGCGTTGGAAGACATGCTTTTATCACTAAAATTGTTGTTTGAAATAGAAAAAAATACACACTGAAACAACTTTACTTGCCATAATGGGGCATCTCACAGGGCGAGAGAAACTCTAATCCCAGGATCCAAGATACATTGTACGCTGCTGCCTGTGCCTGTTGCATGCATATATTTTTACAATTTTGACGTATCGCTATCGTCATCGTAAGATCAAAAAATCATAAGTCGAACCATCATAACTCGGGGACATCTGTATTATAAAAGACACTGTGTTGTTACTAAAGAACAACTATTGTAGCTGCTACAATGCAAGTGATAACAGGAGCTACGTTACTTGAGTCGTGAAAGTATTACACTCAGTTCTCTGCCTGTACAGAGACTTTTGTTTCATCTTTGATTTCCTTGTTTTCTCAATTCATTTTCTTAATGACTTAATTGTTTGTACTTAGATTATTGTGTTGTTGTTTTCTGTTTGTCTTTGGACACCCTAAGACCAAAAAACAAAACTATTAAGTAATAACAAAATCACAACATGACGTTATTGATTATTTACCAATAAGAGCATGCCATGTTGTGCTTTATTCCTTACTCCTTCCACCAATCAAGAATGACATTTGCAGTTATTATACTGCAACAATATTATTTACCTAAGAGCCAGTATATTTTCACATTCCTCCCAACATTTATTTATACCGTATAGTGTCTCTAAATCTAAATTTGGATGGCATTTAGTTTTGCCATGTCACATTCCTACATTGTGTGACACCAGAAATGCATACAGCCATGATGATTTGAAATAAGCCATGTAAGTGTCATAACAGTATGCCAAACAAATAATCTAATTTAATCAATCAAATTAGCTTTGATGTCAACTGGACTTTTTGTATAATCAATTCAGTGAATATCGGAAATTGTAACTCCCTAAAGATTAAAATAAATATTTGATCTTACACTAGTTACTACAGCTTTAACAGCAGGTCAATTGCAAGATCTGTTGGCATGACTATCTCATGCTTTTCTTTAGCCTCTCTGCTTCACACTGTGATTTCGAGTAGATTCAAATAAAGTGTAATAAATGTACAAAAAAAAAAAAAAATTCACAGAATCACACAAATTCTTCACACCCAGTGTGTTTTTAAAATGCAATACATGAAAATGCTCAAGAAATTGCAAACTGTTTATTTATAACAATGATGTAGAGATCTGCCCATTGCAGCTGCTTAACACTATCTGCCAGATTCTGAGGCATGGACTGGGGCCTGGCAATGTATCTCAAAAGATCTGATAGCAGAGAATGTTGACACTTTCATTATCTCACAGAGACAGAAAATTGATATTTTATTATGAAGAATAGAGGATGAAAAAGCAGTCATGGTCAGCCCTGTGAGGCAGGATGCCAATAGCTATACTAATGTGGTGTTATTCACTGCAGATGACAAAAGAATATCTATTATACTTGTATATTATCTGAACAAGAAGATAAAGAGTAGTGTTAGTGTAATCAGTATTTGTATGATTGACAAGTAGAAAATGTATTTAATGGTTTGCTGCAGAAATCATTTAGGCACTTTTTTTTAACATATATAAATCTTATATATATTTTTGTTCATTTCTGCCAGTTTAACAATTAACTAACAGCATCTAGATTTGTAGTATGTTATATACTCATTATTTTTATTACTCTGAAAGCCGTCAGCCTGCTATTCATGTAAAAAAAAAAAAAAAAAAAAACGTATAGAGCTGGTGGGTTTAATACAAACAGATGCAGGAAACAAGCATAAAACATTTTTTTTTAATCCGTAAAACTCGGTGATAAGATGCATCTCAACCAGATAGATCTTGCATTATTAATCAATATATAACACATGGTCAGTTGCAACATTAAAAGATTTCCTACTGCTAAGATGGTTAGTTTTTGTTGTCACAAAAAAAAAAAAAAATATATATATATATATATATATATATATATATATATATATATATATATATATATATATATATATATATATATTATTTGCTGGTCTGAAATTGTCAGGAATCCACCTGCCACGCCCCCTTTGGCGGCTGTCAAAGCTCCGCTCTCCCTGAAGCTCCTGGCTTCAATTGTGCACACCTGGGACTCGTTTGGCACTCATCCCCAGCTCCTTTATAAACCCCTCACTTCCACACCCTCACTGTCCGTTAATGTTGGTATGTGAAGGTGTTTGGTGCATGTTTGTCTGTGTTTTCACTGCTACACAAATTCCTATGCGTTCCTTCCATTCCGGACTCCACGCTCTCTCCACGGCTGCACTTTCTCTCCAAAGCGCACCCCGGATTATCCCTATCCTTCCATGCATTCGTCCCTGAACATTGTGGACCTCGCCCCTCCCGGGCGTACCACGGATATCTCTCTTGGGATTTATGCTGGACTGCTGTGTGCTTCTGTTTGTGTGTTTTGTGTGTGAATCTCTTTACTTTCATTAAAGCACAGCGAACTGTGCTCCGGCTTCCGCCTCCGTTTCATTCGCCGCATGACAAAAATGAAGAAAACTGCAGCATTTACAATAGTAAACAATAACATGTTTGACAATGGCCAGTGCAATCAGCTGCATGTCCTCTCTTTTTATTGAAGCACTGATGGTTACCTTTGACTTTCATGGAAATGGAACATCAGTGTGTTGTGTGAGTGTTGTGTGAATAGTTCTCCCATGCTTTGACACATAAAATGAATGGTGAGGCTGGTGCTTCAGGCCTGTTTGCTTTAAATGGCCTTGTCTTACTGAAATAATTCACTTTTCCCTACATGCAACCTGGTTGGCAGACAAAGCGCACAGGACCGTATCCACTGTGTGGCCTGTGCTCTGTAAAAAAATTGTTCATAAAATATTCGGTGTCTCCAATGAATAGTTGCAGCCTTTTCCTGTAGTTGTGGGAGCGTTCAGGTCCTACAGCAATTGAGTGTTCTACATAACCACCTGTATTTAAAGTACTTTATTTTAATACATATGCTAGGCCTTGCATTAATTCGTGAGTACATCCTCGCTAGTCCTATTATAGAGCAGTTGAATTTTTTTAAAGATTATTTGTCTGTCTGTCTGTCTGTCTGGATAAAGGTTTGTGGACACCTGATTATAAGATTTGTATGTGCTTTGTGAACATCCTATTCCACATTTTGTCCCAAATTGCTGTTATAATAAACTCCAATTTTCTCGAAAGATGCCCCCATAGACTTTGGAGTGTGATTGTATAGATTTGTGCTCATTCAGTAAAGTCAGGTACAATTAGGGTGAGGAGGCCTAGGGGTAGACAAAGATATTCTATACAACTGTGTGCCTCCAACACTGTGGGAAGAGCGACATATGGCTGGAAACAATTCATAAACTTCTTAGGCTCTATGTTTCTTCCAACATTCTATGTCTATAATAGTTGTAAAAGCTATATAATAAACACAACTGAATCAAAACATGAATGAAAAAAAACAGATTGAATAAATATTTTGTTTTTGAACTTTGTAAGTACAGACATTGATACTGTAATATGATGATTTTTTTAGGTTAAAAAAATCATTAATAGAATACACTTGTCAGTGTTTTGTTATAGTCAATATGTTAATTAATGAGCATGGCACAGGTCTCAGGACAGTAGAGTGTGCACTTTTTTAGTTTGTTCATCAAAACACACTGAGTTTTTGTCTTATGGTCTGAGAGAGACCAGTAGAAAGATACTGAGTGAAGGATTGTTGTTAACTAAAAATGGCTTCAGTTTTAACAAATTTTAAGGATAAAACACAACACGGAATCTAACTAATCATTTTGAAAATGAAATATATTTTATCAATAATGTAAAAACAATGTATTTGTTGGCAAATCCCTGTGGGGTAAGCAGAATAACATACTTTGTTGTTATTTTGTGCTGTTGTGCAAAAATAAATTCCAACAGGGATTAATTTTATATAACATCACAGTGTGTTGTGTTATTTCTTACTCATTATTTTACTTCAGCTCTTGTGCAACTATTGCTAGACAACAGTAACACTCATCAATGTAAAAGAAAAAAAAGGATACAGAACAAAAGTTTTGTTATTTCTCCCTGCTGTTATAGTGGTAAGATATGTATTCATATTTGAATGCCTTGCAGCTAATGAACATGAAATGTCACAAACCAAAGAAATACTTTATATGCACAAGATGTTAGCAGTTTAAGTGGCTTATTTCTGTTCTTTTTTCATACCTATGCTGCTCAGAAGTGTAATTTGAGTTCAGAATAACATTGACCTCTGTGCATTCAAGCTATGAAGACAGGAAACAAAAAGGAGCACAGACGCCTCCATATTTCTGTATGTTAACAATAAACAAGTCAACTAATTTCAATGGGTGATAAATATAAGTGTCAACAGTAATAATAATATACAAAAAAAGAGATTAAATCATAAGCCTACAATTTATCAGATGTAAGAAAAGCTAAATTACCCACGAAGTAGAATGCATTTAGTGTATCTATAGCATTTCTTTATATACGTTTTGATCTCATTCAGATAGCAAAGTGAGTGTGGTTAAGTTGCATTGATACAAATCTAATAAATGTTTGATTATATATGCATCATGTCCCAGTGACACATTATTGATAATCATCTTATAGAAGGTGCTACGAATAAATTGTATAGAAACTTGAATGTTTTTTAGTTTTTTTAGTTTTTTCTCAAGACTTGGTTTTAATTAAGTATTAAGTCCCTTGAAATATTCATTCATGCCTTAAGCATAATCAGGCTAAATCAGGTTTATCCTCCTCTGTCCTTTAATCTTGAAACTTAACCACTGTTTCTGACACCATTGATCAAACATTTGTGCTGAGCTTGCTGGATTTTTTGTTGTTGTTGTTTTCTCTTTACTTTTTTGTTACCAAGAATTACCCTTATTGCCTCTGAGGTCTTGCTTTTTCTGAGAAAGAAACAGCCTGCAATTATATGCTGACATTCATCAAAAATATAGCATCACATATGGGAGTCCATGTTGGAGACTTTCAGAAAGACTTTTGATTTATCTGTAGAGAGCAGATGATGTATGCTTGCTGATTTTTTGCCCCTAAAATGATGCACTTCTCCATATTAGATTTTGACCCCTTATTTTCAGCATTACATGACCATGTAAATGTTTTCCTTTTCCATATTATGTTTATATTAATATTGTAATTAAAATTAAATTACAACACCATTTCCAAAATGTTGGGAGAATGTGTAAAATGTAATTAGTATGTGCTGAACTGGCCTGCCTGCAGTCTAGAGTTTTCACTATTTGAAAACATTTGGTGCAACATGAAACAAAAAATACAACAAAGGAAACTCTGAATTGTTGAGCAGATACAATCCTGTAACAGATACATGTGGGAAAACACCCCTTTTTCAAAACTTCAGCAATTGGTCTCCCCAGTTACCAGATGTATATGACCAAAAGATGTGATGCTACACAATGGTAAACATGGCCTTGTTGGCTCCCAACTTGTTTTGTGTTGCAGCTATCAAATTCAAAATTACCTTATTTTTCCCTTAAATTCATACATTTTCTTAGTTTAAACATTTGATATGTTTTCTATGTTCTATCGTGAATAAAATATCGGTTTATGAAATGTATCATTCGTTTTTATTTACATTTTACAGGGTGTCCTAACTTTTTAGAATTGGGGTTGTACATTTTAATTTTTCTAGTTAAATTATTGTTTGCCAGTTACTGTCTTTAGAGCTGTGCTTTATTTGTATTTGTGTTGATATGATCCATAATTCTGTTCTGTACAAAATTCACTTACAACTTATAATGTTTAATGAACTTTCAAGGCTTTGTCTTTAGATTTAATTAAGTGGCAAGTTTTGCAAACCGTCCCTACTGGGTAAAAATAAAAAGGTTTTTTTTTTGTTTGTTTTTTTAACTCTATTGGTCTATGAAACAGAAATCCATGTGCTATTGAAAACAAAATTCTAACCATTGTTGTTACTACAACATTGCTTTGGATTTCAGCATTCCTTCAGTGTTTGCAAACTTTTTGCACTCAGTTGTATATAAGGTCATTTAAAATAATCATCCATGTGTCAAAGCAAGCTGGAAAGCATTGCTCATTTGGTGAATAATTGTGCTCTGAGAAAATCCATTTCAATTTCTCTTCATGAATCAGAAACAAGAAAGACCTTATAGGGCAAGAAATCTATGCCATTTGCATTTAGAAATACTGAACTTGTTCTTTCTTTGAATAATTTTCCAATATTTTATCAATAATTTATGTTTTCTTTTTATGTAATTAGAGATACAATGTGATCATGTGAAAAATCATCAGTTGATTAATAATTGATCACATAGGAAAATAATTAAATGTGAGAAAATCACATCTGAACAAGTAAATCACATGAAAATTAACACTGCTTTCCCATTAGACAAAACATCTCTATTTATTCTCATTTCTTGATGACCATTCGATCTTAAGAATGTGTACTTCAATGTCTACTTAACACTTATGCATTTGCTAAGACTAAAAGCTTGTATCTCTGATTTAGATGATTCCATACATTAAATATTCACACTTTTATCATAGCTTGTTTGTTCATCTGAAAGAAGCCAATGTAGAGTTTTTTTTTTCCACTCTTTTAGAAGACAAACCATTTGGTTACTATTTACAATAATAATACATTTCTAGATAATTGTAGAGCCAAGATGATTTTTACCTTCCACAGGCTAATGAATTCCATGGAATTCTGCAGTTCTGTAATGAAAAAACAGTGGATTGCGTTTGGTATATTCCACTATTTCAGCTCCAATTTAACTAAAAGAGAGCTCTTTTTTCATCATTCTGCCATTGCTTGATATTGCTGTAAAAGATAGAAAGGTTAGGAATGTGTAGCCAAGCACTAAAGCTTCAGCAAGCTTGATGTAAAAGGGACTTTCCTTTCACCGGGTAGTAGGCTGACACACGTCCGTGTAAGTTTTTAACATTTACATTTCAGGCATTTGGCAGATGTCAATATCCATTCATACAACTTATGACCAGTGTTGTGCTAGTTAAAAAATACTAACTATGTAAATGTTTTTTACAGATACTCGTTACATCATTCAAAAAGTAACTCAATTACTTTGTTGATTACTTACACCAAAAAGTAATGCGTTACTGTCTTTTTTAAATAACCTTCTTTAATGTTCCCATGAATGCCCTTTTATGCGTTATGGTCTATACAAACACAAAACTGACTTAAACACAAAGTAATTTTTAAACACTATTTTATTGAAGTCAGACCAGCACAAACTGAATATATCACAAAGATTTCTGAAATAATAACAAAACAAGCTGAATAATATATTCAGAATCAAAAACTAAAGTGGCTTCTGCATCATAAAAGCTGTTGTGTTGAGCTCTTAAACATGTTCCTTTCACAGGTTAAGTATGAAAACTATCAACAATGTACAACATAACACCGGGTTAGCTTCTAGCTTCTAGCTTCTAACTTCGTCGAGGCATGGAGTTTTTGGAGGTCCTGCTATCGCAGTAAATAGGACCTTCGAACCAGAAAGACACAGCTTACATTTGACTAAAAAGTTTTTGTCTTTATGCTCAACTCAAGTGAAATAATGAGCATATTTCCACTTTGAGAAACTCGTCTTGCGCTCGCCTTGACTCGATTCGCAATTACTGCCGCACAGACCTAAATAAACGGAGACGCCCAAAGTGCGTCTTCTTCGTGTTTACAGTGGTTCATCCACCAATCCTACAATGCGTCGCTGCTGTAAACAGGTTAGACTGTAGGCTACACTTCAGCCGAAATTAATTCATTTAAAAAAGTAACAGGTAACGAACCATACGGTAATGGAGTTACTTTATTCTAATAAAGTAACGCGTTACAGTATTAGTTACTGTCAAAAGTAACTTCATTACAGTATGGTGTGTTACCCATTACTTTTTTAAATTAATTAATTTTGGCTGAAGTGTAGCCTAACACTGCTTATGACCTTCCAACATCTTAACCACTCAGCTACCCTTTTTTAGTGTGTAAGTTTTTGTCTTAATTACACCTGTATGCACAGTTGTTTGTGTATATATATATATATATATATATATATATATATATATATATATATATATATATATATATATATATATGTGTGTGTGTGTGTGTGTGTGTGTGTGTAATTGTATGTGTAATTAAGACAAAAATGAGGTTCTGTAGCTAAGAGGTTCTGTAGTGGAGCTGTGTTATCCGTACCATGGGGAACACAACCTTCACAGATATAAAATAGACAATGCAAACTCACTTGGCTTGACTTACATTTTGCTTTGCATTACATTTTGCTACATCTCAAAGTACTTTTTGCTTGCAGTTTGACAATTTTTTTAAGTTGATAGTTATTTACAGTGTTTAACTGGATGTTTTGTTTTTTTGTTTGTCTATATAAAAGCAATATAAAAGCTATATATCTAATTATTCCTCTGCTTATATTTTGCATGTTTCATAAATTGATGGAATCTGAACTGAGTTGAGGCATGCCGGTAGTACACGGCGCAGGGAGAAGAGAGCTCCATTAACAAGGTCACGTGTGCAGGGACGCTGCTATATGTCTCACCAAATTACATTATTAATCAAGTCGCATAAAGCACCTCATCTCAAGGTCAGTGCAGGAATATTCTCTCCCTGAAACAAGGCCTTGTTAAAGTGTAGTTTAATTTTAACCTTTTCTCCACATAATATTCTTTTGTACATTTTGCCTACAAAAGAATTTTGCTAAGTAGGCTTCTTAGCTGTGTATAGAATGAATGGCCAAAAAAATAAAGCTCCATTTTAGGATTATTCTATTAGCTAAGTACTCAAAATATATCTAATACAAACTCCATATAGCCATCAGTAGAATGTTATTTCAATATTGTGTGCTCAGATTCGATGGCAGCTTAAATGTTTTGCACACACTTTATCCAACAGACAGACAAACGTGCTGAGGAGATTTTATTTCTAATCAGTTAGCCATTTGTACATTAAAACATCAATAAAATCTTTGCAAGTTTATAAATGAACACAACACAGTAGTCTTTTACCATTAAATTGTTTGAAGTGGAGTCTTTCAAAGCAGAGAGAGATTGCAACTTTACCTTTTTTCCCCTATTGCTGCAAAGGACAAAATAGATTCAAGAAAAGGACTACAATTTAATACCTATAAATACTTTACCAGTGACTTTATGAGGTCTTATTGTTTGCATAAGTCTAAGATAAATGATATGAGGCAAATTATTACACCATGTTTTATATTACACATATATTACATTGTTATTTTCCTTCGAATTTCAAACTTTTTTTTTTTGCTTGCAACCCATAATTAGATATTAGAACCAGAAAGTTAACTAAATCTATGGCCTGTTACAGTATATGTCTCTTCTTTCATTGGACAGTATATGCTAAGTCTATCTAGACAGATGATGAAGTAAATAATCTACTATGTTTGTTTTTAACACTCGTTTCACATGCACCTTTTCAATGCTGTGTTGTAGTGAAGCAGGCTGAAAAATACAAGCTACAATAGATGACAAATTGCAGTTTTTTTACTCTATGTAATCATCTTACACACATGGCATTTATAACTGGCATGAATCTCTAGTATAATCTGGTCTAGAAAGAAATCAGCATTGTATTTTTATTACTTAGCATAAACTCTGATATTTATGCCAAGTCTTGATTCCTGTGTTCCAAATTTCTAGTTCTGACTAGATCCAATCATTATTATTATCATTATATTTTTATTATAATTCATTTGTCTTTATGTTTATTGGCATATACATGTCAATAAATGAGTGCTTTAAGCATATATACATTGAAACTGTTGTTCTACAGTTTCACACTCCTACCCAGACATGAATTATAACATAGAAAAAAGATCAAAACATCGATTACAAACCATGCAAAATTATAAATGTACTCAAAACAAGTGAAAACAGTACATAGGAATTTTTGCCTGATTCCCAATTCCACTTATTGCTTTAGCTTTTTTTGTTGGTTTGCCCTGATTTTGATAAATATACTCATAGCTCTCATTTGCATCCAAATTTTGTGTGATTTCTGGTAGACTGAATACAAATGTTATATTTGTATTCAAAATGGTACCATAGTGCTATAGCAACTTGTATCCTCTTAGTTCCCACACAGTGAACTCTATACAATAAATGAGCACACCGAGTTGATTTGGACATTTGTTGAATGATCTGGCCTGAATTAATATTTATGTAACACAAACATGTTTTTCCCCCCATGTTCTTTATGTATTAAATAAATCAGACTGTGGTAAAAGAAAATTAAATGAATCTTGTTTCTTGAGGTGTAAATTCACAGCAATTATTACATTCCTGAAATGGCACCCTCTGTGAAACGCATACAAAAGTAGAAGCATGTGTTATAGTGATTTCATTTTCCCTCTGGCTTGTTTCCAAAGAATAAATTGTTAATTGAACACAATGGTGTGTGATTCATTGATTCTACAGCAGGTCTGTGACAGGAGGTAGAACGCTCGCTGTTTGAGCTGTAAGTGCAGATCCCGAAGCTGATATTCTGATTAGATGTGTCGACAATTCTTTACCTTGCTTATGCAAATGCATTTAAATCGATGAGTTCCAGCTTAGAAGCTACAAAGTTATATTCATTCATATATATTTATCTTGTCACATTTCACTTCTTATCTTTACTAGCATATTATTCTTTTCCATGCATTGGTCCGACATTTCATCAGAAATGTAGTAGTCAAAAAACTTTGAGTGAGGATTTTAAAAACTTGGAGCATACATATGTCAGCATGTTTTCTTTTAATATAATACACTATATAATCTGTCATTGCATTACTTATATAAAGATGAACAGTCGAGCGATGTTGGGTTTTAAACAGCCGTTTGTTGCAGCAAGTTTTGCAGATGCAGAGTTTCCTAGCGGCCTTTCAGAGGCTCTGAAGGGCACCAGGTTAATGCCAGCATGTCCTTCCCCTCAGCCACGCTAAAAATGTAACTCATCATTTATGCTCTCCTGATGTAATGAGACAAGCCCCAGTGACAGTCACATTTACACAGCCTGAAGAATCTGTGTCCTTTACTCGTGTGAAAGGCTTCTTATCTGTCGCTGTATCTAATCTGTGATGCTGGTAAAAGAATAAAAATGGGTTCAAGGATTTATTCAAAGACCAGTGTTATGTGATTGATGGCGACTTGTTATTATCCCAATGATGCTCAAGTTGTCAGAATTAGTCAGAAGTTGTAATTTATTAAAGCATTTTGTTAACAGTCAGTATGGTTTTTTGCAACACTCTTGTTAACAAGACAAGATGCTTTGTTGTTGTTGCTGTGTCTTATTATATTCAGGATAGACAAGTGATGGAATGACTTTATTACTGCTATAATATAAATATTAGCTATAAACATGACTGTAAACAGGTGAAGGACAAAGGTGCAGTAATCACAGCTATGACCTACAGCAGCATTACTTTGAGTACTTGTGAGCTGCTGGTACACAACTGTTAGTTCCAATCCACAAGTTTTATTGGATGAGTGGTATGGCCCTTCTGGGATGGTTCACTGTTTTTCATTACTTATCTCGTTTGTGTTCACTATATACAATTCCATTTCCAGCAACAGTCCAGTTTAAATGGTTACAACAGTAGAGATTGCATTACAGTACAATTAACATCAGTAGTGGGGAAGGGAAATTATATTTTACCATTTTTTTATTAATATAACTTCTGACTTTTAATACTATATCTGGATCGACGTTTGTGGACAGCTGACCATTTAAACATCCCATTCCCATTTATTCCTTATTTGCTGGTATTATAACCTCCACTCTTCTGGGAAGAGGTTTCACTAGATTTTGGAGATTTGTGCTCATTCATCCACAAGGGCTTCAGTAAAGTTAGATACTGATGTAGGGTGAGGAGGTCTGGGGTGCAGCCAGCATTCCAATTCATGTCAAAGGTCGCCAATAGGGTTCAGGTCTGTATAGCAGGCCACTGAAGATCTTCCATGAGATGTAACAACTATGTTAAATATATGTAACCCACCAAACCAAAAAGCTTGCTTTGTCATGCTGGAACAGATATGTCAAGCGTGCACACATTCTTTTAAGTTATTATTACTCTTTTTTTTACTTTATTTTGCATGCCTAAATGCCTAAGATTGTGGATACTGTTGTTATAAATAAATAATCCATCCATCTATCCATCCATCCATCCATCCAACCATCTATCCATCCATCCATCCGTAAAAGTTGAAGTACTGACTACACTTTTTTTTTTACTCAAGTTAAAGTAAAGAAGTTTGGGATCTAACATGTATTTAAATAAAAAGTAGAGATTACTACTACCTGTTTTAGTGTCACCCTGGTAACTGGACCTCACCTCATGATATTTTAATACAAAAGAATTGAAAATAAAAACCTAATGAATGTATCCAGTCTGAACAACCACCATATGAAAAACAAGTAGAGATATATAATAATGATCAGGTGACCAGGAATGTCTCTGTTCCCTTCCAGGAACTCAAACTGCATCAACAATGCTTTGGGAACGTTTCCGCGTTGTCCATGGTCTGAATCACGTGTGTAATCCGGCCAACGAAGAGATGGGACATCACCGGCAGGGTACCGTCACGACCAGGAAGCTATAAGCCGCGCATGTGGTGGAGCTGATGCTATTTTCTGTTTGTTCAGGAAGTGCTGTGTTTGTTTGACCCCTTACAGGCAAGTGGTAAATGTAATAAAAAGTAATAAAAGCAAGCAATCGTTCCGACTGTGCACAAGACAGCCCGTGCGCCGCTTGCTTGGGAGCGGAGCACGTTAGGTCAGTTCCCAAGGGAGCCGGCTGTGCACGCATATTCTGTGCACATTGTGCCAATCCTCATTGTGCCGTGCACTTTGTGCTTGCATGTCTATACGAGTGCTCACTCGTGGCTCTGAACCCGCTGTTGCTGAGGCAAGGCAGAGTCAGATTTGTCGCAGGTGGAGCGCTCACTCTCTAGGTTTGGAAGCATGCTGTGTTGCAGGCATACCAGGCTGACCTTCTGCGGAAGCCAGGGTGCTACCTCCCTTGTTGCTCCCAGCGGGCTGCTCGGCAGGTGCAGCCCAAGCCCAGTGAAAGTCCAAGAACAAAGCGTCGCCCTCCGGCCAGGTGACACTCTAAGCCCAATCTTAAGGAGCCGGCAGACCTGAGGGCTGTCATCTCCAGCAAGCAGGCTTTTGCACAGAGACCCTGACATCAAGGGGTCTTAGGTCAAGGGGGGGTGGTATACACCTCATTATACGGTGCCCGTCCCTCTTCAGTGCCACCAGGAGGTCAGCCAGTTAACCCTGCCATGTTCGTGCTTCAGGGCACAGTGACCTTCAGCGGGTGTCTCCCTTTACTTCTGCCCGATCCCATAGTTAATGAAGGAGACTCAGGAGGCCCCAACAGCTGCAGGGCATTGTTCCAGTGGCTCTGGACAGGCCAGAGACCAGTTTCGAGACACTGGTTCCATTGAGAGACTTCCTGGCAGCCTGGGAAAGCCTGCCAGAAGTGTCTCAGTAGGTACTCTGGTCCTGGAACAAGAAGTACTCACTCTTTTAAGGAAGGTGGCCATCAAGGTTATCCCCCTTTTTTGACAGAGAGTCCGGGTTTTACAGCCAGTACTTAGTGGTTCCCAAGAATGATGGTTGTCTTCAAACCAAAGCTGGCATTTGATAAAGAAATTTAATTTAATGCATCTTAAAACTTAAAATTATTGTGACCACAATTCATGAGTCATGATCAAAGACTATTTGTAAGTGCAGATTTTCTGCACCTATTTCTAATAAATATAACCACAGTACAGGTAATCCAATTTTGCTAATTTATACAATTTCACAAACCATAAATTAAAATGAAATATCTGACATTTAAGAGTCAATATGACAATATTTTGTTTATTTCTGCTTAATCAACAAAAATTGTTTCCATATGCCATGACTGACTGATGTAAGTGTAGTAACAGTGTGAAAGTAACAAACTATTTCCAGAATTGGAATTTTTGTAGCAAACAAAGGCAAGACGAGTAATACAACAGTGATATGTCCCAATGCTGTTATGCAAGCATAATCTGATTTTTTTTTTTAATTATTATTATTATTGCATTATAATCCACTTGCCAGTGGCCTCATAGCACCCCAGAATGTTTTATTGCTTATTTATAATTATGGTTAGGATATTTAAATTTATGATTCACAGTAAGCATAGTCATCTTTAAACACTTAAACCTTTTGGTCTTTCAAGAACTGCAGCCACAGGGGCCTTTATTTATTCTCTACAATTGCAAGAGCTTATCCATGTTTGATGTGCGTTTGCGAGATTAGATATATCAAAAGGCCAATATAATGGCAGATGTTTAATCGATTCTACCAGAAAACACGTAATGTTGCTGGATGTTCTACCAGCTTAAGTGGAGTGTCTATGTTTGATAAGATAAACAAAATTGATATAAATTAAGTTAAGAAAGACTAAAAACTATGTTACTTCAAAAGCACTGGCTTTCTGGTTTGAGGGATACTTTTTTATTGTCTGGATACTCTGCAAAGTTATGGGTCCAAATCCCAGCAGTGCCTGGGGGCACTAAAAATGAATCACCCTTAAGAACTTTAGCTTTAACTAGTTTGAGTGGGCATTGTTCAAACCACACACACACACACACACACACACACACACACACACACACACACACGCGCGTTGGGCTCTTTTACAAATTTGACCGATGAGCCTGGGCATAACGTGATTTTTATAATCTTGTTCCAAGGTCAGCAATATCACTATGACCCTGTGCTTTAGTAGGCTACTCGCTCTCCGAGCTTATGTTGTGTCACAGCTCAGGCACTTTAGCTAACACTGTTATTCATTATGTACCCAGTGTTCTCTCGAGGATCCTTCAGACCATCATAAATGGGCTGCTGCATGTGGTGCAGTCAGCACGTTGTGCTATCTTTTTATTGCGTCTCTCACATGAAGTCCCGTCAGGAGAGGAAAAAAAAACAAAAGTGGGCCATTTAACTGTACCTTGCTATATTTTCCTGATCCCGGATCAGCAGTGCACCATTGCCCTTTATGATCCATAATGTACGCTTATTAAACAACGTGCCTGTGGTATTAGAAGTTGAAAATGAGTGTTAATGACGGAGCTGCTGGCGGCGTCTGCCTTCACAATACTGTCTTCCATTTATAGTTTTCTGCATTAGGGCTATAATTTGGGTTGTTATGCATCACTGAGTTAAAAAATATGTTCATCTTTTTTTTTTTCCTCATCATATCTCACTGAAGAGGTCTGCAGCTGAGGTATGCTGTGCCTGGTGAGTTGACATGGTTCAACTTTTATTTTCACACCAAATTCTGGAAATTTTGGATGTTAGTGTGTAATCATGAGCAGGGTCTTGTGGTAGGAATTGAATACATTTACATCTTGTCCACCCAGTGACAGAGGACAGAATTATATCACCTTCAGATGATAGAGAGAACTTAGATAAGACAATGCGGTGCTAGTTAATCATGACTTTCTTGCGAGTTATTTTCTTTTACATCACAGCCTGAAAGTGTGCCTTTCAAAATGATACTTATGTAAGCTCGTCCTCTTGTGTTCTTCATCTAAATGTTGTTAGGGGAAGTGGGAGTGGGACTCCAGTCAGATGATTAGCACTGATGCTACTGTGGTGTGTATCTGGCATGGTGCCCCCTTTTTCCCCTCCCATCTCCCACCCACTTAAACTCTGCTGCCAGAACAATCGCTCATAATTACACTGCTGCCTGGCATCAGGGAGATGAGTCAGTGGGAACCGCTGAGGGCTCGCGTTCACACTCCTCATCCTCCTCCGTAATGCTCTCTAATGAACAGCTACTCTCAGTGACGGCACTCTATGAGCTAGCTGCTTGACCTGATCTCAAAGCACTGGGGTCTCAAATGAAACATCCACGCTGTGCATTTCTGATAGGCCTCCTGCAGCTTCCACGCAAACAGATGATTATAGCGCACACAGGCATGGGGCCTGTCATTCTCAGCATTGACACACAAAGAGGAAGATTACAGCGAGAGCAATTCACGTTTTTCTGCTCTCTTCAATATCGACCTTTCATCAAACCAAGCAGAGGCGAATTTGCACAACCGGCGTACACAGGGGAATAAGCATCAAAGCTTTCATGAAACTTTAAATGGGGTGTTATAAATGTCAGTAGCAACATCTTTGAAACACAACAAATGTACGACTAAAGCCATTGTGCCATTGCACTGATGCTTGCCTGCCATTTAAGTGGTTACCCCTTGTGTTTCAATCAATTGATTATTATCCAAAACAATTAGGATCCCTGGGTGAAATCAGTTTAATTCAATATCAACCTTGTTTCTGATACCAGATGTGAACTCACCTGCACAAAAGAGAGTTTTCACATCTCAGACTGAAAAGTGCACTTAAAACCTAACTATTTGTGTTCATTGGCCATTGCTGACCTAAAGCAGTCTTACAACCTTTCAGCCTTAGAGTGACTTAAACAATACCAAGATGTAGGCAGTTGCTTTATTTTTGTTCATGGATAAATACACTCTAAATTACTACTAAAATACATGTTTCTGTGCCAATAACCATATGGTACAGTTAATTAAATTTGAATCTTGCATACACCACTACAGGTACAAAAGGTGTATGATCATGGGTGCCACACGAGTAACAAGGAAAAGGTACAGTTCAATAGCTTTTTTTCTGAAAGTGCATGAATTAATAAATGAATAAAATTTTTTATAGCTTGATTGATTAATTCTATCATTTAACAAATTATTCTCAGCCACAATTTGTAAGTATCGTATTCAAGTTAAGCCTGTTATTTAAATTTATCTAAGGAATATATGTGACATGCTCATTTATAGTAATAGTTTGATGGTTGGTTGTGTACTTTTGTATTTCAGTAAGAAATGTGCAGTTGTGACTCCACTCTGGTGTTACAAAGTCAAAGCTTCCTTTTTTTTTTTCTGAAAAAATAAAAAAGTATTGTGTAAAATACATAGAGCTAAAGCTTTGCTGCATTACCCTCTTAAGAAAGAGGCTAAGTAAAAGCTATATCCCACAAGCACGGTTATCAGAATGTTATTGTGGGTCATGCATAAACTGTTAAAAATATAAATAGATCTCACTGCCAATGATGACATTTTAACCAAATAAATTAAATAAAACCAAATAAAACACTGACGATCATTTAGTCTTTACAGGTGGCTATTTAAATGCAATTTGCATTTATATATAGTAATTGTTTGGTAACGTGTATGTAACAAAACTTTTTCTTAATCAAATACTGCATGTAGTCTATGCAGAGGAAAGTAGCTAATGTTTAATACCATATTTTTTAAGAAAGAATATTAAAAGAAAAAAAAGTCAGTATCGAAAAAAAATTCATTAAACTTGTAAATAATTCTTGCACTAACTGATACCAGTGATGTGTAAGTTGTTTGAAGGCCTAAATTGTCTTTTTCTGCAAGAATGAACAAGCATGCAGATGAACACTGATGAGAAGATTAGACTACAGATCAGACACTTAGGATGGGCACATTGTCAAAACACAGTGTCGCATGTGTCATTATCACAAATAACATATCTAATGGAGTGACAGCGCACGCTTCATTTACTATCAGCATTACCCAGCTGCAGGCTGTGAGATATTTCAAACAGAAATAGAACCAGAACTCAAAAATAATCAACAATACATGCTACAAAAATATTGTATAGTATTATACTGTATAACATACTGTAGAAATTAACCAATAGAATACATCATGTATTCATATTTCTATATCACCGAAATAACGCTATTTGTTATGTGATGATAATATATGGATTGTATGTTTTGTCATATTCTTGTTTATCTAAAGTTAATAACTAATATATTTGTTACTTTCTGTCTTTCAGCGAGGCGGAACAATGCTGCATGTGGAAGGAGAGGAAATCGACTAAAGCCGACTCTTAGTCATGATGACATTGTCAAGCGCAATTCAAGGATAATTTATCACTGGCACCTAAGATGAATGGGCTCTATCCTCCACATTAAATAAATAATGAATTTTGATCACTTCCTCTGTTTGAAGCGTTTGTTTCAAAAATCTCTCTTTGGACTTTTCACTTTTCCCAGGTTTACAAAGATCTCTGTCTTTCAACTGAGGGATTATAAATAAATAAATAAATAAATAAATAAAGCATAGCAGGTGTTTGTGATCCCTGTGGCAAGGAGGAAAAGTTTGGTCATTAGCATTATAACAAAGTGAATTATTATGTTAAACTGTGACCACAACACACAACAAAAACGGCAGACACAGGCAACATTTTGTTCCCTGTTTAAGCAAAAATGTCTTTTAAAAGAGCTTCTACTTTGCATATTAGCTGGTCAAGAAAACAGGCATCTGTAACAGGCATGAAAGTGAGAATCTCTAGGTACTCCAGGCAATCTTACTGGAGTCTCCAGGTCATCTCTGAGCTGTGTGTTTGTTTTTGTTGACAAAAAGCATTTTACATGCTAAAACACAGACTGGGGTGACTGACTTGTGAGCGCAAAGCTATAGATCCCTGCTTCAATCCTATGCTCAGATAGTCTGTTGTCTCTTATGTACTTTCAGGGTCCACAATGGTTTCCTGTGAATTCTCCAGTTTCTGTCTACTTAATGCGCTTTGCATTCTGCTGTAAACAACAGAAAATAACAAATTTCTCATTTATTTTGTGAGACTGTTCATTATTTACTATTACTGTGAACATGTTTGTATAATTGTTAGGGTTTACACAGCACATTCCTGACCAGCTAAAAAAAAAAAAAAACTGAAAAAAAAAAAACTAAAAAAACTAAAAAAAAAAATGTTTTATGACACTTTCTGGCAAGTGTTACCAAATGTATAAGTACATTTTTCAATAATCTATACTTTATCAGAGTATTTTTATTTTATTAATCTTTTACATTAACTTCACTCTAAAGTGAATAAGTAAAATTTGTTAAGTAAAATGTCATGAGATCACAATCCTAGGATAGGATAAAGATAACTATATCTTTATAGATATGTACACAGTGGTATTGTCATGCTGAAACAGGTTTGGGTATCCTAGTTCAAGTGAAGGGAAAACATAATGCTACCACATCCAAAGACATTCTACACACTTGTGAGCTTTCCACTTTGTGGTCACTGTTTGAAGAAAAATCACATATGGCTGAAAAAAGTCGGTTACCTCACTACTTTTTGCCCATACAGTGTACATTTGTGACACATATTTTAGCCTTAAAAACCATCATATATTTTAGTGGAGGTCTCACAAACAACACAAAATGCATGTTGTTGTTTTCAATGCCGAACTCTAAAAGTAAAGCATGCTGTGGGTCATGTTTACCTTTATTTCATGCTTTTCCTGATTAAAAATCAATCTGAAATCTGAATACATTATTTTATAATTAGAAAATAAAATGAAAAACAAAAATCACTTGAAGGTTCATTTTATTTCTCTGGGTTAGTTGCCATTAATGAATCTTTAAAGAACTTTATAGAGCAATAATTAAAGAGCAATAATTAGTTTTTCATAGTTGATTATAAAAACCAAGTGCAATGATTTCTTTTTCAACATAAAAAACTTAATTAATATACTTTCTTTTGCATAACATTTAGCAAGCCCTGACAAAAAAAAGGAAACATTTGAACAAGAAAATGCGTGTAGGTATTTGTTTACAATTTGCTTTTAACCTCAAGAACAGATTTCTCTCTCAATGCATGCACTGTCTAATCATAATTTTAGGACAGTTAATGTTGTAAACCTGAATAGTGTATTATCATGTGTGTCAAATTGGATCCAGCTGGTAGCTGGGTTTAGAAATGGGACATTGCAGCAATGTACTGTATAATTTGTCTTTTGAACAACACCCTTTGCACTTTCTCTTTCAACCCACTGATGTGAGTCAACAGTTTGTGAATGTCAATTGCTGTGTTAAAAAAATCATGGAAAATTTCGGAATGTTTTTTGCCCACCTGTCTGTACTCGGTGTATTCTGTTACATATTACAGCCATTTTTGGTAAAATAAATACAATGCAAACATAATACAGATCTATTTATTCAATTCGGACACATTATTTTACACATATATGACTTATTTTTATAATGTGACCTCATTAGTGTCTATCTTAAAATGTGCATTAATTCTTGACTCTTGACTCGATTATAAAGTGTTAGGGTGCTTCTAACACTCTACTTGTGGCTGAATGAAGACAAATCTCCACAAACACACTGCAAAATCTAGTAGAACATCTTCCCAGAAAGTTGTAGGCTATTTAGAATAGCAGGGGGGAATGAGATGTTCAAAACCACATACTTATTGTCAGGTGTCTGCAAACTTTTGCCCATATAGTGTATGTAGTTATTGTTATTGCTAGAAGCAGCAGTATAGCAGATATTTGCTTTTCCTGTGCTTTTTTCTCTTTTTGTGAAGTAAATACAACAAAACATTTAAGTTTATAGTGCTATTGAGAAAACCCCCTCTATTTGTACTTTTGTCATGTCTTTGTTGTTTTGTTTTGAATTGATAGACAAAATAAATTTTCCACTTGCTTAGTTTCATTTGGATCTTTATTATTTATAACACACAATTATACAGTATGTCTTTTAAAGTCTTATCCCAAATTCTCATAACACAGGTAGCAAAAGTACACACATCCTTTACTTAAGCAGAAGTACAGATAATCATGTTTTAAATACTCTTGTAAAAGTTGAAGTACTGACTATACTTTTATATAAATAAAAGTAAAAAGTAAGTAAAAGTAAAAAGTAGCCATTACTACTACATGTTTTAGTGTCACACTTGTAACTGGACCTCATGTCATATTAATATTAGGGCTGTCAGTCGCTTAACATATTTAATCGTGATTTATTGCATGATTGTCTCAACTCACGATTAATCCCAACTTAATAGCACATAAAGATGTGTTTTAAATCTGTTTCAAATGTACCTTAAATTAGTACTTTAAGTTTGTAATACTCTAATCAACATGGACAAATAGTGATGCTTTATTTAAAAGTTTATTATTATTATTATTAAACTGTACCCCTTCTAACTTTCATACAGATTACATAATCAGAATATATTAAAACTTTAATTGGTTTAATTGGCAGATATTTCAAGCTTTCTATTCATATATTTATTATGTCTGTGATTCAAATACTTACTGAGATTCAGGTTGTTTTATTTGTGTAGGTGAAGAGAGATGACAGAGATGGCAGAGAGCGTCCCAGTGTGTTTCTTTATTTTACAAAAGCACAGTGTTTTTTTTTAATTATGAGTAAATACAAATAAAAGTAGAACCTTTACAGATTTGAACAATGTATTGCACTTATCTGTACAAAAAAGAAAAGAGAGTAATTTAAGTTCGTTTCAGTGTTATGAGGAAAAAATGGCACAAAATGTGCTGCCGCATTTATCGACCCCAGAGGGAAAATTGTGTGCATCATGGTGGATTTTGGCGCAGATTTTTGACTTAGCGCATCGGTTAAACAAATGTTTACTGATTAAAAGTTATTTTTTAGTGGCGTTTATTTATTTTTACAGTGGGGCAAAAAAGTATTTAGTCAGCCACCAATTGTGCAAGTTCTGCCACTTGATGAAGATGGGAGAGGCCTGTAATTTTCATCATAGGTACACTCAACTATGAGAGACAAAATGAGAAATTGTCATCTAAGGAAACGGGCCATCGAGGTGGTTCCTCCATTAGTCAGAGAGTTAGGCTACTAGAGCCAGTACTTCGTTGTTCTGAAGAAGGATGGCAGAATCCTAGATCTGCGCTCCTTGAACTGCTCATTCAGGGGGCTCAGGTTCAGGATGCTCACTCTCAAGTAGATTGTGTCTCAGGTCAAGTCCGAGGACTGGTTTGTCACGATAGATCTAAGGCCAACGTGGTGCCGTTTCTAAAAATAGCTGTTTCCTACCTTGTTAAATCATTGTTGATAATTATTGTGAAAAATCATTAACATGATCAGTGTCTTCACATAGATCAGGGGTGCCAAATCCGGCCCGACGTACAATTATATCCGGCTCGCGAGATGATTTTATAGAGATCTATTATTATTGTTATTAATGTCCCAGCAATATGAAGCGCTGATAACACAAACTACAGATCCCATAATGCAGCGCTTCAGCTGCCTTACCAAATGCTAGACTACCGGAAAACAGAGCCTTTCAAAACCGATGGGATTCTGAGTGTATGTTTACTGTTCCTGCCGGTAAACACGTGTGTCTTATGTGGAGCGAATGTGGCTGTAATTAAGAAATTGAATCTAAGACGGAACTATGAGACAAAACATAAGGAGAAGCCAAAAAACCTGAATGCAGAGCAGAAGATACAGAAAGTAGAAGAGTTAAAGAAGAATCTGACATTTCAGCAGATATTTTTTTACTAGAGCAAAATCACAAAGTGAAGCTGGTGTGAAAACAGAGGAGAAATCAGAGTCACATCAGCCGGTTATTTACTGAGGGAGAGTTTCTGAAGAGCTGCATGATGAAGCTGTGAGAAGTCTGGTGTTTGACTGGGAGAGCAAAATATTTTAAGTTATTTAAAGTTTAAGAATATTTTTTATAAAATGGCATAAGAGCAAAGAAATCTGATTGTTTTGATTTGTTGTTATTTTAACGTTTACTTAAAAGCACAATTTTTATTTATTTTTTCGCAGCATGTTGATATTTCTAACTTGTATAATTTTGACAGGAGATATTTTTATGGAGAGAAAAATATTTTAAGTTATTTAAAGTTTAAGTTTATTTATTCCGGAATAATATTCCTGTCTATATTTATTCATATTTATGTAAAAAAAATACATTGTTTTAGTGTGTTCAATAAATGTTTATCCTGTTCGGCCCGTGACCTAAAGTGTGCTTTGAGTTTTGGCCCCCTGTTCAATTGAGTTTGACATCCCTGACATAGATAAATATCATTAATTATTAATAATAACATATAATTAAAGATAAATTTAGCAAATTTGTTTTTTCAGAAGTTACATTAGTCGGTACCCAAGAAGTAGCTCTCAGTGTCAAAAAGTTTGGTGACCCCTGATCTAAGGGATGCCTATTTCCACATAGCCATCCTTCCTCCTCACAGTAGGTTCCTGAGGTTTGCTTTCGGTGGCAAAGTATCGGGTCCTCTGGTTCAGCCTGGCACTTTCACTCCGCACCATCACTCCAGGGCATCCGCATTCTAAATTATACCGAAGATTGGTTGGTATTAGCTCGATCAGAGCTTCAGGCAGTCCGGTATTGAGATGTCGTTTTTGCCCACATGAAAGAATTGAGGTTAAGACTAAACGCAAAGAAGAGTGTGTTTTCTCCAGTACAAAGAAGCACCTTCTTATTCATAGTGTGGGACTCGACCGTTTTGCGGGCACAATTGTCTCCTGCCCGGATCGATGTCATCCTCACTGCAGTTAAGAGAGTAAAAGCAGGCCAGTCACTTACTGTGAAGCAGTTTCAGAGGCTGCTCGGTCGAGAGCTGCGACAATGGGCCATACTCCCTGCATCCCTGCACTGCTTACCTTCTCCTTTTTCAGAAGCTGATGTCGCTGCCATCGTGCTCCCATTTTGTAGCTTCCTGGTTTGCACGACGTTGCCCGCCAATGATGTCACGACTGCCTATTGGCCGGATTTTACAAATGATTCAGAGCGTGAACAACGCGAGGCTTCCCAAAGCGTTTTCAACGCAGACTCTCATTCCCTAGGGGGACCAAATAGATTTAAACTTAAGTAACGTGTCTGTTTTAAAAATGTAAGAAGTACAATGTACGTATATTTGTGTAAAGATGTGATGAGTGAAAGTAAAGTTGTCCATTAAAAAAAACAAATAAATTTTTAGTATAGTACTGATACTAGAAAAATCGACTTAAGTTAGGTAGTTTATATTGAGTCAGTACTCTGCTCAAATTCCTTTGCAGCACATTTCAAGGACACTTGCTGATATCAAACAAGGTTTTTGAAATGTGGGTGGGGAGCCTCCTGACATCAGATCGACTACATAAACATGTGTTATTTAAAAGCCCTTGCGTATGATCCCAAAGGACAGATTTGAGAGTCTCAAAGTTTCGCCCTGGGCAACAATCAGAAAGCATTCACTTATGCTGTAACACAACAAAGCAGGACAAAGTACATACGAATATAATGTAGGCTGTCAGGGTTTTGAGTAGCTGGATGCTTTTAAGGGCACTACATCAAGATCTGCTCCTAGGAATGCGTCATGACCGATGTGTTTTTAATCTGTGAATTTTGAAAGCTGTATTTCTCGTTCCTGTTAACAAAACAATACAACAGGTTTTTACACACATGCATAATGAATTATTTTTGCATGATTCCTCTCCAAACCTCGGAAGCAAAACTACACAGTGCAAATGAATACAAATATGAGGAGGTATATTCATGATATTGGGACGTGTTAAAAAAAATTCAGCACAGAGTAAAAACCCATTAAATTTACACATTCAGTAGGAGTGAAGTTTCTGGAACATTCAGATAAGGATTTTAATTTTGCGAGCCAGTGCACTTTGTGTGGGCCACTAACAGCTAATGGAGTAAATAATTATAGAGTTAGCTTACGACAAATCTGATGAGGATTCTTCTCTAAGCTAAAAAGGAGGAAGTCTATTTTGGCATAATTATATGGACTCCAGCTTAATGTTAATGGGCTGTTTTAAAAAAATAAAAATAAAAATAGTGCTCTGAGTCTCGTAGAGTCAGACTATCTTCCTGGAAAAACATATGATTACTAGACATGCATATTAGACTGTTATAATTTTGACTTAGACTCAGATTAGTCTTCATGAACTTTACCCCTCAAAAGGCATTATGTCAGACACACATATATTAATATGGGAATTGGGATGTGTGCTCAATGTCCCAAAACGAAAAGCATATTCTGTGAAGAAACTCTGCTTAATCATGATAGAGCACTAGTGGTCTAACTCTATGGATGTAATAGTGTAGTCATATTTCATTTCTCATAATGACAGAACAACTCAAGAGAGTTAATGGCACTCAGACTTCATTATGAGAGCTCACAATTAAGATATGCAGCCTCTTCCCAATTCCCATTAGCACAGAAGTGTAGAATACATGAACAATAATAACAGCTTTAAAAGGAAGTCATTTCGGGTTGGCAACTCAGTATGATTTGTTTTATATTATAATTAATTGCTTTAGACTAATCCAAGTACAATACACTGTGCCGGTTTACCTGTGTCAATTAAAGCTCTGTATTGTTGTTCAATATATTTTGTATTGACTTAATTTGTTTGTTTGGCTTAAATAAAAAAAAATATAGGATTTTGTAAATATAAAGAAAAAGAAAGTAGTGTCTATTTGAATCTTTGTAGACTCCACATCGGCTTAAACCAGTCTAGCTATTCTCCTCTGACATCTCTGACAAATCAACTAAGCTGCCTTCTGTACTGCCACAACCAGTTACACTGCACAGTTACAGTCACAGTAATCATAGTTTGTTCCTATTCTGATGTTTAATGTGAACATTAACTGCAGCTCTAGACTTCTTCCTGCTTGATCTGATTTACTGCACTGCTGCCACATGATTGGTTGATTGTATAATAACCAGGAGTACAGGTGTTCCTAATAAAGGGGTCATGGCTTATATATTCATGATACATGATACACAATTCATATTCCACTAAAGGTTTTTGTAACTGGAAATCATGATTATGGTTTCAATCTTTGAATAAAAAAAATAATAAAATGGCAAAACAATAGCTTAACCAAACTGAGAGAAACACCACAGAATATAAACACAATGCATGAAGTGCATCTTTTATTGTTCCTGTTTAAGTTTTCATTTTTGTGCTTTATTTTTCTTCCTTGTCAATCATGACATCTGCATGCTTCTCAAACTGTCTTGGAATTAAACATAACAATAACAATCTTATAGTGTGTGGAAGCAGAAAAACAGAGACTTATCTGCCCTTATTTAGTGTATGAATGCTACAATTGATTAATGTAAGCTGTAATAATGCATTTCCTTTATCTATTCTGTGAGAAAAAATCCCTCCATGTGTACCGAATTTTGGAAAATGAGTTAATTTTTTTTAGTTACTTCTCTTTAGTTTCCTCTGCTGTAACCACAGATACTTGCTTTATCACCGAATGGGGTCTAGTCTGTATTTTATTTCTGAAATTGATTGTATTCAGGAAGTTGTAAGACAAAAACAACACATGCCAGGTCCAAAAACAATTTTATTACTTAATTTTTATCGGTGGCCTACAAGTCAACTCAAGTACAAATACCAAATAATAAGGCAAATGCTTTGGGTGAAACTTAATAGATGTGTATAAAATTTGACAACTAATTGTGGGATCACAGTATGTCCCCAACACTGGTGATGTACTGAGTGACCTTAAAATGCTAAATGGTTGAGCGTAGAATAGAAAACTAAACATCATTCAACAAAGTTGTGGAATATTACAATAGCATTGTCTCTATAGGAATGTGATTGATCATATTTAAAGATGTTTCATAGTTTTGTAACCTCAAAACTATGAAACTGGAGTATACTAGTGTTAGAGACTAAGTTGGGAGTGTGTATATATGTGTGTAAGCCACCAAGAGTGAAAAGCCTACAAGTGTACTATTTATTAATGCTACTATTTATTAAAGGTGGTAGTAATTAAAAGGTTGAATATGTTGATAATAAAAATGTTCTGACATTCAATGCAATTTGAGTGGAAATGTCAACATCTGAACAGTGGGTAACCGTTTTGTAATACTATTGTGCTGCATTCATGGTGCCTTGTAAATGGTAATTTGCGAACTGTTTTAGTGTCCCTTCCAACCTCAGGACATTTAACATGCAAAGTGAAAAACGTTTATTGGCCTAAGTGGCTATTGGTAGAATACTACTCTAAGAACTTCAAATATTCATGCAACATTTTGACTAAAATTGCAGTACAGCAGCAAAATCAGAACATAAGTATCCAAGCAACAAGCTAGCCAGTAGACAAAAGCAAGTAACATTAGCAACAAGCTTACCGCAGCCATAGACCATAGACGGCCAATGGCCCTCTTTAGTGGCTCTGAGAGCCAGATTCGCCTTGCAGCGAGGCTCATCAAAATGGCTGCCCGGGGCACCTCACACATCCAACTCATGCATTGGGTCAGCCTGATATGCCTGAAGCACTGCCATGGTGTGCAGGGACGCAGCGGCTTGACCTGCTGAAGCATAGGCTTTACCCACAAGCACTGATGTATTGTGTATGAGCTTCGCGGGTAGTGTTGGGGGCTTAAGTGAGAAGGCAATTCCAGGAGAGAGATAGCTGTCAAGCGTTTCTTCAACCTGTGGCATCGCCTCATACTCATGTTCTTTCTGCCCCATAATGTGGGAATACACAGTGGAACTGGGGGTAAAGGGGCGGGTTGAAAAAAGCTTAACCCATGACCTGGACACCTCGGAGGAAGAAAGGTGGAGCTAAATGCGCTTGTCACAGAGAAAAGAATCCGCCAAAAGGCAGGCTTCTGAAGCCTGCAAGCGAGCGCTGGACCGAGCAGGTGAGGTTGGAGATAGGGACAAGCCCGTCTTGAAACCCTCTGCAAGGTCCAGCTGCAAACCCCAGGAGCTCGGGCACCTTCCTCAAAGAGTGCAAAGCGACACACATGCTGTGCGTATCCCTAATATATCCCTTATATAGCAGGGGCAAGGAGAAGCACACAGCCAGAAAGTGTGAGACATAACACAACATAACACAACAATATGACAGACAACACAACACACAGAGTGCTTTGTGAACAAACAGAAGCTGGCGTTCGCCTTACTACATGTGCGTTTTATACTTTCTGGTTGTGACATCACCCCACCGGTGACGGCCAGAGTCCAATTTTTGACTGAATACACACATTATTTCAGAGCGTAAACACTCAGGAGCGTTCCCAAAGCGTTTCGACGCAGCTTGGGTTCCTGAAAGAGAATTTTTTTTATTAAATGATCTAAAGGCAATACATCTATAACCTAAATTAGAATTAAAGAAGGGAAACTTTACACACTTCACACAGCCATGTTGATTTGTCATCACTTTGCCAAAGGGAAGGAATTGTAGTTGAGAAGACAAAGCAGAAATTTCAGCTAAAGGAGGTGCTTAAACTAGTAGCAACCTTGCCACCTTGTATTATATCAAAATGTTAGGATGTATTTGATGGTTTATTGAGTATTACTGCAAAATCCCTTAAAAAGCCATCATCCAGTTTTTGTGATGGCCACAGCTCAAAGGTGCTTAGCTAATAATATTACACCCTCCTCATCTTAAAACGAAAATGGTGGAAAAATGAAAAAGCTAATTTTCCTGTCTCTCTCAGGCTACCTTTTCTGGGCAATTAAATCATTTATCATTATATTTTAAAATGGAAAATAACGATCAGAAAAAAGGAAACAAATCAATATAGCCCAAGCCTATAATGCAACAATAGAAATCAAGTAAACAGTAAGCTTTCAGGGATCTGCCTTTCCTATACAAGAACAATCCAGGCCACTTCAGGGAACCAAAAAGAAGCTCCAGATCTTTCCTTTTGACAGACTTGTGGGTGAAGATGGCAGGATGCAATTTAGAAATAGAGTAGGCTCAAAAATACTGGTTCTGCCTTGCGGTTTCTCTGAGGGTGTTTATCTGAGTACCCACTGTTTAAGTGACGCAGAACACTCATCAGTCCTTATTCCATTTTTCCCTCCCTCTGTAGCTCTACTTGCAGGAACAACAGTGAGAGATCGGATCTCTATGTAAAGACACAATACTAATAATAGTATTTAAACCGCATATTATGCCACCTGCATTTGATTCACCAAATATAGTAAAGAAAATGTCAAACAAATTATTTAATAGAATTGTTTTTATTTGGGCAATATTAGGTGTGCTCAGCTCTATATGTGTAGTTGAAGTACAAAATTAAGTTAAAAGTAAGTGCATTAAAAGAGCATCTGCTTGTAAAATGTTTTTCAGTAAAGTATTAAATTTGATTTGTGTACATAAGACAATTAATATGAAAGGTGTAAAGGAAAGAGATAATGATCAGTGCATACCTAAATGAGACCCTCCCCCTTAAAGATTGGTAAGGCAGGACAGATTGTGATTTTCTTTTAACAATAAGTGTGTAATATTTTCACACTAATCCTGGGCAAACATATTTAAACTTTCCCACCCTCTCCTGAAATTATATTTATTGGCAGGTTTAGAAATCCTTTAAGCAGGCAGTAAAAATCATGGCTGAGGTTCAAAACCTTTCACAAGTGAATCTTATGTCTCTTTGTGATCCACTCATAGGCTGACCTAAAACTAGTTCTGAACTTTTTGACACTTGTAATGTGAACACAGCTATGACTAAAAGAGACAGCACTCTGGAGTGTCTGTCGTGCTTGAGCAAATCCTGATTCTGAAAGAAAACTAAAAGAGAAAAAAGTAAATGACAGTAAAACAGCATCCATTGCCGTCTTTTTTTGTGAGAGATGCACTTTCAAATTAAATACTGCACAAACATGATCTTGCACCAATTGTCATCGAGCCTAGCAATGTGTCCAGTTTGCATATAGCACATTACTGGAATTCAATTGTGTAGAGCAGCGGTCCCCAACCTTTTTTGCGCAACGGACCGGATTAATGTCGGACAATATTTTCATGGACCGGCCTTTAAGGTGTGGCGGATAAATACAACAAAATAAAATGATACGACCGGCATAAAAACTGGTATTTTCTAAATATAATAATCGTGAATCCACTGTGTTGTTTTTTTTTCTTTCATTTTGCTAGTTTAGGGGGTTTCAGTTTAGCGGTAATGTATTATGTGTTACCGGCTGGAGCAGCCCCTTTAAAAAGGTAGCGGACGTGGGTAAGACATGTGACCTAGGCAAGCATCTTGACATGCATCAAGAGTGAGTTATAGACAGATGTGGCAGATAGGCTTCCTTTATTGTACTAGACAGACACTGGGACAAACAGGACCATAGGTTGATTAGATGCATGACAGTCAGCAGCAAGACTTTGTAACCCCAAATGACATTTTCTCAGAAAATAGTACATTTTCTTCTTAATTCTCATTGATGCAGTAAAACTATAAACTCAAGTGATCAATATTTTACATTTTAGTATAAAACAAAGACAACAGGAAAAAGCACAACTCGCGAATGATGCAACTCGTGGCTCAGCACAAGCGAGTGTGCTGCACGTGTTCATTCTATCGACTAAGCATTTACATACAGAACATAACAAAACCTGGACAAAACACATACATGGGACAAACAGGACTATAGGTTGTTAAGACTTAAGATTATTGATGATGAATGACAGCCTTAAATGAAATAAACTGAGGTTCAGATTTAATAAGCATCGTTTTAATAATCACAAGTTACACATATTTGACTTGACTAACAGGACTAGGAGCTCTCAAAAGCATAGACAAGATTCCAGGAGACAGGCAGTTACTCTAGGAAAGCTGGACAGGGTTGTAGAATGTCCTTAACCCATCATCAGGACTGGTACCTGCTCCTTTGTGCAAGGAGGAACAGGACTAGCACTGCCAAATACCTACAAAATGACCTCCAAAAGGCGACTGGTGTGAATGTCTCTGACCAAACAGTCAAAAACAGACTTCATGGGGGTGGCCTGAGGGCCCAACATCCTTTAGTGGGCCCTGTTTTCACTGCCCGGTATTGTGGAGCTTTATTGGCATTTGCCATAGAACTCCAGAATTGTCAGATCCACCACTGGCACACTGTGCTCTTTATATAGGTGAGATCAGGTTCACCCTGAGGAAAAGTGACAGACGTGAAAGGGTCTGGAAAAGCTGTGGAGAATGTTACGCTGCCTGTAACATTGTTCAGAATTACAGGTTTGGTAGTTGCTCTGTGATGGTCTAAGGAGACATATCCATGAAGGGTTGCACAGACCTCTACAGGCTAGACAAGAGCACCCTGACTGCCATTAGGTATCAGGATGAAATCCTTGGACCTATTGTCAGACCCTATGCTGGTGCAATAGCCCTTGGGTTCTGTCAGGGTCCTCACATTTTTGGGTTATTTGTTTTTGCTTTGGCCACCAGATGCCACCACTGGACCCTTATCCCCTACTCCCTTATCCCTTGCCCCCTAGCCCCTGACTGTTTAATGTCTCCCCACCGCCCCTTGTTAGTCTTGTGTATTTAAGTAACCCTATTTGCCTTAGTCTTTGTTGGTTCAATATTTTTGTTGTGGTATTTTTATCATTATATTCGTCTTGGTATTTTTTTTGTGGTATATTCGTCTTGGTATTTTTGTCGTCAATATATTGGTCTTGGTATTTTTCTGTCTTTATATTTGTATTTGAATCTGGATCTGTGTGGGTTTTGTTTGTTGTTCTGTTTGGTGAGTGTCTTGCTATTTATGGTTGTTTGATTTCTTTCTGTCTCCTGGCTTTTCCTGTCTTCCCAAATCTTCTGTTTTCTCCAGTCTTCTCAAGTCTCCTGGTATCTCTCTGGCTTCTCCTGTCTTCACTAGTCTCCTGGCTTATCCTGTCTTCCCTAGTCTCCTGGCTTCTGGAGTTTCCCTGTTCGTTGGCTTCCCTAGTTTCCTGTCTTCTCATCTAGTGGTACCTCCTGTTTCCTTAGTTTTATCAAGTCTCCTGGCTTCTTCTGTATTCCTTAGTCTCCTGGCTTCTTCTGTCTTCCCTAGTTTCCTGTCTTCCTGAGTTTCACTGTTTGTTGGTTTCTCCTGTCTTCCCTAGTTTCCTGTCCTCTCAAGTCTAGTGGTACCTCCTGTATCCTCTGTTTTCCCAAGTCTCCTGGCTTTTCCTGTTCTCCCGAGTTTTCCCAAGTCTCCTCAAATCTCCTGGTACCTCCTGTCTTCCTGAGGTTTTTTTTTTCTGTTTTGATATTACTTAAGTTTTAATTAGTCTTGCCAAATAATTTTGTATTGAAACCCACTGAGCCTGTGTTCATTTTTGGTTCTCTTTTCTCTAGCTTGTTTGTTGGACTTATTATTTTCATTTAAAAAAAATCATGCCATTGCACCTGAGTTCGTCTCTGAGTGTCTGCCACTCGCTCTAAAGACTGGTTCCTCCTGATTTACTAAAATTTTCGGACTTATGTGGCAAGAGTATGCAGGCAGTTGACTTGATACCATTGATTGGCCTTCATGCTCTCCTAAACTAAATCCAATAGAACACCTCTGGGACATTGTGATTTTGCCCATCCGACGAGCCAGATTGCACCTCAGACTGTCCAGGAGCTCAGTGATGTCCTGGTCCAGAACTGGGAGAAGACACCGTAGAACACCATCTATTTTCTTTATTAGGAGCATGTTCTGACATTGAATGCATACATCATACCATACAAACTTACTGAGTACCATTGTGAGTTTCAGCAAAATGGACTAGCCTGCCAAATTTTTTTTTTTACTTTGATTTTTGTGGTGTCTTTGAATTCATTAGGTTCTGTAGGTTTTAACAGAATTTTATGGTGCATTCTGTACCTTCAATCTTGCTTTATATTCCTCTCTTGATTGGTACCTTTAATCAATTAAGTCTGGCCATTTCTTTGGCAACTCTTTCTGACCCATGGCTCTTAGTGGAATGCAACCCCAAACATTCAAGCAAATATTACAGCAACAGATTACTTTTATCTGTTTTTTTTTTTATTGCAGATGTGTGCCATTTACCTACAGGCCTAATTTAGAATTTTACTGGCTAACTGGTTAAAGGGTGTGCAGAGTTATGCAGTCATGGTGTTGTAGTTTTTTATGTTCCCAAATGTTCCCAATCATTAAATTTGTCCTTTTTTTCTGGATTTTTGTCTATTGAAAGATTAAATTATATACAGTAACAAGTCTGACATGTTATTTCTGTTTTTATATTTTGTATACCTGCAATTTCATAAGGGTGTGTAGGCGTTTTTATATCCATTTTGTATGTATGTTTGTATGTATGTATGTATGTATGTATGTATGCTGTATAAGAAAATTAAATGTGCGAACTATATATCTAGAATTAGATATAAAGATTCAGGCAGCAGAGAGGTCTTTGACTGCCTGTCGGTGGGCCTTTCCTCATACTCCCATCTCCCTGAGTAGCCTGGATGTTGTGGTGGCTACAAACCCTCTGCAACGTACTTCCACTGGGCGTACCATTCCAGCCTTGTTGTTGTGGATCGGTTGCAAATTCTGCGTACCTCAGCCTTTTCCGTTTATAGGCCTCCTACACTGCACCCTCCCAGGGCTCGATGATGTAGACAAGCTTGAGCGAGGCTGACCACAGAACAAGGTCTGGTCGCAGGTTGGTGGCTGCAATTTCAGCTGGGAATGCAGAGTTTCTTATTCAAGTCTGCCAGCAGCTTCCAGTCCCATGCTCTGCCCAGCTGACCAGAGTCTGATCTTATAGTGGTGAGGTTGGCTTGACTCTCACCCTCCCGAACAAATGGTGTTGGCTGCCACTGGGATGATGGGGGAGGAAGGGCATTCACACTTGTCCATCGACTTTCCTTGCAGCAAGACACAGGTGTAACGGCCTTGGGTGAGGCTGGTCTTGCATCCCACTAAGATGTGCTTCAGTGTTGCCAGACTTGGGCATAGAGGGCACGTGGGGTCCTCGGCATACCATTGGCTTAGGTTTGTTGGAGAAGGCAGGACATCGTAGGCAGCCCTGATGGTAAAGCTCGCCCTGAATGTCTGCATTTCCAACAGCTTTTTCCCTGAGATCTTTCTCTTCTCCACTCCTTCCCATGCGATCCACTGCCCTTGCTTTGCATATGCCAGAGCTTGGGCACACCTTCTTGCTTCCACTTCCCGATGTACCTCCTGGACAACCATCTTGCATCTCTGAGATGGAGAGGCCTTTCTCCACACTGGTGTACTGGCCCCAAGTCCAAGACCACTCCTTCCCTCCTGCACTCGGCCAACAATGTCCTTGTGTCCAAGTGCTGCCTTTGCCTGCTCAGTTGCAGCCAACGGGGTCCACTTTCTTCTGGTGGCCAAGATGGGGCGGCTTGGGGTACAAATGGATCGCTCGAATCCAGTAGCATCAACTCCAGTCTGACTTTCGCACACTTGTACTCCTCTACCAGACTGGCAATGGGCAGATGTAGCATCCCTTTGCCGTAAAGTCCAATACTGCTGAGGCACCTGGGAAGGTCAAGCCACTTCCTTACGTATGAGCTGACCAGTCTATCCAGCTTTTCCACCTTTGAGAGCGGGACTTCATAAAGGGTTAGTGGCCACAGGAGACGTGGAAGTAGTCCATCCTGCATGCACCAGAGCTTCAGCTTGCCACTGGCTACCTCCTTCCTAAGCTGCTCTACTTGCTCTTTGTCTTTAAGGGACCAACGACCTAGGCCCTTCACTGACTTCTCGAAGACAGTTGGGATGGGTTCCTCGCCGATGTGGAACTGGTGTTCTGACAGCTTCCCCTGGATGATGGAGATGCTTCTGGACTTGCTCGGCTTGATCTTCATGCAAGCCCGCTCAATGTTTTCCTGGAGCTTACTTAATAGCCGTACAGTGCAAACCTTGGTCGTGGTAAAAGTTGTGAGGTCATCCGTGTAGGCTCTAACTGGCGGCAGCCTCAGCCTAGGTCTTATTTGCTGTCTGCCAACTGTTCATCTAGAGGCCCGAAAGATGACCTCCATTGCCAGGGTGAAGGCCAGTGGGGAGATGGTGCAGCCAAGCATTATTCCCACTTCCAGGTGTTGCCAAGCTGTTGTGTACTCTGCTGTTGTCACACAGAGTCGGACATCCTTTTAGTAGACCTGGACAAGGGTTGTGAGAGCTGCTGGGACTCTAAAGTACTCAAAGGCTGTCCACAGGAGATTGTGAGGGACTGAGCCTGGGAGTGTAACTTTTTCCTGGTGTCTGTCATCTGTGCAGGAGTTTTTCAGTTGTTCTTCCAGGTCGACCTTTGACACTGAGAGACTTCCGCTCTTCTCCTTTGTGAAGAGACTCTTCACAAATTTGAAGGGATCTTTGTAGAAGCATTAAGGTCGGTTAACGCTAACTACTTTGTAGTAGAGCTAATGTCAAAACTTAAAAGCAGACCATTTGAGATTTTCCACTCCAACCCATCCATCTTGATATATCTTGCTTTGTGTGCATGGACACTGTCTTGCTGGAACAGGTTTGGGTCTCTTAGTTTAAGAGAAGGGAAAATGTAATGGTACCACATCTAAAAACATCCCATACAAATGTGTGCCCCATTTTTGTGGTAACAGTTTGTGGGAGAAACACATTAGGACTGGAAAAAGTATGAAAATTTCAGGTGTCCCAATACATTTGTGCAAATAAGGTAGCTTTACTACAAATGTGCATATATAAAAATATTTGCTAAAATAAATAATGTTTGTTGCTGAGCAAAATAGAAATTGGTCAATTGGGAAAATATGATAAGCAATTATTTATTAATTAATTAATTAATTTATTTATTTGCATTTTATACCATAAGTATCATATTCAAATACATACTCAGTTCCAGAAACTGAAATACACTCTTGTTCACAATTATTAAACAATACAGTGCTAGACAATCAAAATATTTTTATAGATGTACAATATCTTGTCCTTTCAAAGATAGTCTTTTTCTGTTTCCACCATTACATTCAAATGTTGAATATTCTTACTCAATAAAAATCTCACATAATAAGACATTAGATAGCGTTATTATTTCACCTATAATACATGAACTCATGACTAGATCTCATGAGATATTCATATGAAATCCACTCAGAGAGAACGATATAGTTGAATTGATTTGATTTTATATAATTTGAGCTGTATGAAAACGTACGAACAATGAACACCCCGTAATCTTCTTATCTTTTAATATCACTTAAGTGATATAAAAAATCTTGAGAGCAGATTATTATGCATATGTAAAGCATCTTAATTTCAGCAGGCAGGACTTTCTTTTAAATTCTACTGTAGAGTCTAATGCTGTAATTTTCAATCTTCTCCCAATATTAACACATGTACTATTATATTTCCACGATCTCTCTGGCTTGACATTGATCAACATTTTTATTTTTCAAATAATATGTGGAACTGAAGATGCTGTGTAAACTGCATTTTTTAAAAATATATAGTTTGTCTCTGGTGCTCTGCAAACACATCTATTTTTTATAACATGAGTGTTTTAAACACAGCGCAATATGCTTTGGTTTATAAGTATAGTATAAGCAATGTTTTTTTCTTGCTAGATAAGAATATTTACTGAAAGTGAAGTGTTTTAAACTCTCTTAAGTAAACAAACTCTTCTAATATTTCAACAAACTGATAATCCTATCTTCTGATAAGCTACTAAAGTACATTAAAGAAATCCTTTTTTTTTTTTTTTTTTTTACAATTTTAAAACACAATAAATACACTTACACAAGTATTGTGCTTCTTGATGTCAAAATAGCTAATTTTATATTTGAAGTTATTATTTATTTATTGTTTATTAATTTTTAGTATGGTTAAATAGACAACTTCGAAGAAGTCTGGTTACAAATGAGAGTGAAAGTTCACTTTCATTCAACTGTTTTCTCTCTCTCTCTCTCTCTCTCTCTCGATTTCTCTCTCTTTTTCTCTCTCTCCAGTGATAGTCTTTCATCTGTGTTATAGATTATTCAAAAGCTAGCGGGCAGCACATTTGATGAACATTATGAGCATGACCGATATGCCTGATTCTGCAAAAGAGCTCGAAGTTAAGAAGCAATCAAAGACACAGATGGCACTATTGTCTCTAGATTTGTAATCTACATGCAGAACAGAACATTTAGTTTCAGTTCTCAGAATCGCACTCCTTACAGCAGATTAGAGCAGTCTAGCTTTTGTTTAAAGCACATTAACACAGTATAATATCTTGACTACACTCCATTTATTCTATACTACACTGCATATTTAGGAGTAATGACTATTATCAGTGCAGACTCGACAGAGTTGAAATAGTGATAGCACTTCCAGGAAGCACTGGTAGCACTTCCAGGACAAGAAGATTTAGCTGCCATTTAAACACATTTTGTGTCTGTTACATTGTGGGAGGGGTGGTAAGAGCAAGCAATTGATATACTCAAAATTTTAATATCTTTTTATGAAAAAATTACTTCTTTAGACTGTCCTCCCAGTTAACCAAAAAAAGAAATCATGTCTATTTACCTTTCTATTTTTATTACACGTTTTTAATTCATGCATTGATTCATTCATGTCTTTTCTTTCTGCTTTGCATTGTTGAGTTTGTAGTGGCATCAGGCTCAATCCAAACTTTTCTATCCCCATCCAGATTCCAACTCCTTCCTCTGTTCATCTCCAGACATCCTAACGCAACTCTGAAATTTACTGATAGCCATTACATTAAAATCACTTGCCTAAAATTGTGGAGGTCCCACTGGCAAAACAGCTTTGACCCATCAGGATACAAACTTCACAAGGCTTCTAAAGGTGTGCTGTGGAATCTGGAGCCAAGTCATTAGCAACAAATCCTTTAAGTCCTGTAAGTTAAAAGGGGGGGCCCCCATTGATTAGACTTGTTTGTTTAGCACATTTCCATAGATGCATGATCAGATTGAGATCTGGGGAATTTAAAGGACAAGTCAACACCTTGAAATCCTGTTTTTTGCAGTGTGCATTATCTTGCTGAAAGATTAAAATGATTACTGTTATTATATATATACATATATATATATATATATATATATATATATATATATATATATATATATATATATATAGTTTAAAGCAGCCAATAAAATGTTTAAAACACTCTTAGGAATTTTTTACCTGTGCTGATCTTCTCATGTATTTGATAATGCATTGTGATCCCTGTGCATCTGAAAATGATACACCAGATTGCAGTATTGAACTTGAGCGGCACCCAGGCACTCTTTTAGTGCAATAGCAAGAAAAAATATCGTTGTTGTGTCCTGTTGAATGGATGTTTGCCTAGGAGTGGAGCATGTTGTATGTTGTATGGCTATGCGCACGCTTTGCTCCTGGAGAGCGCTCTTCGAGGAAAGTGCTCTCCCTCGTGGCTTCAGTCCTGTTCTGACGGTCGTGGGGCTCGCAGGCCGATCTGGCAGAAGGCCTGGAGTCGGATGAGTCCTCTCCAGCCTCCCCTGCCGAGTCGAGCACCTGCTCTCTCAGGGAAGCAACCCCGGCGGCTATTTCCTCTTCCTTTGCGAGCAGCGCGGTGTTACATGTTTTACAAGGCATCTGCGGCTCACCTTGTTAGAAATCCCGAACAAGGATCGAGCCGAGCTGCTGAATCTTTCGATGGCTCCTCCTGGCTTGTTTGGCGACGCTGTAACGGGGGTTATCAACAGGTTCCAGGAATCTAAAAAGCAGTCGACGGCATTTCAGAGGTACCTCCCTCACTGCTCCCAGGGGGCTGTCCAGCCTGATCCTCCGAAGCCCAGAGACAGAGTGTTGCCACCCGATCCCCGCGGGAAGGTCCTAAGGATCCCTGGCAACGCGCTAAGCCCAAGAAGGAGCTGGCTGACCTAAGGGTCACCCTTGCTTCTAATAAACAGGCTGTGGTGCGTAAGTCCTGATGACTTACCTCTGGGAGGGAGGTGTACACCTCACACTATGGTGCCCGTCCCTCCCCAGCACCACCGGGAGGCCAGGCCGTTGGCTCTGCCACAGAACTCCCTCCAGCGGTATGCTCCCTCTTTTTTCCGTTTGTCACAATAGATCTGAAGGACGCATATTTTCACATAGCTGTCCTTCCCTCACAAAGGAGGTTCCTGAGGTTTGCTTTCGGGGGCGAAGCTTACCAATACCGGGTCCTTCCCATTTGGCCTGACACTCTCACCACACCTTCACGAAGTGCATGAATGCAGCACTGGCCCCGCTATGGCTCCAGGGCATCCGCATTTTGAATTATATCGATGACTGGTTGGAGGTGGCAGCTGTTTACAACGTGGAGTGAGCACCCCGGGTTGGACCCAGTTAACTGCCTGGTTGGGTCATTTCTGGAGTTTTTACAGGAACAGTTTGCCATGGGTTGACACCTTAAAACCCTGAAGGTTTACGTGTTCGCTATCGAGGCTTATATTACCCCATCTGCGGGGCTTACCTTTTCTCTGTGCAGAATCCAGTGTCACTACCACTGCGCAGCCATTTTGTAGCGCCTGGTTGTCATGACATCGCCTGCCGATGACCGATTGGACCTATTTTACATGTGGTTTAGAGTGCGTACAATGCGGGGGGGCGTTTCCAAAGCGTTGTGACGCAGCGTCTAGTTCCTTCTGGGAACTAGGGTTACATACGTAACCTAGAGACGTTGACTTAAGTAAGGAGAAAAAATTCATATTTTATGTAGGCTCTTCTGCCTTTTTTAGGAGTGAATCTTTGTACTTTGTAGCTGCCTCTATTATGATTCTTTACTAATAACAGGTTAGACTAACACTAATCTGAATAGATAAAAAAAGATAAATAATACACAGTAGACATGGCAATAAGCTTCTTAGTTAGCTGGGAAATTACAATGGTAATAAATGTGCTCAACTCCACAGAGCATTTAGGGGGCACTGACATCATTCTGTCTTTTTGACACCATTGGTTTCTGTTCTCACAAGAGGGTAATGAGGGAGAGATTGTAGCATGATCATTTTACATTGCATTAATAATGTACAGTGCACGGTTTGAAACTTTACGTTTGCCTGAGTGTGCAAATCTAAGACCAGAGACCCTTCCTAGTAGTATTTGGAATTATGATCATCACTGATGCAAAATTCAAGAGCAGAATAATATTTTACCACAACATGAATATTGCACTAAGACAAAATTAAGTCAGATCTACTGTAGGTCATTATTTCAGTTCCCTGGCAGTGACGGTAAATTATCAAAATAACTGTTTATTGACCTATATATATATATATATATATATATATATATATATATATATATATATGTGTGTGTGTGTGTGTGTGTGTGTGTGTGTGTGTGTGTGTGTGGTTGCAGGGAGAAAAGGTGGTGAAGGTGGATGAGTTTAATACCTGGGATCAACAGTGCAAAGTCATGGAGAGTGTGTTAGAGAAGTGTAGAAAAGAGTGCAGCACCTCTGATGTGAATGTGAGCATGAGTGTGATTGCAGCCTCATCTAAAATCCACAATGACCTCTTTCGTCTTCTTGGTGTTGAGTTCCAGTTTATTGTCCTCACACCATGCTACTAGGTGCTGGATCTCCTCTGTGTAAGCCGTCTCATTGTTACCTCTAATCAGGCCTACCACCATGTTTTCATCTTCAAACTTAACAATGCTGTCCGTGACATAGGCAGGTATGTAGTAATACGTGAAAAGTGAGTATAGAAGAGGAGACAACACACATCCCTGTGGAACCCGAGATCCGCAATCTGCTCGTTGTATATTTGTTTGGCTGTGCAGATTAACAATATATATACGTATATATATATATAGATATAGATATAGATATAGATATAGATATATATAGATATATATAGATATATAGATATAGATATACAGGGATTCCCCTGCCACGCCCCCCTCAGTAGCTGTCAGAGATTCCCCTGCCACGCCCCCCTCGGCCGCTGTCAGAGATGCACCCTGCCACGCCCCCCTCGGTAGCTCTCGTGGTGCCTCAATATCCCGTGCCTGCCTGATCACCGACAGCTGTGACTCGTTATGGTGCAGACTATATCAACACACGTTCTCGAGTCACAGGCTGTCGGTTCTTGTATTGTCATGCTGGTGATACCCGTGGCTGCTCGACCGCCAGCATTCCCCGCTGGTTCCGTATCCGAGTTCTGTTTCTTCTGGATTACTTGTTGCCGTTGCCGTTTACTTTCGTTTTGGGACTCTAGGTTTCATTTTGGATTACTCGTCTCGAGTGGATGTTCTTTGTTTGTTTTCTCGCCTCGGCAGCAGTGAGTGTTTCTTTGTTGAACTGAATAAATGAACTATGATTGACTTGCTTCCGCTTCCGCGTCCTGTCCGTCAGCCTGACAGAAGAACCGACCAAAACCGAAAGCGGAATCGCCCTCCCGCGATTTTGGCCGCGAGGGATCGGCAGGCGAACCCGGCTTCGGATTTTCACCGGGAGTTCCAAGCCGTTTCTCGCGGTTCAAAGCCACAGAAGCCGGAGCATGAAAGCGCGGCTGCGCCACGCCCCTCCGCGAGCGCGAGGGGATTTCTGGCTCGATTCTCCGGGAAAGGAGAAGAATTGGGCGGATTTCTGAGGAGCATCGGCGAGTATGTGGAGGAAAATTTTCCCCAGTTTCCCTCCGAAAGAGCCAAGATCGCCTTCTGCGTTTCTCTCCTGTCTGGTGATGCGCTCTCAAAAACCAGCAGATTATGGAGCGCCAATGGGGGCAATTTTGGCTCACTCGCTGAGTTTTGCGAGCTTCTTCTTGGGATGTGTGGGATGGAGGTGGCGGATCTCCACGACAGTCCCTTTGAGGAGGAAGGAGCTTCGTTCCATGGGTCTTCAGAGCGTGCGGCTCCGTACCAGGACTCTCCAAGGTGCTCAGCTTCATTCCGTGGTTCTTCAGAGCGCGCGGCTCCATTCCAGGATTCTCCGAGGTGCTCGGCTTCGTTCCACGGTGCTTCAGAGCGCGCAGCTCCGTTCCAGGATTCTCACTGGTGCTCGGTTCCATCCCTGGGCATCCAAGAACGCGAGGCTCAGTTCCCGGGTTTCCACGGACACATGGCCCTGCCCCTGGGTCAGTACAAGCGCGCTGCTGTGTTCCGGGGTTGTCGTGGACGCTCTGCACCATCACCGAGCGTCTGCGAGCGCGCCCTGGCACAGACCCGTCACGAAAGCACAGAGCCGCCACAGACCCGTCACGAGAGCGCCGAGCCGCCACAGACCCGTCACGAGAGGGCCGAGCCGCCACAGACCCGTCACGAGAGGGCCGAGCCGCCACAGACCCGTCACGAGAGGGCCGAGCCGCCACAGACCCGTCACGAGAGGGCCGGGCCGCCACAGACCCGTCACGAGAGCGCCGGGCCGCCACAGAGTCGTCACGAGAGCGCCGGGCCGCCACAGAGTCGTCACGAGAGCGCCGGGCCGCCACAGAGTCGTCACGAGAGCGCCGGGCCGCCACAGAGTCAGCCACAGAGTCCCGCCGAGGGTGCCGCTCAGCCACAGAGTCCCGCCGAGGGTGCCGCTCAGCCACAGAGTCCCGCCGAGGGCGCCGCTCAGCCACAGAGTCCCGCCGAGGGTGCCGCTCAGCCACAGAGTCCCGCCGAGGGTGCCGCTCAGCCACAGAGTCCCCCAGTGAGTTCAGGCCGCGAAGAGGTCGTCGTACCGCCGCCTGGCCGCGAAGAGGTCGTCGTACCGCCGCCTGGCCGCAAAGAGGTCGTCGTACCGCCGCCTGGCCGCGAAGAGGGCGTCGTACCGCCGCCTGGCCGCGAAGAGGGCGTCGTACCGCCGCCTGGTCCTCCTCAGGGCGACGGCTCGCCCCCTGGTCCTCCTCAGGGCGACGGCTCGCCCCCAGGTCCTCCTCAGGGCGACAGCTCGCCCCCAGGTCCTCCTCAGGGCGAAGGCTCGCCCCCAGGTCTTCCTCAGGGCGAAGGCTCGCCCCCAGGTCCTCTTCAGGTCGACGGCTCGCCCCCAGGTCCTCTTCAGGTCGACGGCTCGCCTCCAGGTTCCCCTCATGGCGACGTCGGGCCCCCAGGTTCCCCGCAGGGTGACGTCGGGCCTCCAGGTTCCCCGCAGAGCGACGTGGGGCCTCCAGGTCCCCCTAACGCCGGCAGAGCTCTCCAGAGGCCCTCCGAGGGTGTCGTTCCGGTTCAACGTCCGAGCTCTTCAGAGGCCCTCCGAGTGTCGTTCGGTTCAACGCCAGAGCGCTCAGCGGCCCTCCGAGGTGTCGTTCCGGATCAACGTCAAGGCTCTCCAGAGGCCCTACGAGAATGTCGTTGCGGTTCAAGGTCCTGCCGAGGGTGCCTCTGTGTTCCTGGTCTCCGTCGAGGTCGTCTCTCCGCCTCCTGTCTCCTTGGAGGACGTCTCTCCGCTCCAGGTCTCCGCGGGGGTCGTCTCTCCGCTCCAGGTCTCCAGGGAGGTCGTCGCTCGGCCCCCGGTCTCCGCCGTGGACGTCGCTGGGCCCCCAGGTTCCCCGCAGGGTGACGTCGGGCCTCCAGGTTCCCCGCAGAGCGACGTGGGGCCTCCAGGTCCCCCTAACGCCGGCAGAGCTCTCCAGAGGCCCTCCGAGGGTGTCGTTCCGGTTCTACGTCCGAGCTCTTCAGAGGCCCTCCGAGGGTGTCGTTCCGGTTCAACGCCAGAGCGCTCCAGCGGCCCTCCGAGGGTGTCGTTCCGGATCAACGTCAAGGCTCTCCAGAGGCCCTACGAGAATGTCGTTGCGGTTCAAGGTCCTGCCGAGGGTGCCTCTGTGTTCCTGGTCTCCGTTGAGGTCGTCTCTCCGCCTCCTGTCTCCTTGGAGGACGTCTCTCCGCTCCAGGTCTCCGCGGGGGTCGTCTCTCCGCTCCAGGTCTCCAGGGAGGTCGTCGCTCGGCCCCCGGTCTCCGCCGTGGACGTCGCTGGGCCCCCAGGTTCCCCGCAGGGTGACGTCGGGCCTCCAGGTTCCCCGCAGAGCGACGTGGGGCCTCCAGGTCCCCCTAACGCCGGCAGAGCTCTCCAGAGGCCCTCCGAGGGTGTCGTTCCGGTTCTACGTCCGAGCTCTTCAGAGGCCCTCCGAGGTGTCGTTCGGTTCAACGCCAGAGCGCTCAGCGGCCCTCCGAGGTGTCGTTCGGATCAACGTCAAGGCTCTCCAGAGGCCCTACGAGAATGTCGTTGCGGTTCAAGGTCCTGCCGAGGTGCCTCTGTGTTCCTGGTCTCCGTTGAGGTCGTCTCTCCGCCTCCTGTCTCCTTGGAGGACGCCTCCGCTCCAGGTCTCCGCGGGGTCGCTCTCCGCTCCAGGTCTCAGGGAGGTCGCCGCCCGCCTCCTGTCTCCGCCGGGCGTCGCCGCCTCCTGTCTCCGCCGGGCGTCGCTCGGCCTCCTGTCTCCGCCGGGCGTCGCCGCCCCTGTCTCCGCCGGGCGTCGCCGCCCCTGTCTCCGCCGTGGACGCCGCCGCCCCTGTCTCCGCCGTGGACGCCGCCGCCCCTGTCTCCGCCGAGGCGCCGCCGCCCCTGTCTCCGCCGTGGACGCCGCCGCCCCGGTCTCCGCCGTGGACGTCGCTCGGCCCCCGGTCTCCGCCGTGGACGTCGCTCGGCCCCTGGTCTCTGCCGAGGGCTTGGCTCAGCTTCCGGTCTTTTCAAGGGTCGCTGGCCCGTTCCTGTTCCCGACCAAGGACGCTGCTTTGCCCTGGGCCCCTTCCGATCCTCCCCTGCTCTGCTGCGATGCTCGCGGGGCCTCCTTTGTCCTGGGTCGATTGGAGAGGCCTTCCTCAGAGTGCCCCGGCCCGCCTGGCATTGGTGGGTTTTGGGGCGTCAGGGGCCGCCCCTGAAGGGGGGGTTACTGTCAGGGATTCCCCTGCCACGCCCCCCTCAGTAGCTGTCAGAGATTCCCCTGCCACGCCCCCCTCGGCCGCTGTCAGAGATGCACCCTGCCACGCCCCCCTCGGTAGCTCTCGTGGTGATTCAATATCCCGTGCCTGCCTGATCACCGACAGCTGTGACTCGTTATGGTGCAGACTATATCAACACATGTTCTCGAGTCACAGGCTGTCGGTTCTTGTATTGTCATGCTGGTGATACCCGTGGCTGCTCGACCGCCAGCATTCCCCGCTGGTTTAATGAAGGCCTCCATGCCAGAACTCCCAGGCGCACCCCCTTGCTGTCCCCAAAGAATAAGAAGAGTCGACTGCAGTATGCCAAAAGTCATGTGGACAAACCACAGAAGTTTTGGGATAGTGTTCTGTGGACTGATGAAACAAAATTAGAACTGTTTGGGCCCATGGATCAACGCTATGTTTGGAGGAGGAAGAACACGGCCTATGAAGAAAAGAACACCTTGCCTACTGTGAAGCATGGCGGGGGGTCAATCATGCTTTGGGGCTGTTTTGCTTCTGCAGGTACTGGGAAGCTTCAGCGTGTGCAAGGTACCATGAATTCTCTTCAGTACCAGGAGATATTGGATGACAATGCGATGCAGTCCGTCACAAACCTGAGGCTTGGAAGGCGTTGGACCTTTCAACAGGACAATGATCCCAAGCATACCTCCAAGTCCACTAGAGCATGGTTGCAGATTAAAGGCTGGAACATTTTGAAGTGGCCATCGCAGTCACCAGACTTAAATCCGATTGAGAACCTCTGGTGGGACTTAAAGAAAGCAGTTGCAGTGCGCAAGCCTAAGAATGTGACTGAACTGGAGGCTTTTGCCCATGATGAATGGCGAAGATACCCGTAGATCGCTGCAAGACACTTGTGTCAAGCTATGCTTCACGTTTAAAAGCTGTTATAACTGTAAAAGGATGTTGTACTAAGTACTAAGATTGAATGTCACTTGGGGGTTGAATAAAACTGATAATGATGTGAGCTCAGAAAAGACATTTGTGGTTATTTCATTATAAATGTTATGTTATATTTGTCTGACCTACACGTGCCTCTTTGATTTAATTGTAAGCAGGATGACTGAATGATCATAATCAATTTCAAACCAACCAAAACAATCAATTTCAGTGGGGGTTGAATAATTTTGAACACAACTGTATATATATATATATATATATATATATATATATATATATATATATATATATATATATAGAGAGAGAGAGAGAGAGAGAGAGAGAGAGAGAGAGCGCGCTCCCCTCAGTATTCATATTAACTAGGGCAAGGCTTTTGGGTTCTGTTAATGTATTAATTAAATGTGTTAACCCTTATTAACTCAATTTTAAATGTTATCTTGGATTTCTCTTTTAAAATACACACATGAAATGTTTTCCTTACCTAACTATGAATTCACCTTTCTTAAGTTATAGTATTAATAAAGATTTTAACCGTGTGTCTAGGTAGGTCTCTCCCCAAATAAAATAATAACCTCTTTCCAGGTAAATAATAAAATAACACAACACAAAGTTTTAGAAAATATCTCTTAGTTATTTACTCAAAAAATAAGTTATTATCTCAAAGGAAATAAACAAATTAAATAAAAATATAATTGTTCTTTTTAAACCTTCAACATAAAATGTTCCTCTTTTTTCAAATGAAAATACTGTAATTGAATTGTCTCTTCTTAACACAACAATGTAAACAATGTCAATACTGTACCATATAAATGCACAGATTTCAATTTAAACTATGAACTCTCTTTTTAACACAACAAATGTAAACACTGTCAATACTGTATCATGTATAAATGCACAGAAAACAATTTACACTCTATTAACCCTCAAATGGATTAATTCAGAAAACCTCAATATACCCCCTTCATCACTTAAACCAGACTTTTTTGTGGGCCCACAACACACCTTAATGCAATCTAAAGCCGGCAACCAAATGTATTATAAAACTAAAATACCGTAGCAGGCCTGATGCGTTGCTCGTGTTCGTAGTGGCCCAAAACTAAATGGCCGCTTCACTCGTCAGCGAGCAAACAAAATGAAAGATACCTTGAGATAATGTTTCTGTCCCAGCCTTTCACCAACAGTCACGGGCGCAGTCTCATCATCCGATCAGCATAACAACACGAACTCGTTCTCCTTTTTAACACCACGTTTTTAGTAAAACTCACGAGTGAAATCCGGGTTGCTTCAAGCTCTGTATGAGTCCTCTCTCTGTCTTCAGATCGAAAACAGTAGATAAACTCCTCAAACTGTTCAACTGAGAGTCAAACTTTAACTAGAAAATGTCATTCACTTGTAATGAACTGACTCCAGCATATACTTCAAAAGCAACTCAGCGTTAGCATTAGCATTAGCAATAGCACAAAAGTAAACAGTCTTGAACTTCGTGTAGAAATTCCTCCCGTTTCTCAATATGCACCTTGTCACTCTTCTCATCTGGTTGTCGTGCAAACAATCATCAGAAACAAGTTACATCTTGATTTGTGCACTAATCATTCTACATTTTAACTCAGAAAATCTCTGTGTCACCTCACTCGGCTGCTCCACTCTCCTCCTCTCTCTCTTTTTCCCTTCATGCTGCACCTCCACCTGCTGCAAACCCCAACACCTGACTCTACTGCCAATCGTTATTAACCCCATCAATGCTGGTTTAGACAGTTTTCAGAAATACTTTATCGTTTACTTAAAACAATAAACAATCATTTTTAAACTGCTTTCAACATTTTTAAACATAACTTATTAAATTAATTTAAACCCTTTTTAAATCACACTATTTATATACTCATTAAATGATACTACAAGCATCACTTATTACTCCATGTTTTTAACTGGGTTATATATATATATATATATATATATATATATATATATATATATATATATATATATATATATATATATATATATATATATATATATATATATATATATATATAATATATATATGTGTATATATATATATATATATATATATATATATATATATATATACACACACACAATGTTAAGAACAGCAATATCTATCCAAAAGAACTGTCATTCCTTTTTATTTCTAGACCTTTACATGTCTGGGTTGTGTTAAGTCCTATTCCCTTATGATTATTACTTTTATGCTAAACATGCTGTTCTGGGAAAGTCATGACATTTACATTCCTTGGATAGTTAATTAGCAGAAGCTAATTTTCCTTTTTATATCTATCTATTTTAAGGCTTTGGAATGAATCATTTATTATTTTAATGTTTGTAAACTAAACCATCATCAGAATTGTATTTATAATTTTTAGTTTGCATTATGTATACATTCTACAACTCCACTTATTTAAAAATAAATTATGACAGCTAAATGCTTTTTAGTAAAATGGAATGTTTACAGTGATAATCATGAACATTGTAAGCATTCTTTTTTCTCTCTCTTTCTCTCTCTCTCGGATCTGTTTGGTAAGAAGGTGTGACATCATAGGCAGGCGGCGTCACGTAAACCAGGAAGCTACAAGATGGCTGTGCGGTGGTAGTGACATTAGCTTCTGCTCAATCAGGTAAGCGCTTTGTGTGTGTTATCTGTGCAGTCATAAGCTTACATGTAGGCAGAATTCTGTCAAAACAGCTGATGTGTTGTTTGCTTAGGATAGGAGCATGCTTAGCCGTATTTCTTCCTCCGAGGTGGAAGAAATTTTGGAGAGCGCTCTCCTTGAATTGCTCTCCTTTGCCGAGGCTAGCGGCACCGGCGGTCGCGTGGCTTGCAGGCCGATCTGGCAGAAGGCGTAGAGTTGGACGAGTCCTCTCCAGCCTCCCCTGCTGGGTCGAGCGCCTGATCTTCGAGAAGCATGCCTGGCGGCTGCTTCTTCTCCTGGTGCGAGCGGCACGGCGTTACATGTCTCTCTCTCCGAGGAGGATGAGATGATGGATGCTAGCGAGCCCGTGGACTCCTCACAGCCTGTGCTGTATGAGGAGCTCCTTGAGGTTGTGACATAGGCCGTGTCCAAGCTGGATCTAGCTTGGGCGGACGCTGTAGTTAAGGGCGATTGCTGGTGGGTTCAGAAAACCGCGGCGGCGTTTCAGTGGTACTTCCTCGCCGCTTCAGTGGGGTTGCTCGGCGGCAATATCGCTCCTCCCGTTCGGCCTAGCACTCTCACCCCGTACCTTCGCAAAGTGCGTGAGCGCTCCAGGGCATCTGCATTTTGAATTATATTGACGATTGGTTGTTATTGGCTCATTCAGAGCACGAGGCAGTTCGGCATCAAGATGTCGTTCTCGCCTGCATGAGGGAACTGGGGTTCAGACTAAACGCTGGGAAGAGTGTACTTTCTTCAGTACAGAGAACCACTTTTCTGGGCGGTGTGTGGGACTCGGTCAGGTTGCGGGCACAGTTGTCTCCCGCCCGGATCGAAGTCATCCTCACTGCAGTCAGGAGGGTAAGAGAAGACCAGCCACTCACTGTGAAGCAGTTCTAGAGACTGCTGGGTCTAATTGCAGCAGCGTCCAGTGTAGTCTCACTTGGCCTCCTCCACATGTGACTCCTCCAGTGGTGGCTCCGGGGCAGAGGGTTCTTCTCCAGAGGGAATACGTATTGTACCATCAAGGTCTCGCGGCGTGCCCTTCGAGCCTTGGATGTGTGGAAGGACCCGATGTTTCTGTCCCGAGGCCCCGTGTTAGGGACTCCTTGTTGTCGCATAATGCTTACGACGGATGCTTCCCTGACGGGGTGGGGAGCGGTCATGAGTGGCCACTCCGCCCAATGTCTGTGGACCGGCCCATGTCTCTCGTGGCACATAAATTGCCTGGAGATGATGGCAGTGTTTTTGGGGTTAAAACACTTTCTGCCAGACCTAAGGGGCCACCATGTGTTGGTCCACATGGACAATACAGCGGTGGTCTGGTACATCAACCACCAGGGGGGCCTCTGATCTCGCCCCTTGTACAAGCTGGCGCAAGAGGTCCTCCTGTGATCCCAGGACAAATTCCTCTCACTGAAAGCCGTTTACATCCTGGGATGGTTGAATGTCAGAGCAGACGCCCTGTCGAGACAATGGCTGAGGCCTGGGGAATGGCGACTCCACCCCGAGGTAGTGGAGCAGGTTCTACATAGCCCAGGTGTATCTGTTTGCGACTCGGGAGACTTCGCACTGTCCCTTCTGGGTCTCTCTCTCTCACCCAGCCCGATGCCATGGTACATGTGGCCGAGACTATGCCTGTCTGCCTTTCCCCGGTTCGCGCTGCTCTGGAGTTCTGGAGAGAGTTTGCCAGGAAGAAGTTCGTCTCCTCCTGGTAGCGCGTTCTTACAGGAACAGTTTACGCGTTCTTACAGGAACAGTTTGCCACAAGGTTAACCCCTTCAACCCTGAAGGTTTACGTGTCCGCCCTCGCGGCATATATCAGTCGCTTGGTAGGCACCCTCTGGTGACACGTTTCCCAGAGACTAAGGCTCGGGACGCGACCCAGAGTGCCTGTCTGGGACTTGGCAGTTGTGTTGGCGGCCCTTGGCCGAAGTGGCCCTTAGGTTCCTTTCAGTCAAGACCACCTTTCCCATGGCAATTTCCTCCCTGAAGAGGATCGGGGATCTGAGGGATCTGTCCGTGGCCCCATCCCGCCCCATTGGCCAGAGTGTTTCTGTATTCGAAACCTGGGTACATACCTAAGGTGCCTACGGCTCCCACACAACCTGTCGTGTTACAGGCATTCTGCCCTCCTCTGTTTATAGCCCCTGGCCAGGAGATACAGAACCAACTGTGTCCATGGAGGAAGTCGGAGCAGCTGTTCGTCTGCTGTGGCCCTAATAGGAAAAGTTTCCCAGCCAATAAGCAGACGTTAAGCTGGTGGATAGTGGATGCCATCCTTGTAGCTTATGAGACCTCTGGTCTCCCTGCTCCGCTCGGGGTCAGGGCTCACTCCACCCGGAGTGTGGCAGCCTCTTTGGCCTGGTCTGCTGGAGTATCACTCCAGGACATTTGTGACGCTTCTGGCTGGTCCACCCCGGTGACCTTTGTTGGGTTTATGGCCTCGACCTAATTGCCACTCCGGGCTCCTCTGTCCTGCGTGTAGGTGCCAAGGCCCCCACACATTTGGCAGGGTCTGGTCAGTGTGGTGTGATTGAACACTCTTTTCCAAAGCGTTTTAAGGCAGCTCGAAGTTCCCAAATGGGGAACGTCTCTGGGTTACGTATGTAACCCTAGTTCCCCGAGGGAGCTACCACCGCACAGCCATCTTGTAGCTTCCTGGTTTACGTGACGTCGCCTGCCTATGATGTCATGTCTTGCCTATTGGCCAGATTTCACATGTGGTTCAGAGCGTGAACAACGCAGGGGCGTTCCCAAAGCGTTTCGACGCAGCGTCTTGTTCCCTCGGGGAACTAGGTTCACATACATAACCCAGAGAAGATCTATGAGAAAGGATCTAGACTGAAATTAATATCAACAATCTGCTACAATGGCTTGGGAATGCATTTTGCTTGAAACAGTTATGCATTTAAGCAACCATCACTCAACAGCAGACCTCAAAAATATACTGAAGTATAATGAATGGACATTCCGTGCCACCCAGATGAGGTGGATTTCCTTTTGAGTCCGGATCCTCTCAAGGTTTCTTCTCATACCATTTTAGGGAGTTTCATGCCAACAGTCGCCACCAGCTTTCTCATTAGGGATAAACTTATGAGGAACAAACTTATATGCACTAAACTTATACACTCCAACTTCATAACCTCTTTATCTTTGTAAAGCTACTTTGGGATAATCATTGTTAAAAGCACTATATAAATAAAATTTAATTTAAAAGATTTGTGTGATTGAACTTGTGGTAAAACCAAGTGAAGCCCTTAGAATTGATATTTTAAAAGATTATACATCTTTAACTCACCCTGGATATCAGTCTCCATGCAAACACATACAATGAATTTACATTGTGTGGAGTCAGTCCACCTACCTGTAGGTTTTTGTGACATGGAAGAATGCTAAAGAAACTAGAGAAAATGCTTAGATGTAGAGAAAATATCTGAGGATAACTGCAAGGTGTGTCATCCTTCAGAATCTTTGCAATTAACACTAAACCTTTTCAACCTGCAGTCAAATAACTTCTAATTAAATTCTTATCAGTTTAAGTTTCTTGGGTTTTAACACAATGATATAATGATTTTCCAAGTTCCACATCCTGGCAATTCTGGTTGAATCACATTTATTATTATTATTTGAAAAATATATTTATTGATTTATTTGTTTATTTATTTATTCATTATTTTTTTATTTTATTTTATTTTTTTATTTTAATACCAGCAATGCAGTTATTAAAAACCGTATTACATATATCATTTTTAATAGTTATTAGCCTGTTTATGGAGTTTTTCAATAAATCTGTGTTAAAGGAGTTCATTAAACAAATTTTATCTTGCTTATTAATTCTCGCAATTCATCCACTGTGTCATGTAATATGAGGAACAAGAAATATGGAAAAGGAATCTGCGCAAATGAACACAGTACATAGTACATAGAGTTAATGTAGGCACTGTCCATAATCCTGACACATTGTTCATGTCTATAGCCATGCATTATATAGCTAGATTTTAAAGAAGATAAATGCTGGATTTTATAATAAATTATATCCAAATTATATCCTCACTAAACAATCCAATATCATGTAGCATGTAAACATATTTAATGAGCTCCAAGGATTAAATCAAAATGTTGCACACAATGCTGCTGTAAAATTTACCAAAAAGGCTGCGGTCCTCTCTTGATACCATCTGGAATTGTTATAGACAACATACATAAAAAAAAACTATTGATTTTGCCAAATACTTAGAATTACAATAAACACATTTGTATTTCTGTCCAACGCATGATAAGAATGAAAAGCAAAAAATAAATTAAACTGAAGCTGGGATTTTAATGGAAATATTTTTGATAGATGTGAAGATGACTTTTATATTAAGAAGTATTTACTTTGTCTGGTTGCGGACAAAGCCTGGTGTTCACCTTTCCAAAATTTCCTTATTTCTGACTGTATTTTTTGTAAATATCCTGTTACAGAATGCAATAGTATCATAAATAATTTTTTATTAGAGTTGTGGTTTTCTTTGCAAGCTTGAGGCTTGCAATGATTTGGCTGCTATTAAACTTTCAGAAGCTCAATAAAATAAAAATAATTATTATCACTACAGATATCAAATACTGCTTTAATGTTCTTTTAATTTGAAGGGACAATTGTAAAATGTTGTGTTTATACCTTTAAATCTGGCTTCAGATCTGGATTATTTTTTTGTCTTCTATTGAACTATTCAATATTCCTGGCTAAAGAAATACGAATGATTTTTCACAAGCATTTTTACTCAAAAATATGTATGTGTATTACATAAATACAGCATTATGAAATAAAGATATTTATACTATAATATGTGCTCAAGGGGCGACTCAAAAACGTCTATGGGTACCATGTTGAAGACCACTGCTTTATAAAAGCCAGACTCATGAAGAAAGGCAAAAGTTTTAAGTTCAGCAAACCCTCAGCAAGTGTACAGAATTCATTTTTACTATTAAAATGACAGGTCAGCAGAGGCTCAAATTTTCCAGTGAAAATACTAGCCAAATAATGCGGTTAAACTGGGAGAATACAACATTCTGTTAGGAGGCCTGCTGTATTTGACAAACCCACCATGTCAGGAAAAAAAAAACATCAGTGCCACAAGCAATGTATGAACCAAAAATAAAACTGACTGAAATATGACAGCTAGTGGGTTTGCTGCACGAAATCAAGTTCTACACATTTCCATGTCAATCTTTAATTACGGTTATTTTAGATGTGCTGCATATCTTTGGACATCAATATCAAGAACGTGCGTGTTAGTCCAATTGCAGAGAGTCTAATCTTTTTTTCAGCCAAGCCTGGAGAAAAAAAAAAGGTTGTGTCTTGTGGAATATCATGGAAAAAAATCAATATGAGCTCCTGTGCCTCCTGAATTCAATTTCTATAGAATCCAAGCCATTTCAGTTTTCTCTCAAGGCTGAAAGGAGCTAATAAAGTGAAAAAGTGTTCAATACGATGATCAAACAGCTTTTGCCATTTGGTCTACTTTTGTTTCAAACACTCAATGCAAGCACAAAACTAGTGTCAGGTTGCATTTGGGATACTGAATGTGAATAATAAGAAGTGAATGAAACATATATGTTTATGAGAGCATCACAGTATGGACTTGCATTCTGTTTTTATTGTCTTTTCTATTACCATTTATATCACACTACTGTAGCCCTAGTGTGAAAGTCAGATTAACCTATTTTAAACATTACTAAATTTTTGAAGGTGTGTGGAATGCAGATTTACAAGTCAGGGTTACAGTGCGTGGACTGTGGTATTCTGTGGCCTGCAGTAGTGAAGAAAATAGTCTCTTGACCTTCTTCTTCAGAACATTTTTCATGTAAGAAAATTTTAGCCCAGTCATTAATAAAGATGAATATTCCTCTGCAAAACAAGGTCATTGCACTTAATAGCTTCATAAATAGTTTGTAGAAAAGGTTAATAAACAAAAGCATTTACTGCTTGTGATTTGTGAAGGCAATGTATGGATTGCCTTACTGTTGAATATTAATTAAATGTTAAAATATTACTTAAATAGCTGTTAAAAATGTTGACCAGTATATTTTATTTATTGAGTCATAATCAATGTGCAGTGTAATATTAAAGCTGAAATATATATAAAAAAATAAAATAAAATAAAAAACACAACAAGGTTATTGGATCAGGACCCACATTTTTTTGTCAAAAGTATGGGGATGGAGCTGATGACCTCTATAGATAATGATTCTCATTAAATGGTTCCTAAGGCTTCATATCTGGGGTAAAACATCAGATTGCCCTCTTTGCTTTGGAAGAGTATGTTTGTGTAGCAATGCATGAAACAGGGCTGGAACCCTTGCCGGGTCACCTGACTGTATAATGTTGAATGACCGGAAACACCTGCCACGCCCAGGAACATCACTCAGGATGCATGCCAGCATATACCAGTTATTAGATATGGAACCAATCTTTTTTTGGACAATATGGAAAGGATTCGTGTGTGCTTTGTCTATGATAATAAATCTGTGCTTGTGATTATCATTAAGAGGTTTCTTATATCCCCTTTTGTGATGTGAATGTAATATAATCATATAATGGTCTACTAATGGCATTAAAAAAACATATGTATTAAACCATATTTTAGATTTGTTTAAAAGTTTTCTGTGTAAATAAAAATTTTATTAACATTTTATTTATATTTTTATCAGTCTGAAATTTAATTGCAACTTTTTTTTTTTTACTAAAGTTTCTTTAGCTTCTGATGCCATGCTCATGTCGATACCATTCAATGAACTATAAAATGCAATTGAAAAACTGAACCTGACTAATGAGTGAAACTAATGGGGTTGATCATCAATGTGCCATTTTTAGGAACGATAAAGAAAGTAACTCAAAGTCCATGTTCTTGGAAATGAGTTGGATAATTAGAGACAAAAGTCCATCAGTTGTTAATAATGAGCCATCCCAAGATGTTCTACTTTAAATATCTTTCATATGGATTCACACATTTCACAGTAAAAATGTTGGGATTTACTGCTTTGCCATCCTATCATGCTGACAATTTGAACTATGTGCTTTTAAGAACTGGGTCTTGCTTTACAATAAGATTACCTAAATCTTGTTGTGGAATGAAATCATTTTCACTTAGTTGCTCTGTATGCTGTGCTTATTTGTACTCTAAGGTTTTTCATTTGGCTAGTTTTATAATATACATGAGGACTTTTATAAGAAAACAACTGAGAACTGAGAACACAATACCAGTAATTACTTGACAGTGCTCACAGATTCTCTGTCAATAAAATTAGCCAGATAACCAGAACTGGATAGAGAGAGTCAAGTTCTTTTATCCAAATGCCAATGCCTGACTGAAAAGTGTGCTTGTAATCTTCTAGCAGATACCACTTAATGTGCTCAGATCAATACATGTCAAACCTATGGCATTGCTGAAGCAAAGCAAGCAAGCTCACATTTAACAAGTAGATTTCTTTTGCTTTCCTGATAAGTCTTTCTTTCCGCAGCAAAGAATTACTGCATTAGAAGACTGCTCGGTAAAGTGAGAAAGCACAGGTCATTTGGTCAATATCACATTTGCATATGGGGCAGATTTCTGGAAGACGCAGTATGTTTTCTCTCCAGCGAGACTCAGCTGTTTGTTTTGTAGAGCTGTCTCCCCTGGCGTCCTTCACTGAAATATGTTCTGATAGCTTCCCCAGTTTCATCTGTGGGGTCTCTTCTTGTGGGACATCGTTTTGCATGTTCTTGGCACACAAATCTGCTTTTGTACACTCCAGTCTATAACATCCACTAGCAATGTCAACCTTCTTTTTCTTTTCCATTTTTTTGCTACCTAGTTTAGTGCATAATGAAAACCTTGCCTGCAGGCAAATCAATCCCAAAGTGAAAGATATTCTTATTCCTCACACTGTAAACTCCCTGTGCTCTCTGTTTGCTAAATAGCCTAATGAAATAAACAGACACTGGACTATTCCACTGAGCTTACCATTATATCGCAGCAGTCATTTATCTCTGACACACATTTGGAGAAAAGTAAAAATTAATTTAACTCCTAACTAGGAAGCCTCAAATAAAAGTGTGCTCAAAAGCATGTTTATGGATCTTTTCTTTGCTTCACTGTTTCATAGTGATATGAGTATCCTTGAAAAAAGCAGACTTCCAACTTTCTTTTTTTATTCATTGCAGAATAAGAGAAGGAGGTCATAAAGAAGTCATTGCAATGCCCCATAAAGAATGATAATGAGGAAAAGAGTAACATATGTCACAGACGGGCAAATATAGGCCCATTTTTGGGTGGAGGATTTACGAGTGGGAATAAAAGACAGGGGAAAACTATCTCCTATAAACTTCATGGGTGGTTGATTATGGCAGAAAATCACACCATTGGGAAGCATAATTTGGCAGCCTCAATACCTAGTTAATAACTTTAGAGCAAACTACTAAATTCTAATGAGGATTTAAGTTGCCTAAGGTACACAAATATGCACACACAAAGGGTTTGTTAATTGACAGTAAAGAAGATCTCCAAAGTGAGTTTATAAGTGGATTCCTGGGAACTCAAGTCTAAATTATGGGTGTGAAAACAACTGAATATGTATTTTGCTTTTTTTAAGCCCTATCTAATGAGAAAGCTAAAAGTGTCTTTTTTTCTTAGGCTTGAAAACTATAGCCAGGTCCCCTGTGGAAAACCTAAGAAGTACAGACTCTACTCTAAAATGAATAAATACTTAAAAGGTCAAAAAGAGCCTTGAAAGCATCTACATCCTTAGTCCATTCTAATACTCACTTCCACTGCTGGAATTAAAGCTTAGAAAATCAAGATTCTCTGCCCTTGACCTGTATAATAACGCATATTGAACAAAAAGAAAAAATAATAAATCAGATTCCACTGCAGATCAGTTCATGAATTATAACATCACAAAGCACTGTTACATCTTCAAAAATAACTGCAAATGGAACTGCAACCAAAAAATTGCTCTGTTTTAACACAAGCGTATCTTCTCATTACTATTTATTCTAAATACTAAGTTACAACAGATTTCATTTTTATACAGCACCAAAATGCTCACACTACATATTCTTGTCCAAGGCTAAACTTGAAGGTAGTATTCAACATGGCAAAAATTAAACTAGTTTTCTAAAATTCAAAAATTTTATGCATTAAATAAATTAGACACAAATACAAAATAAATCTTTTATATATTGAGCGTCAGTTCTAAGTGGGGTAATTTCTTTCAAGCTGGGGTATTTCCTTTTTGTCAAGACGCTTGGATCTCCCAATTGCCTTTGAAAAAGCAGTTATATTAATTAAATTCTGGAATGGTATATGATGTGGAATATGATACATCTTAGAGTTATGGAAGTTAAGCTCATTGTGGAACAGAGACAGAAGTTTATGAGCGATTTTTTCCATTGAATTAAACTATATTATATTATATTGGTAAGCACACTTTTTCACTTTTTGTTTTTTATATTTAAAAATAGTTACAATTTATTTTACAGTTATAGTAACATTATCCTCTATTTGAATATGAGTCAACCAGCTGGCCAGACTCCACAGGCTACAACCCTGAAGAAACACATTTACTTATATTTTATAAACTAAAGTTTGTAGATACCGGACCAAGCAATTCTATGTGCTTTATATGCTTAAATCCCATTACACATGTAGTCCCCATTTGCTTATATAATAACCTCAAATCTTCTGGGAAGTTGTTCCACTAAATCTTGTAGTGTGGTTGTAGAGATTTCTGTTCATTCAGCCACAAGTGATGCCAGGTACTGATGTAGGGTGAGAAGGAAGGCCTGGGTTGCAGTGTTCAAATTCATCCCAACAGTGTTCAGTACGGCTGAGGCCAGAACTCTACACCAGGCCATGAATATATATATATATATATATATATATATATATATATATATATATATATATATATATATATATATATATATATATATTCATCTGTATATTATGTTCATAGTACATATATATATTTATCTGTATATTATGTTCATAGTACATACACATATAAATTACTGTTTATAGTAATAGCCATATATTTTGTTACAGCACATATCCTTCTGTAAATTTCAGTTTATAGTAATAGCCATCTGTATATTATGTTCATAATACATACACATCTGTAAATTACTCATATTACCATTTTATTTAATGTATTTAACTCATGTAAACACTGTATATCCTGCACTTGCTGCTATTGCACTCTGGTTAGACCTAAACTGCATTCCGTTGCCTTGCACTTGTACATGTGTAATGACAATAAAGTTGAATCGAATCTAATCTAATCTTAAAATTAAAATTCCATCCCATAAAAAAACATAACTTCATGGAGTTCACTTTGTATACAGATACACTGTCATCTTTACCTGCTAAAATAGCTGTAACATTATGTTTTGCAGTGTAAAAATGTATAAATATTTTATTCTAGGGAAACCTGACTGAGATATATATATATATATATATATATATATATATATATATATATATATATATATATATATATATATATATATGTATGTATGACACTTGTTTCTTGCTTGTATTAAGTGCAGAAGGTTCTTCTGAATGTTGACTCAAGTCGACAAAACTCTAATCATTTATTCACTGCAAAGCGTTACTCACCTGCCGTACCAAGCTCTTTTTTGGCATGCTTATCTATTTTTTCCTATCTGTTTTCTTCTTTTTTCCTCCTTCTACCCAATTTTCTGATCCTCTGACTTTTTGACAAAATTAGCACAAGATTTACATTTGTTTGCCTTTTTTTTTTTTTTTTTGGAATAACAAAATAAAGTGCTTCCTGCCACCTGACAGCCTGAACCTAGGTCAATAGTTAAATTACTCTAGAGCTGTCACTACAAAACACAAAAATGTATCATAACAACATGAATTATGTATATTTATTCTGTGTGTCTATTTCTCTGTTTGAATGAGGAAAAACAGAAGTACAAAAGAATGCACTTAAAAACAGCCAATTACCAATACCGCAATTTGTTAATTAAAGTTTTAAAAGGGGTCCTGATCATGACACGATTCACAAACACATCCAACGTTATGTGATCACAGGACAACACGCTTTCAAGTCAAATTTGTGTGACTGGACCCCATGTGCCACAATTAAGAACGAAAGCATTTCGAATAAATAACACTATCACTGAGCTGTTCTCGTTTGACATTATGTCCATTTGTGTGAGGCCCTGCTGAGTCCGCTATCAGTTAATATGCTCTTTTTACTAGCATAGCAGTGACTTATTAAAGATCTCAGTGGGAATGCAGGCCTCATGGAGTCACTCACTCCCCTTCAATGAAAACTTCAGCACAGTTTATGCAAATCAAAGAACATCAACAGAAAAAGGATCACATTTTCCACCCTTAAAAGATAATGTTAGCATTGGAGAATGATTGCTTTATGAAAGAAAGGGAGTCGTGATTGAATTCATTAACATTTGAGGACATTTTTAGAGGACGTTTGGAAGTGAGAATGTTCTCAGAAATCTTTTTGTGATGTTTGGCTTTTAACTGTAGCTATGGTTATATTTGGGGAACTATTGTTTGGAACAAAAATAAATTCATAATCTGAAATTGGCACAAAGATCAATTGATTATATGCTAATGCACAGGGTACTAGCTCTAGTTGGAAGTCGGCTACATTCTCTGGTCTTACTTGGCAACTTCCTGGCATTAGCATGTCATGGCAAAATCAGAACACTGGAGCAAGCCACAGAGCCCATCTTATTTTAGGCCTTTGTCAGATTGCGATGGCTGGCTGTAATCCACTGGCATTACTTTTCTAGTTTCCTTTCTTCCAGCAGTACCTGGTGCTGAGCTCTGCTGTCAGAACCCCGGTATCTGCCACCTATAGGAACATCAACTGTCAGAAACATGTCATAGAATACACCAGGTAGCGTCTTGTTGGAAGAGGTTCACTCACTAATCAAAACTACTTAGGAATTATTTCTATTAGCCTTAAATATGCATTATAAGGCTATATACAGTACATATCCCTGCAACTGCAGCAACTTTAAAAGGAGGATGTAATCCCTAGGTTAAAATGATCTAATAGTTTTCATACATATATTTCACAAATACGAATAGTGCAGCATTTATTTTGGTGGTTGGTCAAGTACAAAACAACAGTGACAGATTTTTCACTGGCCAACCAATCTGACTCGAAATGGAGAGGCACCAGTGCTATCTCTGACATGCAGTGACATTAGTCCTCTGATTTAGTTGGTCTATCTTCCCTTAGAAACCTTTAAGACAACAAGGAATGAAACAATAAGTAGAACCATACAAACTTTAAGGGGAAAAAAAAATCAATGAAACAAAAAAGAACAACATTGTTTCCAAACTTACTTAAGTTTTAAAGTTATCATTATATGCAAAGGATGGTCGCATAGTACAAGCATAGTACAAGACTGTTAGATGTCAAATACAATATTTAGTAGCTCAAGCTCTGCCTCCAACATTGAGGAAGAGCCACATATGGCTGGAAAAGTTAGGTGTCCAATACATTCATCTATATATTGTAGTTAAAGAGACTAGACTCGTTGTTCAGTGTGTTGCGGGGTCAAAAGTTCAGGGGTTCAAGCACCAGCACCGCAATCTGTAGGGCCAGACAATTACAGCCCTTTGGCTCTGTATTATAAATTACCCTTAACTCTGGCCCCAGTTACTCAACAAGTTGGTATATGTGACAAAAATGTCATTGCTCTTTAACGTGTATGTGACAAATGAAGGCTTTTCTATTCTTATTCAAGTTACACAGGTTATCTATTGTAAGGGCCCAGAAATCAATGCAGCTTTGTGAAACAAAAAGGCTGATCAGGTAGATGGACACAAACATTCTCGCCCTTGCTTCCACAGCACAATGATTGAATTATACTCTCCCATAAAGCCATACTCATTAGAGCTAATTAGCCTGTTCTGTCAACTGAACACTGCAAATTTATTTTTCTCTCACCCTACTAATATTTCAGCTATTATAACAGCTCCACTGTTCCTGTTGCCAAATCTTATACCCTTGATTTCACTCCAAGGCACACACACACACTCTCACACACATTCACTCACAAGCTCACTCACTGATTCTCCCAAAATACAATTTCTCAACTCCTATCTCAGCACATATTGATCAGGTCTGACTGGTCGATTCTCACCATGGATCATAGTAGCAAGATCTGTTTAGGTAAGACCGGCTCTCAGCATGTTCACTGACAAACATTGATCATCGTTATAGAGGAAAATAATGACTTTTCTTGGACATGGCCCTCAAGGTCCTGCTCTGTTCGTGTTGGTTGATTAGGCACTTGAATATCATCAGGCTGCTGCCATTGTTGCTTGCAAGAAGTTCAGATCACACTAATGTGTGGTAGGGAAAACTTTTCTAGTCTTAGCAATTTAAGCATTCATTTAGGCATACACTTTAAATATAAGGAAATGTATTAAATATAATAGGTTTTATAAACCAGTTAAAAAACATTTCAGATACAAAAAGAAAAATTAAAATGCAATTTCATTTAACACTATGCCAACTGTGCAAACAAATGCACTGTTCAGAATACTAATGACAGCATAATGAGACAAGATAATATTATAATTATAATATAATATTTCAATCTGTTCACAAATACTGGTGCATATAATAATAATGTATGGCGTTTTGGTTTCTAGGCGGATCACCAAAACAATGTTTATATCCTGAATATAATTGTGTATTTGAAAAAGTCTAATATATACTGTATATTTTTTTAAAACTGACAATATAGTGTAAAGAATATCGTTCTTCAACATAAACAATTTGGTATGGATACCGATTGTGCTATTGTCAGAATGATGCAAGCTTTATGAAAGTTTATTAATCAAAACCAACTTAATATTTAAGAATAAAACCGATTTCCTGATTTCCTTTAAAAATAATCAAATAACCTAAACTTCTTTGTGAGTTCTGTCCACACATTTCAAAATAATATATATTTTTAAAACTTTTCTGGTTCGATAGCTGCCCCAGCTTAAAAAAGATGAATACACACGTCAAGGTTTCTGCTCATTCACTTGCTTTCTTTCTTTTTTACGCACACAAACACACACGCACACACACACACACACGCACACACACACACACACACACACATTAGCTTTGTGTTGCACCGCATAAAGATAGTGATACAAATATCATAAAAGTGCTACTCAAACTGCAGAGTAATAACTATGCATGAATGGTGAGGAAAAAACCAACAAATCTGCAAACAAGCAAACATACAAATTAATAAATATAATAGTAATAAATAAATAAAATAATAACCTAAATAAAATAAGCAATACATCCAGATATTGAAAAAAAGTTTTACAGAAAACTTTTAAACAACTTAAAAAATAAGCAGATAAATGCAGAATAAAGGTCTTGAGGAACAGTTAAATTAAAATAGATAGACTGCTTTTAAAATATTTTTGGCAGTTTTGTAAATGCAATCCCTAATCTCTAAAATTCATTTCAAAATTAATTCCAATAATATGAGTAAGAGAGAGTGGTGTGTGCCGTTTTTTTCTGAAAAAAGAGAGCTAACGTTGGATGAATAAGTAAGCTCCTGGTACCCAAAAAAACAAAAGCAGTAAAGGTTAATGCTTGCAGTCTTGAGAGCCAGGTCAATTCACTGTGCAAATGAAAGTTTTCTGTCCACTACATGAAAATAATGTATGACAAAATAATTAAACTACAGAAAAAGGACAAATTTCTCTTTCAATGAAATTTAGCAGTTTTACAATTACAGTGTGAAAGAATGTGTTAAATGGTTAACTATTTAAAATTAAAACAATCACCTGCAAAAGTGTGAAATACTAATACAGGCTTCTTACAAGATTTCAAACATTTAATTATTTTTATTATACGAATCATTTGCCTGTACACCAACTATCTAGTTGGTAAGTGAGGCTACTAATGAAGAAGCGATAGTAGTAGAAATTTTCATTGTTGTGTCCTTGCTGTATCTTCTATAATTATCAGTATATTGGGTTATCCAAATGCCTACATAATTAACCACATAAGTCTAATACTAATACAGGCTTCATACAATACCACGAATTTAATGCTCTATAATGTCAAATAGAAGCATACCGTATTTTTCGGACTATAAGCCGCTACTTTTTTCCCACGTTTTGAACCCCGCGGCTTAAACAACGAAGTGGCTTATTTATGAATTTCTTCTGGGTTTTTCCGGGTTTCACAAAGTTCAAGCCAAAAAACTGAGCTCCATAACATTAGACCGATGAAATTTCCGAACGGAAACGAAAAAACGCACCTCACCTGTATTCTGAGCTGCACGGCATCGGGAGAAAAAACGTTTTTTTTAAACGCACGACGATGCCAAAAGAAAAACTCCCGAGAGAACTTGTTGTGAAAGGAAGGAGGAAGACAGTGAACAATGACTTTCTTGGTAGGCTACAGTTTAGATACAAGCCGTTGTAACGCGTTGAGTCTGGGTGAAGGGATAGCTCGCTAACTCCAGTTGCAACAGAAATCATATAAGCACAGACAGGTTTCCAAAACTCGTGCTTTTTTATTTTTCTTGGCAACAGTGTTACGGGTTAGTCAAAGAAACTTAGAAATCAGCATCAGAAAATAATAAGGACATAATCCTCAGTCTTGCACACATGCAGTAATAGCGGAAAAATGCGTCAGCAGGCTATTCCCAAAATACCGCTATGTTCCTAAAGGAAGCGCAACATATTTCACCCGTTACACCGTGTAACTGTCTTTCGTTAAAGCCTGTGTAAAGTTCATTAGTTTCAAAGTAGACTTATAGACAGGTGCGGCTTATTTATGTTTAAAAAAAATAAATATATATATATATATATATATCTCAAGGACTACAGTAACATGGTTGCCAAAGATAAACAGTCAACTTTCAAACTTTTAAATATTTTTATTTTACAAATCATTTGCCTGTATACCAACTGTTATCTACTCAGTAAGTGAGGCTACTAAAGAAGAAGCCATAGCAGATTGAAGAAATTTTAATTGTTGTGTCCCTGCTGTATCTTCTATAATAAACTGGATAATGGGTTATACATATGCCTATTCCATAACCACATAAGTCAAATTAAGTTTTTCAACATTAACTGTTTCGGATGAAGGGATAGGGGTGGCCAGTTGACACAATTAGTTTTGGTAAAGAAAGTTCTATAGATTCCCATTTGTTATTTTAAGTAATATCACAATAAAATCACAAGTTATTTTGTATATTTGAGTTTTCTTTTAAACAAGCCACCTTGTTAAAAAAAAACAGCCATCTTTACAGGAGGTGGCTGTTTGCATTGCCACCTCCTGTAAAATAGGCAACTCATAGATAGGGACACAAAATTCCTATTAACCAGCATTCACTTGCTAGTATTTCAAAGTTTGGGATTTGTAAATTATGCACAGGATCAATACACTAAAAATCTAGGATTACAATTAATGAACACAACACCAAACATGAGCCATTGCATCCTTCTTATCTCTTTCAATGGGATTACACAACATAATAGTTTTTCATTTTTTGCTAAATGAGAGCAAGATAGAGCTTTGCAGATGCCTCAGGAGTTCAGTGCAAATTAGCTGCTTCTGTAAATTTCACAGGAAGTCAGGAAGGAGTCTCATTAATGCCACACACCTAAAGACATGCTCACTGGTCAGCTCTGCAGACCTCCAGTGTTAGGTCTTCTAAAGGGGGCTCATCAAGTACAGGGCCTATGGTGAAAACCCAATTATCCCAGTGTTCCAGACAGCCTTAATTAGCCTTGTCTGATGTGGAGCAAATCCATTATGTTTCTAATTAAGTTCCTATCAGCACCCAGGAATAATGGGACATTTCACATCAAAAACACAGAATCGCTGCTCACAACACGATTGTGTAAGTATCTCATAGTGATCTACCCCGCCTTTGGAGAGGGTGGACTGAGGCATCCTTTAAGGAATTGAATAGGTTCATCAGAGAAACTCTATCAGTGCCTGAGCACAGGGCTGTGCACATTCAGAACTCGGGTGAGACTTATCTCCACAATACAGAGGCGAGACCTCATCACTCTTATGTCTATCACATCAATACAGCTGGTAAAAGAGGCATCGCTGCATCCATGCTTCCAATCTTGCACACACCCACCCACATTTCACTTTACATGCATTCACTGACAAATTGCCCAAGTGACACTTAGAATTCTTTCGATCACTGAGATAAAGGCTGATACAAGGTGACACATTGAATGGTAAAAACAATAAAAGTTGTAATAGCGGCCCTTAGAAGGGGTTGGAAAGAAAGCCGCTACGCTGGTGTTTGTTATTCATAGAGGATATAATTTAAGACCCAAGAGTTAACAGTGCACATCAAAAGACCCATGCAATAATATAATTAAATAGAATTGCCTTTTTGAGGGTGCATTCTTTTTATATTTCATTCAGTAAGTGATATTTCAACCTCACTCTCATCTTATTTAGTAAAAAAAAAAAAAGGCATTCAGGTTGAGGTAAACAAAACCAACAAAAGCACTTATCAAACAAACATGTTTGCAAAAAATGAGCTATTTCTCTGAAGTCACATTGTTAGCATTAAAGATTTATTCTATGAAGGAACATGACATACAGAAGCAATTCCTTTTGAAAATAAAATAGCCAATCTCTTTTTGGATGAATAAACAGGAACTGATTTGGATGTTTAGGATATATCTGAGGGGTAAAAAGAAACATTTCATTTGTTTGAAAGAATGAAGACTTTTTCAAAACATCCAGAGACACAAACATACAATAGACACAACGAACATAAACCATTTCAGGAACCGAAAAGATTTCAAGCAGACTGTTATGTAACATTTTTTTTCCCCAAGAAAGTGGGAAAAGTTAAGCAATTCTTTTCTCAATAAGTAAATCAATTTATTCTTGAATGAGTGCAATCTGGCATCTCGGAATTTGTACAACAATCAAGTACATTCAAGAAGACAGTATGCTAAAGGTTCCTAGTCAGCCTTGACATAGCGGGTGCAGTCCAGTCACAATTTGGGGTCGTTCAGGTTGGCCACATTATCTTCCATACAATATATACAGCTCATCAGCTTGCAGACACATCTAATCAAGATAGATAGACTTCTACAAGGGCACAGAGTAAAGAGGGCATACAGTGCAGCGGATGGCAGGAGAAGTATTATGTTTTTAGTGCTCTAGGCTTTCACACACCCATATTTGTTGTTTGATCTTACACCTACTAAAGAGGTTTTGTGATTGCAAAACAAGATGTCATCGAAACCTTACAAAACTGTGACAAGCCCTGCTCTGGGAGTTGTTATAAGAATAGGCCATGTTACTAGTGTAAACATTTATAGCCTATCCAGAATCACACAGCGATTCATCGTGGTTTGTTGCCACGCTGAGCCGCAATGCCCGCAGCCTTTTGTGTGCTTTGATAGGCTCACTGTGGCCAACCAACAGTAACGGCATGCGCTTTCCCAAAGGCTGTCAAAAATTTTATGTTCGGCTTTGCTTTTAAATCGATCTGACCCAAATTAAAAGGCTGTTGGAATCGCTGTAAAGTCTGGAAACGCAGAGCCGGGTCGAGCGTCAGCCCAGGGGACAGCAGGACGTTTATTTAACCGTCCACTGGAGCAGAAATATCAGTGAGAGGCAGAGGCCTGTGCTGCCCCGGGGCAGTGTGTGAAACCAGGCAAGATTCCCAGAGGATAAGAGAAAGTCTATAATGGAGTGAGATGAGATGATGAGGAGAAACTGAACTCCCTAAAGTGTACACAATTGCCAGTTTGTAATTGGAAACAGGGGCCTTATTAATGCCAGAACTAATGCTGGTTGTTTATTGTTGCTTGAAATTTTCTATTTGATAGCCCTGTGCAAAATTTTATATTATATATAGATTTTCTCTTTTGCATGTATATTATATAGCCAGTAGTTGACAACTCATAATTGAACAGCCAATTCCAAATGTACAGGCTTTAATATAGAGTTGTTTTCCTTTTCCTGCTGTAGCTGTGTTCACATTTCAGGAAAGCTTTTCTTAATAATCTATTTGTGTGAAAACAATTTCTCCCAAATTTCAGATCAAAAATATTAAGCTTATAATATTCAAAACAGCAAATCATTAGTTTGAAAAATTACAAGAATTAAACAAAATACTGTAATTTATGAGCTTGTTATCAGGTCCTTGATTGGCTGCATCAGGTATGGAAGACAATTAATATTATTAGACAAATAATAATTGGACAAATAATGATTTATGTTATTATACAATGATATAATTATACTGTCATATTATAACATGTGAGAAACAAAACTTATAAGAAGACATCTTTTAAGAATGTTATATGCCCAGACATTTAACTATCAGTGAATTTTCCTCAAACTGGTAATTGCAGCAAAAATAAACAAGCCAATAGTAGCACAGGAGCTCTCAGCATTGTATTTGTTTATTGCATTTTTATTTTCATTTTTGCTCATTTTAATATGGCAATTTATTTTGCCTGTGATTGTACAAATACAGTACAGAGTGAATAGCTGTTGACTAAAGCTATTAACAAAACATTAATTGGCAGTATTAAGGATTAGCTTTAGCAAACTAGACTTTTTTGTCCAAGAAGAGCAACATAGTATAATACTTTTAAGGGCCACTAACTACTTCCATGGCTCTTCAGCAAATGTAATAACCTACCTGCCTTCACAGTATATTGATGCTCTTGCTTCTTGCTGCATAATAAAACTTTATAGATAAATACTAAATGGGCTTCAGGCTTGTCATCTCTGTGTCAGAATTTTTTTTTTCCTTAGCTACTATATATTTAATCTTAAGTCTTACTTCACCAAGCAAGCTAGTGGACCTCATGAGATGAGCTAACTGTAATGCATAAAACAGGGAAACAAGCTAGCAAATAAATTAATCAATAAATAGATAAATACATTTCCTCCTTTACTTAACATATAAAGGGACCCATTAAATTGTGAGTTAAGTTTATTATTCCAGGAGCAATTGTGTATTTAAGGTGTTCTCAAGCTAAATGGGTTATAAAATGTAATATCGCATAATAATATTATGCAAATTTAACTATGTATCCGTGCACATGTATGCCTTTTTTTTTTATACCGTGAACCAAACAGAGGTCATGAAATGCAGGATTTTTTGCAACAGGGCTTGGAAAAACTGCTTCCTTATTCATATTCATATGTTTTATGTCTCTCATCTGGAGGCCAGCAGTGTGATTCATTCCATGCATCATTCATGACTGCATCTAACACCATCTGACTCGCAAACTGATTCTCAAATAAGAGCATGCACGTCAAGTCAGACAACAGACCATCTCTCTCTCTCTCTCTCTCTCTCTCTTTCTCTCTCTTCCTCTCCTTCTCCCTTATTTTTAATAGCAAACAAGAGAACAAATCACCAGAGAGCCTTGGCTTTTGTTTCTGTTTGATCAAAACGTTTTATGATGATTTCTCTAGATTGTAGGAAGAATTGCATAATTATCTGGACTATTTTTTTCACAATTGATTTATCCATAAAGGCCATGGGAGGATCTTTGTATATTGTTTAATAGCATTTTCTATTGTAAATAGCATGCAAATGCCACAGAGTTGATGATTGTGTGCCGTATTTATGCAAAAATCACTATATTTGCACAATTTTCAAAAAATAACCAATTGACTTGGCTCCTATATACAGTACATATATAAAATGTTTATGTTTAAAGCCATTGTGTGGTTTTTGCCAGCTTCTGGGATTTTGAGAGCTTTGTTGTATGTCTTTCTCTGACATATCTCCTAAGCTATAAATAAACAGACTGCAGCAGGTGTGCATGTGTATGTATTTGTTTATTTATTTCTTCAATTTGCTGTGTGTGTGTGTGTGTGTGTGTGTGTGTGTGTGTGTGTGTGTGTGTCTGCAACTGCATATGTCCCTGTTGATGGAGAGCATCATACAGAGAGAGAGAGAGAGAGAGAGAGAGAGAGAGAGAGAGAGAGAGGTAGAGGAGATTTAATTTTCTACAGGTGTAGCCATGCAGTTGAAGTAATAAAAGCACGATTTCTCAAAGATGTGGACCGGGGTTCATGAATAAGGATTCATGCCTTGGAAAGAAATTTTATTCCTACTGGTTTTGAAACTTAATGATTATTTGCACTTTTGTACACTTCCATGTGACAAAAAGACACACAGAAACAACAAGAAAAAATAAATTCTAGAAATCTGTACCCAAGAGATACTCACAGACAGTTTGTAAACACTCAGCCCCATATGATAGCCATTAGATGAACTACAGCATCGACACATACTGTATGCTAGGAGGGTGCTGCAGGCCAACAAGGTATTTGAATCCGGTGAAATAAATAAGCAATGCTGAATTATAGTCTTGCAATGCTGCCTTTTTGGCAAAACACTTTTAAGATGGCATATACTGTGTACCATTCTCTGCTTAAACCAAAGCAATAGGAAAATAAACATTTTATTGTGCACATCAGTGTGATCACAATGCAGTTTACAAAATACTATTTAAAGAGCAAGACCTCATGCAAGTTGGTCTCTTATCAAGTTCTAATGGTTTATGCACTAACTATCAAGATTGATAAATAATTGTGAATAAAAAATAAACTTGCACATCTGGTCACTTCCATTCTGTGTTTTGAGTACATATATCATTTGAAGCCTTTATTTGTCACATATTCATTACAGCACCAGGAAATGTTTTCATGACTGGGCTTGTCAGGAAGCCAGCACAGGGTCAACTAATATATAGTAACCCAGGAGTATTTAAAGTTAAGAGCCCTGCTAAAGGGCCCAACAGTGTCAACTTGGCAGTTCTGGGGCTTGAACCACTGATTTTTGGATCATTAACTCAAAGCCTTACCCATTGAGCCACCACGACCCCAATGTCATCTTTCCAATGGTGAAGATCAGAGGTGCCCAAACATTTTCCTATAAATGGTTAAAAAACCAAACTTGATTGAGATCTGTGGGCCGAAAATGAATATTACATTGTTCCAAACATTATAATAAAATGTAAGTCATTACCATTGTTTCTCATTTATGATTTATTTTGAATATTTTAAATAAATAATAAAAATAAAAATCATGACTCATTAATCTGCTTAACTAATGCATTTTTTTTAAGTGCTAGTTCAGTGAAACGTATAGTACAATGTAAAACAATCCAATTTATTGTATAATAGAGTTGTCTAATACAGTTATTCATGTCTCTAATAAGTTTTCACCTTTGGCCCACAGGTGTAGATTAAAGATATCCAGGGGAATTTATAGCAGCTGATGAACACCATGTTATATAGAATATTTGCTCGATTGACTAGTATTCAATTAATGAGTAGCGGGTATTACCATTTTTATTTAGATTTTGAAAAAAAAAGGATTATTAGTGAATTGCATTTTAACACTCGCGCAATAAATGACTAGCCAGCCAACACCTCTCCAGTCAACAGAGCTGTCACTACTAGCTACCATTAGTTAGCTTAGTTTAGTTTAAATTTAGTTTGCGGAACTAGTTAATTTGGGTTAGCACCAAAATTCAAGCCAATGCCATGTATCATTATATCGGTAAAGGCTTTTGTTGCCCTGTTCAACCTGCTATCACCTCTTCTGCTGAATTTCCTGTGATAACAGGAATAAAGTAAATACACACCCTATTTAACCCTATGGCAAATACACTGCATCACACAGTCTATGAGAAAGAAGGCTTGCAATAATTAACCCTCACGCTTGGTCCTAAAACCAAACAGTATGGATATACTTACAGTGAGGAAAATAAGTATTTGAACACCCTGCTATTTTGCAAGTTCTCCCACTTAGAAATCATGGAGGAGTCTGAAATTATCATTGTAGGTGCATGTCCACTGTAAGAGACATAATCTAAAAAAAAAAATCCAGAAATCACAATATATGATTTTTAAACTATTTATTTGTATGATACAGCTGCAAATAAGTATTTGAACACCTGTCTATCAGCTAGAATTCTGACCCTCAAAGACCTGTTAGTCTGCCTTCAAAATGTCCACCTCCACTACATTTATTATCCTAAATTAGATGCACCTGTTTGAGGTTGTTAGCTGCATAAAGACACCTGTCCACCCCATACAATCAGTAAGAATCCAACTACTAACATGGCCAAGACCAAAGAGCTGTCCAAAGACACTAGAGACAAAATTGTACACCTTCACAAGGCTGGAAAGGGCTACGGGGAAATTGCCAAGCAGCTTGGTGAAAAAAGGTCCACTGTTGGAGCAATCATTAGAAAATGGAAGAAGCTAAACATGACTGTCAATCTTCCTCGGACTGGGGCTCCATGCAAGATCTCACCTCGTGGGGTCTCAATGATCCTAAGGAAGGTGAGAAATCAGCCCAGAACTACACGGGAGGAGCTGGTCAATGACATGAAAAGAGCTGGGACCACCGTTTCCAAGGTTACAGTTGGTAATACACTAAGACGTCATTGTTTGAAATCGTGCATGGCACGGAAGGTTCCCCTGCTTAAACCAGCACATGTCCAGGCACATCTTAAGTGTGCCAATGACCATTTGGATGATCCAGAGGATCATGGGAGAAAGTCATGTGGTCAGATGAGACCAAAATAGAACTTTTGGGTCTTAATTCAACTAAACGTGTTTGGAGGAAGAAGAATGATGAGTACCATCCAAAGAACACCATCCCTACTGTGAAGCATGGGGGTGGTAGCATCATGCTTTGGGGGTGTTTTTCTGCACATGGGACAGGGCGACTGCACTGTATTAAGGAGAGGATGACCGGGGCCATGTATTGCGAGATTTTGGGGAACAACCTCCTTCCCTCAGTTAGAGCATTGAAGATGGGTCGAGGCTGGGTCTTCCAACATGACAATGACCCGAAGCACACAGCCAGGATAACCAAGAAGTGGCTCTGTAAGGAGCATATCAAGGTTCTGGCAAGGCCTAGCCAGTCCCCAGACCTAAACCCAATAGAGAATCTTTGGAGGGAGCTCAAATTCCGTGTTTCTCAGCGACAGGCCAGAAACCTGACTGATCTAGAGAAGATCTGTGTGGAGGAGCAGGCCAAAATCCCTCCTGCTGTGTGTGCAAACCTGGTGAAAAACTACCGGAAATGTTTGACCTCTGTAATTGCAAACAAAGGCTACTGTACCAAATATTAACATTGACTTTCTCAGGTGTTCAAATACTTATTTGCAGCTGTATCATACAAATAAATAGTTAAAAAACCATACATTGTGATTTCTGGATTTTTTTTTTAGATTATGTCTCTTACAGTGGACAAGCACCTACGATGACAATTTCAGACCCCTCCATGATTTCTAAGTGAGAGAACTTGCAAAATAGCAGGGTGTTCAAATACTTATTTTCCTCACTGTATATTGTTAAATACTATATTGTAGATATGGTAAATAAAAAAAATATCATTGGACATGCTGTAAAATTTAAGCCTATTTATATTATGTAATAGAAAGCAATCAATGATGATGATACCTCCACCTCCAACAAGTTTAATAAATCTTGTTACAAATGTGTGTGCCTAAAACACCTATAAAGTATGCTTCACACACCTAGAACATAGTTGAAGAGCAACTATTTCAGACATCAGACGTTGTTGCAAGATTGACCCTGTTTGGATTAATTCCAAAATCTAATTAGTTCATTAACTGGTTACATAAATAATCCCCTACAAACCTCCAACCATTCATTTTTTGGGATATTGAGCTAACAAGAAAGACAGAGTACACAGATGGATGGATAGACATAAAACCAAAAACACATAGGGATAGAAACTTAAATTTTTAATTTTAAGACATTTCAACATTAAATTGAAACAAGCAAATCAGTTTAACTATATGCTTTTTACATTTCTGAATTTGTACCTTGTTAATTTGTTTTAAATGCTAATGTGGCTAGACATTCCAACAAGATTTTTAACTCCAGCTAAGATACAAGTCAAATTCTAGCTGGATATTTGATATCTAGCACCAGTGTTGTGCTAGTTACTAAAAAATTGTAACTAGTTACAGTTTCAAGAATACAAAAAATTCAAAAAATAACTCAATTACTTTGTTGATTACTTACACCAAAAAGTAATGCGTTACTGTTAAAAGTAACTTTTTAGTTTTAGAAACTCGTCTTGCTCTTGCCTGGACTCGCCATTACTGCCGCACATACTTGAATAAACGGAGACACGCCCACATTGCGTCTTCTTTGTGTTTACAGTGGTTCATCCACCAATCCTACAATGTGTCCTGCTGTAAACAGGTTATACTGTAGGCTACACTTCAGCCGAAATTCATTCATTTAAAAAAGTAACGGGTAACGCACCATACGGTAACGGTAACGGAGTTACTTTATTTTTAAAAGTAACGCGTTACAGTATTAGTTACTGTCAAAAGTAACTTCGTTACTTCGCCCAACACTTAAGCAGCTATGTCTCAGATGTGTTTGAATCCAGCTTATCTCTTCTGGATTCAAACACATCTGAGACATAGCTGCTTAAATTAACACAAAAGAGTTTTCTCTATTAAATCAATATATCATTATAGAATATACAAGAAATTAACAAGCAAGCCCAGCCCAGCCGCTGGCACCCTACCTTTCTCATGCCCCAGGTTTTGCATGCCTGTCCAAGACTTCTCTCCTCCAGATCCCCTTCACCCACCCTGGATGGGTTGCGAGGCCTTCCTCGGAGTGCCCTGGCCCACCTGGCGAAGGTGGGATTGGAGCGTCAGAAGCCACCCCTGGAGGAAGGGGTAATGTCAGGGAACCACCAGCCATGCCTCCCTCCAAGGCTCACACTCTCGTTCAGCCTCTCCCTGCTACTAATCACCTACACCTGTCCTACTCCTACTAATCACCTACACCTGTTTTCCATTTACCTATCCCCTTTATAAGGTCCCCATTCCCCCTCACTCACAGTCTGATCTACCAGTTCTGACCATAGATCACCCGGATTTCCTACCTCTCTTGTTCCCTGAGCTGCCATACCCCTGGCTACACTTCACTGGAAGCCCTCAGTTAAGTGTACCATTTGCTCCAGTCACTTCTTAGCTCTCCTGTGTTTATGTTTGAACAGAATAAAGACATTGCGTTTTACTCCCAGTTTCTGATGCCTTATCCATCCTTGACAACAACACAGCTAAAGATTTTGTGAGAGTAAATCATTGTATACAACTACCACAATACAGTAGTATTATAATATTTAAACTTAATAGACTCAGTAAATTAAAAAGTGTTACATCACAAATAAATTCAATGCTGGAAATAAAGAATGCACAAAAACAAGTGATCTATGGCAAAAAAAAATTAAATTAAATTAAAACATTATAATAATACATCCTGTTCTATATAGATACACACTTTTCGCCTTCATTTCAAATCCCCAGGAAAACCATAATGCATGGGAAAAAATGCACAGGAAACCTGCAGTCATTTTATGAGGTTAATACTGATGCTTCTGCTAGAGACGATGTACTGTATACAGGTTGCAGTTTTCAGAATTTGAACATAATACTTGCTGATGCCATTACTTAAACGAAAAAAAAAAAAGTTTCTAGCATATTTATATATTTTCTTTTAGTTTCTATGTTTTCAGGTAATATGTGCAAGCAGAAATGAAAAAAAAAAAAAAAAAGATTTATATATATACACACACCTTAAATATATACCTTTAAATTACAGTAAACCCAAAAGGGGATTCAGTTCTGTTTTCCAGCCATTTTAAAATGTCTCTGACAAGGATGAATGCTGTGATCAAACCTTCATCAGTCTCTAGCACTGACCTTCTCATTCTGTACTTGACATCTGTGTTAAACAAATCACGGCAAATACAAGGCAAAAAAGAAAAAAGGCCCTCAGAAAATAGCTTTGTGGAACGATTGCTTTTAAATTAGTGCACTTTACACCTTGCATTGTTCCCCCGCCATTTGCTGTATTGATTGTCTTGTTGCTGGTTAAAAGTCCCTGCTTTGAGAGGTTTGAGATCCGAAACTGATTAAATCCTGAAAAATAGATAAAAAAAATTGAGGTGACGGAGTTACATGTTCCCAAGTTGAAATAGGTGTGTCCTTAAGATCTCAAAACCAGCAATGTTTTTTAAAAAGAAAGATTTGTCCCTCATTCTTTATTTGGCCCGTCACTGCTTGTAGCATTTTCCGTCAGCATCCTGAGTGAATAAACCTCACTGTAATAAGCCTGTAAGGCCTCTATTAAAATACGTTTAATATGCTCTAGAAAATGGTTGTAAGTTTTGCAACTCTTTCACAGAATCACATTCAAAATCTTCCTTTATTGATATTAAAAGGACTATAAAACAGAATATCTAGTTTTAGTATAATTTTACTATACTATACTCTCATACACACACACACAAACAAACACACACACACACACACACACACACACACACACACACACACACACACACAAACACACACTTTCCACTTGTTCTTTGTATCTTTTGACCCAAGCAAATCTTTTCTGCTTGCTGTTTTTCAAAAATAATAGTTACTTTACTGCAATTCAACCATAAAGGCCTTACTCGCACAGTCTCCTCTAAACAATGGATGTTGAAACGTCTTCCACTTAATCTCCAATAAGCATTTAGGTAAATTGGTGGTTTCTGCAGCTGGTAATTTTAATAAACTTATTCTCTGTAGCAGAGGTAGCTCTTGATCTATCTTTCCTGTGATCATCCTCATGAGAGCCTGATTGATCATAGTGTTTGATGGTTTTGGAGACTGCACATGAGGATACATTTTATGTTCTGGACAATTTATTTAGACCGACTGACTGATTTCTTAAAGTAATGATAGACATTCTTTTCTCTTTACTTAACTAAGATTTGTACAGAAGTTGTAGTTACACTAATAGGGCTATTGACTCTGTACTCACCCTTTCCTCTTCACAATACAATTGATGGTCTAAAGCAAAAAATTAACAAATGAACACAAATTAACTTTTGACAAGTCACACATGTGAATTGCAAACCATTCCAGGTGACAACCCTGTGAATCTGATGAGAGCATGCTATAAATTTGTCAAGCTTTTATCAAAGCTAAATGTAGCTTCTTTGGACAATTTAAAATATAAAATGCATTCTGGGTTGTGTGACACTTTTTAGTTTACTACATAACCCATATGTGTTGTTTCATAGTTGGGATGTCTTTAGTACTAAGGAACAATGTTGAGAAATCGTAAAAATAAAGAATAACCAGGGAAGGAGAAGGTGTGTCTAAACTTTTGATTAGTATTGTCTATATGTACTTACAGTATTTAGTCACATACAAAGCAGAAAGGTAGTAGCGCTCATTGAATCTTTCTCTTTGTCCTAAAGTTCCCAATTATTTTGAATTAATTGTGATTTTGTTAATAGTCATTCCTGAACTTGGAGCCAAGTTAATGTTGATTCATTTCATTTTATACCTCATTTAGCAGGCTAAGCAATTGTTGCCCCATGGCTGAAGGCAGATTTGAGAAAGAATATCTCTCTAATGGAGCTGGGATTAGCAAAGTAAATGCTTCACACCCCAACGATCAGGGTTAGGAATGATGGAATAGTAGTTTTTTAGTTTATAATGCTCTTAAATATACACATAAAGAATATCCAGTATCCATCTGACTAGAATGTTGTGATGTGCATGATTTGGTTCCACTTGTCTACTTAAAATAGCAGTAAAAAAAATGCTTTTCTAGCTATATTTCCTCGCCAACAAAGTTTATAGGCTGATAGTGTTCTTAGTCTTGGCCTAGTAAAACTGTATCAAGATGTATTTATCGACTTCAAATCACTTATATAAATCGTTCTGAATAAGGGTGTCTGCCAAATGCAGTAAATGTAATTTTGTCTGAATGTTAGTAAAGTTTTCCATGATGCCCCCACCTTATACACAGGGCATGAGGTCACACTGAATTTTTTATGAGGATGAAAGTTATATGCAATGGCCTTCACAGTCACCTGTTCTTAATTCATTTACACATTAACTGAAAGTTTAGGCCATTACTGCTATTATCAATACACCAACTCTTTTTTGTTGTTGTTGTTTTTTACACAAGAACAGTGTTTATCAACGTTGTAGAAAATAAGCTGAGGAAAATTGTTTTAGAGTTTATCAATACCACTTTAAAATTTTTCTACATATTGCACTTCAAGTATTACTGAAATACTACATCAAGATTAATATATGTTGAGTTGTTATTTTGATGATTACACCAGCTATCTCCTGGAGCATGCTTACAGTACCCATCAATAAATCTGTCGATACACTTTGGTAGTTTATTTTGCTGAGATAGGTTTGGCATTAATATAAAAAAATTCTTCAGCTTAGCATTAAATGTAGCTAATGCTATGTAGATTATCATTACCTTTATCAAGCCTTTTATTAGTGCTCTGTTTATCCTGCCATCAGCTTTTCCTCAAAATATTCCATGATAACAGCCTGTGAATGAAGTGCGACCTCAAGAAGCACTTGGCAGAAGCCCTATGGCAAGTTCTCCGTGATGCTTACATATGCGCCACAGATGCAAGAGACATGGCCCCAGCACTTTTTGAAAGTGTAGTTGAGTGAAAAATTTTTTTTATGTAATAGCTCACGGCAGAACCTGATCTACACTTTCTAAAAATAACAATTTTCCACTATTAATGTTGTTAGTATACTTGGGGTGATGTCTTTAAAAAAATAACTCTCCTATCACAAAATCCTAGAATCTGGCACAGGTTTCTAGTTTCTTTTACAGTGGATGATGTTTAAGTCATGATTGCTGACTTAATAATTATCTTATAAATGTGTACATTTATTATTATTTTATAAAGTAACTATTATTATAATCACTAATTTAATCAGATTACATTATCATGTTTTTGTAGGTTTATTTAATCCGTTCTTTTAACATACTCACAGTGAAATCCTTTTGAAAACAGGCTTTCATAAAACCTACTACCTGATTTATTTGACAACTAAGCAAGCTGATTGTGATTAATTATTTTACGGTTATCAATGCAAATGTCAGCGAGCACAAGTGCAGGGCTAGGTGACTGGATGGGAGGACCCAAATGCAGGATGCACACAGGGTTATGGAGAAAACAGACTTGAATATAAAAAGTAGAGCAAAGGGGCAAAGGCAAAAACACAGTCCAAATACAGACCAGGGTCTTAACACAGGCGAACAGGGTAATGCAGGGAGAGAACCAAAACCAAAAACCAAAACAGTGAAAAAATCCATAAACCAGCAAACAGATTAATACAGGGCAGAGAAAAACATAAAACTAAAAAAAGTCCAGAGTCCAAACCAGGTAACTAGGGAGGCAGAGCAGAACAGGGATCAGGAACAGGATCAGAAACAGGATCAGAAACCAGGGCAGGCAGGGTGGCAAGAGTAATCTTAGGCTAGGGAGCCGGTAAGATAATCTGGCCCTGAGTTAAAGTCTTGGTTGTCCTTATATACCAGGAGACGCGGGAGAAATGGTAAGATGGTCGCCAACGCAGAAGTGAGTGCCGCGAAAGTGTGCGCAGTGTGCCCGGGAGAGGCAAGGCCTCACAATCCGCCCTGGGTGGGTGGAGGGGGTCTGGTGGAGGGAAATGCTGGAAAGGCACAATAATCCTAGGGCACGAGGCAAGTGAAGTGCCAGCGGTGGACACGCTTGATGCAAATTGCCACAGGGTAAAACACCTTGGAGGTCAGAAAAGGCCCATAGAAGCGTGGAGCGAGCCTCCGGGTGGCTGCCCCAAGCACTTTCTGGCCGATGTAATAAGACAGAGTGACGCCCTCTGCGGAGGTCTGAGGCAGAGCGACGCCCTCTGCCAAGTTCTGAGATGGAGCGACGCCCTCTGCAGAGTTCTGAGGTGGAGCGACGCCCTCTGCGGAGTTCTGAGGTGGAGCGACGCCATCTGCGGAGGTCTGAGGTGGAGCGACACCATCTGTGGAGGTCTGGGGTGGAGCGGCCCCTTCAGCGGAGGTCTGCTGCTGAGGTCTGGGGTGGAGCGGCTGAATTGTCGGTCTGCGGGCGAGCAAGCCCAACGCTTCAGTGCATCTGCTGGGTCCATCTTTTGGCCAGAGTATTCTGTCAGAGAGCACAGGTGCAGGGCTAGGTGACTGGATGGGAGCAGGATGCACACAGGGTTATGGAGAAAACAGACTTAAATAAAAAAGTAGAGCAAAGGGCCAAAGGCAAAAAAAAACAGTCCAAAAACAGTCCAGGCAAACAGGGTAAAGCTGGGAGAGAACCAAAACCAAAAACCAAAACAGTGCAAAAATCCATAAACCAGCAAACAGATTAATACAGGGCAGAGCAAAACATAAACCCAAAAAAAACAGTCCAGAGTCTAAACCAGGTAACTAGGGAGGCAGTGCAGAACAGGGATCAGGAACAGGATCAGAAACAGGATCAGAAACAGGATCAGAAACCAGGGCAGGCAGGGTGGCAAGAGTAATTTCAGGGGCTAGGGAGCCGGTAAAATTATCTGGCCCTGAGCTAAAGTCTTAGTCCTTAAATACCAGGAGTCGCAGGAAAAATGGCAAGATGGCTGCCGACCCGGAAGTGAGCGCCATGAAACCGGAAGTACGCACAGTGTGCCCGGGAGATCCTGACAGCAAAGGCACTGTTAAATCAGTTGTATATTTCACAAATATAAAAATCATTAAGTTGTTCCAGATGATACATTTTTCTCAGTGTATTTGTCCTGTATTTTGATAAATACAGTAGTATTAGTATTACAAAAATCTTTATATGAACATGTCCAAATGCATGACATAATATTATTCCAGTTGCTTTCAACAGGAAATAGTGGCACTCTGGCAAACCTTGGAAGGCCATGTCACCTTGATCTTCTAAGAATTCAGTTTTGGGACTGCATATATTTAACTTACCTGTAATTATTTTACCAGTGTAGTCCCAGTGCCATGCTTTTAAAGCATGTTAACCACAATAATTTTTACTGAAAACCTTTGTGGATAGACATTTTGACAAGGACACTTTCATGTTATGAATAATACTCCCTGACATGATTATTTTAAAAACATGTGGGTCCATGGCATCACAGTAGATAGTGTTGCAGGCTCCAAGTCCAGAGGTCAGGTTTCTGTCTGTGTGGATTTTTAAGTTATCCCATGTCTGTGTGGGCTTCCTTTGAGTTCTCTAGTTTCCTCCCACCACCCAGAAACATGGCAGTTGTTGGAGTAGTTTTACTAAATTACCCTGGGCTGAGACTGAATATTGTGTGTTTATGTGGGATGCCCTGCAATGGATTGTCTTATGATCTGGGGGATAGACTTGGAATCAATTGCAGGCCCAACCAGGATAAAGCAGTTACTCAAGATGAACAAATGTGAACGAATGGGATCAGAGAAAAGAAACCACTTCAGAGCCTGCTACACTCTGAGAGATGGTCCTGACACTGATATCTGACAACACGTAATCGTGGGCATAACAGCAGCAGTGGTCAATAGCCTATAGCTTGCATTTTTAACGTCCAATTACTTCCCCAGTAAAAGGGTATGAATGCATTAGTGAAGGAAAAAACACAATGAAACCTGACAGAAGCCCAAAGTGCATAGATTTAATTCTCCAGGCTGCCAGTCTCATTGGCACAGAGCCTCAATGAGAATCATCATTGTGAGGGAAATTATATAACAAAGGACCACGTCTACATTCAAATAAATGCATAGCTCACACACATTTTACTGCATTAAACACTTAAATCTGGTTATTTCGAAAATAAATGTACTTATTAATTCATATATACTGTACACAACGAAATCCATATTACAGTACATTTAATATTCAGTTTATAGAACGCACATGATCAATGGCATAAATTTATATTGTTCTACTGGTTGTACCTTTACAACAGTGTCTGCACATTTTTTACTGCCATAGCCTTATAACTATTTACTTGTACTTTTCAACAGTCTAAACATCTCTTCACCCCTTTAGCCTTTATATTTATTTACTCTACATATATTCACATATATATATTTACTGTACATATACTTACATATTTATCTGCACTTCAATTCAATTTGCACAATTGCTACTATTTGCACTTCTGGTAGATGCTAAACTGCATTTCACTGCTGTGTACCTGTACTATGCAATGACAATATCTATCTATCTATCTATCTATCTATCTATCTATCTATCGATCGATCTATCTATCTATCTATCTATCTATCTATCTATCTATCTAATCTATCTATTTCATGAAGGAGTATCATTCTATTGTTGGAGCAAATAGATTTTTTGCTGTAAAACAGTCTGAAGTAATCCAATAATAGTAAGTAAAGGTTTAGTAATAATATGTTATTGTGATAACAGTTTTTAATGCTGATGTAAATGTGATGTACTAGTAAGTATTTGTGATGTAATTGTGATGGAATGGTATGTAATTGTGACATAGTATATTGTGCTTGTATTAAAAAAGAAACATGTTTTACTAGTACTAGCTAGATATACTCTGCTGAAAAAAGAGGTTGTTTGCATGTTTGGAGAAACAGAATGAATGGAAAAGCACTGTTGAACAGCATGACTGTATGCAGCTATATTTAAAGTGGGAAGCTTTATCACAGACAGGTGACTGTACTACAAATAGAGAAGTTGCTATATTCAGTTATATTGCAGCTCTAACTTCAACACAACAGATTTCAAATTAAAATTATAATGATTGTATTGACTATAATGACTATCGTGAAGTTCCTGGTTACACACTTGAATTTTGTTGACAAATCTCTCCATATTCATTTACAAACAAAATAATTTTTCACAGGCAGTTTGTTGCCCGTGATTGTTTTTCTCTGATCTGATGTCATTCTGCATTCAAAAATGATCTTATCTAGAAAGACTTATCAAAACATGCAAACAAACCCATTAAAGGTACAGTGATACAAAGAACCTAGTGAAATATTAAACTGCAAAGATTCACATCCTCAAAATAAATGAAAAAGTGCAGTTTGACAACTTTGAATGAATAAAATAAGTATAATACAAGTATAAACAAAAGGTAAAAAGGTAAGACTTAAGAAAATAATAGATTACTTGGAGTGAAGAGTACGATTGGAGAACAGTATGATAGATCTAGACCTTATTTAGCATGTAGGTACAAAAACTAATGGCTAAAAGACTGGTAGAACCCAGCCCTTTCTGAGACATAAAGTAAATTCTTTAAAAAAAAAAAAATTCCCCAGCAATTTAATATCCAGGGTGCTTCAAATGCAGGGCACCATAAATGTTTCCAAGAGACCACAATATTACTGTATCAAATATAACCATTATTGCCATCACCCCAACTTATGAGGCTCATCTTTCTCCTGTAATTCAAGCCAATGGGATGTCAATTTCAGAGGGGACTCTGTCTAATGATGCTACTAGCTCTGGGATGAAATGAATGTCCAGCCGTTTTGACTGAAACCCTCCTTTCCCCACATATTCTAATAAAAACTGAGATCTACCCATTTATCAAAGAGAAAACTGGATCTATCTCTGCTGTGCTTTGCTAGGTTTGCTAAATGAGTTATAGACCCATTAAGCCCTTCATCACCCATGGTTCAGTGTGTGGTGATGGCCAGCTTCAGACAAGGAGCTCGATGTAACCCTAGAAAAAATCCTTGCCAATTACCAAAGCCAATACTCCTCACAACTGCCCTCTGCCCTCTGTTGTCCTGAGTTGCATCTGCAAGAATTTAAATTAAACTTTATTCAGCCAATTTAAAGTTGGCTGTTTCAGGTAAGGGGAAAAGCTCTGGATTAGTCCAAAGTGCTTTATCAGCATGCTCTGCCACATTGAATAAAACTTAATCAGTTCTGCTTCATAGTGCCTGAATAAGTGACAGTGTCCCAGAAAAGAAATCAGTTGTCTCTGACAGTATCTTCAGCATCCTATCATTCTGCTAAATTGGGCACAATTACTATACTGTATTAACCTTATTTCTCCAGCCACAGTAAATAATGAACTGCAATGAATTTTTTACTTTAATAAAACTAAACATTTCTTAGAAAATGACATTTGCAGTTTTTGCACCTTTTACAGAATAGTCTCTCTTTCCTTAGGCCCTGTTAGGTTAGCCATGACTTCCCTTAGTCTAAATCATTTAGTAGTTCTCTGCTGCCTTGCCTCTTACTGCTGTGACATTTGGATGGAGTGGAACTGTGCACTCTCCAGCTGGGCTCTACTAAGCCAAAGCTGACCCTACGAAGCACAAGGCCGCACCAAGCGTGGGGCAGAAACAGCAGCATGTAGAGGTGAAGCATGTCAATCAGCGCTCCCCTGTGTAATTAAGGGAAAAAACTACAGCCTACATGCCAGCTCAGAATTACTAAGCCTTGAATTACCTTGCCCCCCAGCCTCCCACCCTATGTAGCAATATGAGCACACTCCTAGCTTGCTGCCAGGCAAAAATCAAAAATCCAGTTATAGCTCAGTGGCAGGCCACTGCCCTTTTTGTAAATTCTTTCTTCACATTTCCTGAAATGTCTTTTAGAAAGCAGTCTTTCGACTACAGCCAGTGGAACATTGAAAGTGAGGGTTTTGTGAGTCTACAAAACATTCAACGAAAACACGGAAAAGCCACAATTTACCACACTGACCACATACACCCACTTGTCTGCATTCCGTGCCTCCAAACCTCCTGGAACAGGACAAGCAGCCACATCCCCAGAAAAATACACACCCAAACACAAACACTGACATTCTGTATTTATATATGTGCACATCCTGTCAACCATATAGCTTAATTCCTTTCTATATATATTCTAGACATGTGCTTGATGACTGGAGGCCCTGTAATAGTAAAAAGTAAAGTTTTTGTATATTTTGTAACTAACTTAGGTGTTGCATAGTAGTTAATTAATTACCAATCACTATAATAAACTCGTATAATTCATATTCATTTACTGTGCTGACAAAACTGTAATGACTGTAATTTTGAGCCACTGTGTTTTCTACATGTATTGGTATTGTTCACTAGCATAACTCTGAACAATTAGCAATTAACAATTCCCTTACCCTAACTATTATATCACTAGTAACTAGTCTCCAAAATTTAAACAAACATTCTTTGCAGTTTTGTCAGCATAGTAGTGATGAGTATCCAGATTTACATTTACCATAATTAGTGACAAGAAGTATTTTTTTCACTTTTAATACAATTGCTGTTTATTACATTTACAAGTAATGACTGTGTAATAACATGAGTAATTACCTGCCGTTTTATTTTTTACTAAGTTTGTAAGAAATTAGTCATTACTTAATATTATTAAGAATCATATTATCACTGATATTAATGTTAGTGTTTTGCTAGTTACTAAAAAATTGTAACTAGTTACAGTTACTAGTTACTTTATTCAAAAAACATTATTACTTTGTTGATTACTTACACCAAAAAGTAATGCGTTACTGTTAAAAGTGACTTTTTTAGTTACTTTTTTAAAGAACCTTCTTTAATGTTCCCATTAATGCCCTTTTATGTGTTGTGGTCTATACAAACACAAAACTGACTTAAACACAAAGTAATTTTTAAACACTATTTTATTTAAGTCAGACCAGCACAAACTGAATATATCACAAGGATTTCTGAAATAAATAACAAAACAAGCTGAATAATATATTCAGAATCAAAAACTAAAGTGGCTTCTGCATCATAAAAGCTGTTGTTTTGAGCTCTTAAACATGTTCCTTTCACAGGTTAAGTATGAAAACTATCAACAATGTACAACATAACACCGGGTTAGCTTCTAGCTTCGTCGAGGCATGGAGTTTCTGGAGGAGCTTCAACAGATTGGAGTTGCTGTTTATCGCAGTAGATACGACCTTTGAACCAGAAAGACACAGCTTACATTTGACTAAAAAGTTTTTGTCTTTATGCTCAACTAAAGTGAAATAATGAGCATATTTCCACTATGAGAAACTCGTCTTGCTCTCGACACGCCATTACTGCCGCACAGACCAGAATAAACGGAGACACGCCCACAGTGCGTCTTCTTCGTGTTTACAGTGGTTCATCCACCAATCCTACAATGTGTCGCTGCTGTAAACAAGTCAGGCTGTAGTGTACACTTCAGCCAAAATTCATTCATTTAAAAAAGTAACGAACAAACGCACCATACGGTAATGGAGTTACTTTATTTTTAAAAGTAACGCATTACAGTATTAGTTACTGTCAAAAGTAACTTAGTTACAGTACTGCGTTACTAGTAATGCGTTACTGCCCAACACAGATTAACGTATTCATTTATTGCTTCTGTAATTACAAAAAGTATGGTTAATGAATAACAAACACTTTGAGATAAGAGTGGTTCAAATTGTATAACAATTTTGTTCATATTTTGATTCACATTTTTTTTATACTTTATGATAACATGGTGGCTGCTGCTTACTGCTAAGCTGGTAAGTACTTATTTATTAAGAAACCATAGTGTAATGTGTTACATTATTATTCCATGCAAATAATGTGAATATGCATTCCCACATAATGAACATTTTGAACACATTGAATAAAATTAAACACATTTATTGTACCTAGCATAAAGGAGATGCTTCTACAAATGCAACTCTTGATCTGTTTGTAGCCAGGAGCACTGTGCGCAATTGTGGCTATTATGTATAGACTATACACAAAAAAAAAAAAAACGGCCTACAGTAGGTTATGCAAAAAAAATCAAATAAAAACAACTGTACTTAGCTGTGTCAGTTTTCAAAACCTGTGCAGTGCAAAGCAGCCGATCTGAGCACACAAAGCATAATCAGCAAGCTTGATCATTAAAAAAAATCGCAATGTGTTGTGAATTGTGTGCACAATATGAGTGTGTGAAAAAACCTGTCACACATGAGAGCACTTTAGTTATGCCAGGAATTGTGAAAAGAGCTATTTTTGCTGCAGCACAGGCCAAATATGACCTATGTTATTTTGAAAGATATACTGGACCGTTTTGAGAGATTATAAGACAATGGCACCCTAAAGTGTTGAATGTGCAAAAAAAAAAAAATGCAAGCTGATGAGTTAATAAGTGTCCTCTAGCTATTCCCAGGAGAAATACTGTTGTGGAGAAGCTCTGTGCAGGCCTCGACATCTCTCTGACTGCTGACACATAGTGAATACTGTCTGGTTTGGTTTGTTGGTGTTATGCTTTGACTTTGAACGAGTGCCACCTCAAAGTATTGCATCTTCAATCATGCTTGTCTGAACAGTCCACTGCTTTACTCTCTCTCTCTCTCTTCCCTTCTCTCTCTCTTTTGCCCATGGGAATCATGCCAGTGAAAGGGGCTTCTTCTTTGGAGATTAAGATGCTTCTTTAATGCAGCAAATCCTTAACTTCTTGTTCATCTGTCTTTTTTCTTTTCTATCTATTTTTGCATGTTTGCACAAATCTGATACTGTCTGGTTGATGCCATGAAAGTACTATAATGTGAAATATATTTAATTATTTTTTTGTATCATTAGTGCATTTTAACATTAAAAAAATGTGTTAACCCAGCTAAGGCAACGGTCTCGTTTTTACAAGGTTTGGTGCAGAAAATAGCTCCATTGTGCTTTTAACTGAGCAACAACTGTTTTTTTTGTTTGTTTGTTTGTTTAGTTTTTTTAAGCATAAAATTGTTTGTGCTAATTTGAGCAACATGATTTCATTCAAATCGACCTTGTCTATCAATATAAAAAAAAAGCAGGCAAAAATGGCAGTATTTACTTTTTCTCTTAGGATATGAAGGAATATCAGAGGATGCAGCTTCCTGTTGAATGAAACAAGTGAATGTTGTGGAAGACCAATTTCAAAAAAGGTTTTTCATAAATTATATTGGATGATTTATATAAAAAAAAGTAAATATATATATATTTGTACTGTATAATATTTTTTTACTGGTTTTCTATACTTTACATTGAAATATAAAGTGGGCTACAGCAAGTGAAATGCAATTACAATAAATGCTGTAAATGTTTTTGTAATGATGTTACTTGTAAAATGTGAAACATGCACAGGCTCAGGATGCCATGAAGGACATGATGTCCCATTCCAGCCATGATTGTTGTTTTCTTTCAGCTATGTAGACAGTCTGATTGTAATTTCCAAATTTTCAACACTTTTGTTTTTTTGTGAAGGCAAACTCTTGATCAATTTTAATATTAATATTGTAACTACGGCATGTCCATGTAGTACGCAAATACGCTAAATGCCGCAAATGTAAATGTAAATGAAATACTGTATAAATAATATCTGCTCATCCAGTATATGAACAGTATTTACACACACAGTCATTGTGGCCTTTTCCTATAATATACAGCATATTTTTAGGTGCCGCTTCTTAATTCACTGTTTGAATATGTGTTAGACGGATGTATGTGAGGGAAAAACGTGTGTTCATTAATGCCTAGTCGACCTGATGAAAGCTGTGCAGGTGGTGCTGTGACAAATCAAATCTGTCAAAATAGACGAACGTGCAAAAGAGATATTGACAAAAAGAGACATGCAGTGTGAGAGAGCGGGAGAGAGAGAACGAGAGAGAGTGAGAGGGGAGAGAGTTAGACACAGCACAGCCTGTACTTTTCCCCTTTCATTTTTGTATGCAAATGCCTCTTTTGAAAGCCACGGCTTTGTTCTCTATCAGCATAGCCGGCGAAGGCAAGATCCTTTTGCATTTTCCATTTACACTTTTAAAGGGCTGTCATTATCAGTTTATAGGTACATTAGAAGGGAGCAATTTCAATGTGTTTCCTCATCTGGCATGGCATGGGTGTGTAGCAGGCAGCACTGTGAAACTGGACCTCTGAGAGCAAACCCATAGGGAAGCTATTTTTGGGTCCTCTTGGCAATTTCAGACGCAGTATGTAGGTTTGCTGAGAGCCCAGGTCTCCTCTCATGGGGCTTCAACAGAACTGAGCGTTCCAAAACAAGAGAGGGCAGAGGGGCACAAAAACAATGGACAGGATAAATAAATGAGTTATTATACAGTATACATGCTTAATACACTATAATAGTCTTTAGGGATTATTACTGAGTAGACCAAGTTGCCTATCTTGAGACAAGTCTCTGGAGTACTGTCAGACCTGCCTTGTGTTTAGAATCAAAACCCCCTTCCATTTACCCACTGTGGTGCTGTTCATTTAGGCAGGTGTGAACACTGCAATTTCACCCAAGTGTACACTGAAATGACTGGTCTGAGACCATATGCAGGGTGGATTCTCTCTGTTTTCACTCAACTAAACATGACACAGCTCTGATCCAACCAGACGGTCTAAAATGTAATAATACTGTCCAGTATAGTTATGGTGTAGGATAGTAGTTTTAAAAATATTACTAGATTAGATTTTTTTTTGTTTTGTTTTTTGTTTGTTTGTTTTAAACTTTAGTTTAGTTTTAGTTTTAGGGGCATAAAACATTTGTTTTCATTTTAAATTTTTTTTTTAGAATTACACTAAGGTTGGTATTTAGTTTTAGAATTGTTTTGGAAAATGGATCATAAGACAAGGTCAGCTAACATCTATAAAGCAACAAAAAAAAAAAAAATCACTGAATGCTGAATCTCAGAAAGAATGAAACATTGAAATAAAATAAAAAAAAAACAAATCAACAGTATGTAGGTCTTATTCTCTAAAATCCTATTTTGTCTTTGCATTTCAGTTGGATATTATAGTTAAAGTACATTTTTCATTTATTTAAAAACTCTTTTTTTTAAAATAACTGATCATTTTTGTTATAGTTTTTTTGTTAACTATAGAAACCATGATATCTAACTCACTTTCAGGGTTGTGGATCAAGTTTTTCTAGTATTCTCTGCACTTCCATGTCTTGATCACATGCCACCAATCACACACACACACACACACACACACACACACACACACACACACACACACACACACACACACCCTGTTTCCTGTTAATAGGCAGTGTATTTAGTACACACACACACACACACACACACACACACACACACACACACACACACACACACACACACACAATGTACTTCACCCTTGGTCTTGCATTTAGTTTTGCCTTAGTTTTTGTTGCCTGTCATGTTTAAGGTTACGGTTCTTGTTTCTTTGTCTCTTGTTTGTTTTGTTTTGTGTTTCATTTAATGTTATCGTCTTTTATGTTTGCACTGTAAATAAAATAACCTGCACTTTGTCACCAGTATATGACATGACGCTCATGTGGACTCAACTGGTTGAGAAGCCAGTTTGTGACAACAGACTGTAAAAGGCTGTTTAAAATTGTATGTAATTATCAGAAATCATTGAAAACAAATGAACATTTTTATAGTACAAGATATAACCCGAAACAGCGCTAGGAGCAATCTGTTGCTTATTTACACATGTCTCACAGATAAGGAGTTTAAATGAGAATGACCCAAGTGCTGCTGAAGGTTAATTTCCTTCTCTCCTTATTTTTACCCCTCATTACACAAACAGTATCTCATGTGAGAAGCTGATAATAAAGATTTTAATTGCCAGAGGCAAAGCCTGAATCAGAAACCCTGTCCACAATAGCACTTACGATTTCGATACTGATGTCCAATATGTTTATTATTTATGCGAGACAGGTTATAATGGTGAGCCCAGACTGTATGGAAGATTAAATTCCACAAGGATAAAAAAAAAAATGATAGGACTAACTGATTCAGTCATCCTTTCTTTATACAGTATGAAATATAAAGAGAAGTAGGATTACAGAGCGAGTTGATGCAGAAAGTGGAAAGGAGACATTTAGGAGAAAATGTGGAATGAGATAAGAATGAGAGAGCAAGAGGGGGCGGGATGGTAGGAGAGAGGAAAGCAAGCAGATGGTGAGTAATTCAGCTAAGCCCTCATTACTGTCTTGCTCTGTATTATTGTTTAGGAGAGAGATATTATGAAGGCCCATAATAGTCCTAAGCGGCCTTCAGCCGAAGTAATTTTCCATGTCCTGCTGCTCCAAAGGCAAACATTAGCCAGGCTGAACAAAGACAGCCTTAGAGATATTACAGCCATGGCAAGGGATATGTACACGTTACGGATGACACCCACGCATCGCAGTACTGAAACACCACACTGAGTATTTAGTAAATACATGTATCATCCATTTGATTCATAGTCAATGCAAAATTTTAAAGAGAAACACAGATTTTATTGAATGTTTTATTCATTTTTGTTTCATTTCATTCTCTTTTTCTCATTTGTTATTACACATTTTCAGATTTAAACAGTGAAATGCAAAATAATAAAAATCTAAAAAGACATTGAACCAATGACACATGGATTTTAGGACCTTGTACAATACATGAGAATCAGTGTCAAGTGGGTTTGACATGTTAAGTGATACTGATAATGATGATGCTGATAATGATGATGATGATGATGATGATGATGATGATTATGTGTTTGGCTGTAAAATAATAAGTACTAAAAAAAAAGTTATGTTTAGGTAAGAAATATGTCCAAACAATTCTATAGATGCACTACAGTATGTCTTTGTGTCTTAATTTTTCTGATATATTTTTACATGGCTTGGGTGCTATTTTAAATGGTTAAAATTTAATTTAGTACGTGTAAACTTGAGTGAAATTCATAAATGTGGATTGTGACAAAACAGTTATTTAAATGATAAGTAAAACCCTTGGTGCTGGGGACCTGTGCTCATTTGTGCCTGCAGCACAATTAACAGTTTTTTAAGAACACAACAGTTACCTCATTTCTATGTTTCTGGCTCATCTGTCACATTCGCAGGCTATGCAAACATGTTAACACCGAGAAACTAAATGTACTCTTTATGTAAATGGCTTATTTAAAGTAGGATGCGGAGTGTATTTAGGTACATTTTGAATTCATCAGAATAAAAATAACAGATTACTAGTAATGTTTTGTCTTGTTTCTGTAAGACAAAAAAGCACTGTGTGCATGTATCACCTTAGAGACCTTGATCACCTTGGAGACATTATGATCGGGTCTCTTTTTTCCCCACGATTAGTGTGATTAAGGCACATATGGGTACCTTATAAACAACTGTTTTTGAGAACACATTTACACTGTTTGGTTTGCTTAATAGAAATATACATGTACAGGATCTTTTTTTTTTTTTAAATATAAGACCTACACTGTCTCTGTAGAGATGGTAGCTGTAAAAAAGGCAAGACTGAAAGGTAGCACATCATGCAAGCACAAGAACCAAGCACTCGGCAGTAGATTAATCAACATGGCCTTGTTTTATATCAGCCAAGACCAAAGGTGCAAACTGTGCAAAAAAAAAATATTAAATAAAGCCCTCGGGACAATCCAGCACAAAGCAGCAGGGTGCAAAATATAGGCAGGAACAGCATCCACAACTGGCCACAACCAAGTGCCATATATACTATGAGATCTTTGAGGAATATGGATCCAAGTGCAAGTGCTTCAGTGGAAGGAACTCCAAAGAATATAAGAAAAGGTGAAAGCTAAAATCTGGAAGATGGTTTGATAAACAGGCAGAAGCAAAGCGACTAGACATAGTAATAATAGATAAGAAACTGAAACAGTACAGCTAATAGATGTAAAGGAGAGAATAAAGAAAGAAAAGAGAAAAGGCCAGAATTAAGGTCGTAACTCGATACATAATGCATACATGCAATGTAAATGTATTTTTTAAACACTGAAAAGAGCAATAACACAAAATACACAAAAGAGTACAGTCTGGTATTCAGGATTTACTTTTTATTTTATTTGCTTCTGGAAATCACATCCCCCTTTGTCAAGTCCTATTCATTATTATACCATGGTCTGTCTTAATACTCGTTTCTGTTTGGCTGAAGTTATAAACTCATAAATAAAAGACATAAACTCAATTTAGTTTATGCTAAAACTGTGGAATAAGTGTTCTTAATGAATGCAATGTTAAATAAATAATTATAGCTATAGCAACATGGCAATTACAGTCATATCTAGAGTGAGAAAACTTTTGGACAAAGTTTGATAAATGGGCTGAGGCACAAACTGGAGAAGATAATGTTTAAATAAGAAATATAATAAAGTCTGTTATATGTTTGTATGTTTGAAAATCATTCAGATAAATGTAATAAACATTGTTATATTTCTTATTTTGACATTATCTTCTTCAGTTTGTAAACTCCATCTTTTGCCTGTTTACCTAACTTGTTTTTCTAATTTCTTAAAGCCACCTCACATTATGGGAAGCTCAACAACCTTTTACTGCACATCACAGCTCTATTCTTGGACAGCTATATTCCATTGTGATCAATGACTTTTAAACTTTGCCTTTGTATTACCTGAGATGTATACCCCAGTGAAACAGAAAGTCACAATTGAACAATTTCCTGTTCCTAGTCACCCAGGTGTATTAAATATAAAATATAAAATATCAATAGAAATATACTTCAATTGTATATATACACTCATGCAAATTCATACTGTGGGGTGCCAATTCTTGTGGAAAACTCTTGTTGTTGGTGTTTTTTTTGTGATTTCTTTGTTATAAAGCAATAATGTTTGCAATATTTTGATATCCATGAGATTATTTTTGTGAATTTTGAACAAAAGGTTAAAGCGTATAGGCAATATAATACATCCCTTTTAGATTATATTTAACAAAGGTGCCAATATAAGTGGAGAGCACTGTACTGTATGTTCCTGTCTCCACCCTGTCTTTTCTCAGTTCCTGTCTTAGTATATATATATATATATATATATATAATTGTGTCCCACTTTTTTGTATTAGTTCTTCATTACTTTGTGGATTATGACTAAGTTTATTGGATGCATATATACAGTAAGTCTGGCCACTTCAAACACAATAAAAGCACACTTTGTCTTGATTTGTCCATTATTTTCTACGGTTGCTATAATAAACCGAGTATTTATTCCATTTTCTACCATAAGGATCCTTTTCACATAATAGTACCATTTACAGTGGATTTGTTTTTTGTCTCTGTTGTGTGGCTTTATCATAAATAGCTAAAAAAGCATCAATCAAAAGGTTCTTTAGAAAGGTTATTTACTCAAAAGAGCTGTTATGGCTTTATGTTTAAGAGTGTTTTTTTTTTATCCTTAAAGTGCAGGCTCTATTTTGCAGTCCAAAAAAGGATTAGTGTTTCAGTAATCAAACAGAGTTTACCTACTTAGCCTGAGGTAAAAGAAAAAGAAAAAGAAACAAATCACTACTTCAAAGTACTATATTGACAATGAATCAAATCATTTCAGAAACAAGCAATAAAGAAAATATACACGAAAACCAAGAAAATGTTCTTATAGCAAAACTTGTAAAAGTAATTACAAAAGGAGGTAAGTAGTCACGCTAATTTTTTTTTACAGCTGTCTGCTTTCTGACTTTTTGATTCACCTGTGCATGACTAATGTTGTGAATTATGTCGAAAATTATATCATGCTTATGCTGAAATGGGTCTTTGAGAAAAAAAATACAGTGCATTCTTTGGACACAGACAGTCTGGTAAAAATTGTTGAAATAATATTTTCTAAAACTTTAAACTTAGAATCTGTCATTTACATTTTTGTTCCAGCTGTTTTCAACTTAAGTACGTGTTTGATTCCTCATTTTATTTTTAAATGTTTGGCGAAGGCTTAATCAGATTTCCGATTAAAGTAGGAAAACATTTACCTGAATGATGCTATTCAATATAATATCCTTTATTTTTCTTTATCTACACCCAGCGACTGGACTGCATAATGTAGGTTCACTTTCTGTAGCATGCTCACATTAAGTTTTTATTAATTTTGTTTGCCGATTGCAGCCCACTGTTGTTATTAATCATGTCATGCAGCAACAAAGCCAGTCAAAGCAGCTACAGGGAATATATTGTTCCTACTTTGGGAACTAAATTAATTTCTCTTTCAAATGCATTCTTGTTTTAATATCACAGGTATTAACATTAAATTTAACATATTATTGATGTGCTTTTAGTTAATCTTTGCTGAGCTGTTCTGGGTTGCTGTGTTAAGCTAAAAACTGAAATGGGTTTTAATATGCAAAGCACTCCACTGCCAAAAAAAGGTAAAAAAAAAAAAAAAAATGTAAAATTAAAAAAAGAGAGGCTATTTTCAATAATTTAATATATAACTAAAATATGTATATAAATGTGTCTAAGATGTCCTATTGTAAGATTACAGTAAGATTATTAAGATTATTAAACATAGTTATAGTCATTTTAAACTTAAAATTTAATAATCATATATTTGGTTTATAAAAATCTTATAATAGTATATACTAAAAAAACTTTAATATATAAATTTTTTTTTCTATGTTTTCGCAGTGTGCAAATAAGGAAGCTGATGTCTGAACCAGTTCCGGCAGAGGGCTCAGGGATGATTCAGTCTTGCATTATTAACGCAGACTAATGTGTACGACTCAAACCTTTGAACCTCTGTGTGAGTTTATGGTTAATAAGTTACACTTGACCGCAGCTGTTTCGTTACCTACAGGGCACAATGTCATGTTGTCCAGTGTGAAATGTCACAGTTCTTTCTAATTTAATAAGAACATTTTCATTGTGTTTATGTCAATGTTATGACACATATGCACATAACATGTCAAAATGTTGGAATTGTTCTTATAACCCAGCACACATTTCCTTAATGATGACACCTGGTTTGGCATATACTACAGTTTGTGCAATAGTCCTGTAATAAAAATAAATGTTTATTGAAATAAAATTTTATAATCAAATAGTTTATAGAAAATGGATGGATGGATGGATGGATGGATGGATGGATGGATGGATGGATGGATGGATAGATAGATAGATAGATAGATAGATAGATAGATAGATAGATAGATAGATAGATAGATAGATAGATAGATAGAATGATTGATTGTTTCATGGATGAATAGATGATTCTAAGTAAACATGGCATGAACAAGAAACCAATAGCATAAAAGCCTTAAATAACAAATGTAGCAGTGTGTGTGTGTGTGTGTGTGTGTGTGTGTGTGTGTGTGTGTGTGTGTGTGTGTGTGTGTGTGTGCGTGCATGTTATAATTTTGAATTATAAGGCACTGCTAATAGTTTTGCCATTATGTTATTGATAAATATCATATTTTAGCCCTTTTATCTACTCACTACTAGCCTAGGGGTAAGGCTTTATTAAATATACAGCACTGTGCTGTATATGATATGTGAACTATGATAAGTACATTAATTAATAAGTGTGCTCGTGCTCTTCCTCTAAAATTGCACCCTCTTAGGTATTGTATACTGTCCTGCAAGTAGTAGGTTGTTGTTGGTATCTTGGCAAACCTGACAAAATTCTTCCAAAGTTTTTGGTTATCTCACTTGCTTTTTACTTTTCTCTGCTGAGACACTAATGCTGAAAAGAACAAATGTGTTTTGGGTGAAAATGTGGCCTAATTGCAGTTATGAGGAGGAGGCAACAGCATAAGAACAAACATAAACCATGAACCTTGACTCAAGACATCTCATATCCCAATTCTATTATAAAGAAGGTTTTAAGTCCATCTCAATTCAGTTTTATTTGTATAGCACTTTTATCTGGATGGCACAGTGTGTCCATACATTATAGTTCCTTTACCTTCCTAGTGTTTACCTTCCTTTTGTGTACTTTAACAGGACTCAAAAAAGCAAACTTATCCAATGTACCATTTTCATGTCCACATTTTGTCTACAGTGTCACTATGATATGTCATGGCGACTCAACAGTGACTGGCAGGTCATGCAATAAGTTGTTTAACTGTCTGCAAAATCAGCTTTTATGGACAAGGCTGGTATTATACTTAGACTGCTGTCAAGTCTAAAAATGCTCTAATGAGTCAGGACATTTAGAAATAAGGAATTGCACTCATTTAGTTACAGACTCTATAGCATTCCCCACACAGTGAGGGGTAGCTTTTTTCCCTGATTTCCACCTGTAATTCCACAATCCTTAGCTTTTAGAGTTTGAAAAATTGATTTGCTTGAAAAGTACATAGAATGCGATAAAATTTAAGGCCAAAATATTTAATGTGTTCTTATTCTAATTGTTATTAAACATAGAAAATAAAAGAACAAAAAATACGTCAGTTAGCCTCAATTACCATGTACATACACTGTAGATTAAAGTATGAGTATTTTTTACATACCACTTAAAACAACTAAGACTAATCAGAACTTATTTAATGAAAGGCTAATTTCTAATCATCAGCTGTCTATATGACTGAGAAAGTGTCTCATTGTGGTTTGTTCTAATTAAAGTGTGTCCTGTAACAGTAGCAGAAGTGGATGCAAGTGCAAATAATTATTTCATAGGTATGCATGTGAACACAAACACAATACACAGAACACAAAACAACCAGAGACAAATCAACTTGAGCGTAAGTAAGAACTATTATGTGGAAGTTGCTAACTAGCAGTGAATGTGATTCAGGTACATAAAGTCATGTGATGTTACAAGTGATATAAGTCAAAGAGGTGCAGTGGCTGATGGGGAATGTAATACTGTGGCATAAACCTGACAAAGTGTCAAAATAGTCTACAGTATTTTCAGTAGAACAGCAGAAAGATACAAAAAAGATCAACAGAGTGCCAACTTTAACTGACAAAAAGGGAGGAGCAAAGGGGAAAAAAAGAGACAATGATGTCTTTTATACTGCATGTCAAATTTGTGTTTTCAAAACAAACAGATTCAAAGAGTCGTTGCCAGAGTATGATGAGCACACATGAGGGTACAATTACATCTAATCATATGAGCTAAGTTCACTAGTACTACCAACAATGAGGCATTGTAATGTGTTGCTTGCCCTGATATTCGGAAAGAATCAACTTCTGGCTAAGAACAGCCCTTTGCTTTGCAATATACCATAACTCACCATCTCAGTAATTAATTATTTTTAAGCTCATATCACATTTTATTCCTTATTTATTTTAATTGAATTTATTTTTCCCTCCAATAAATCTGTAGTTGATTGTTCATTAAATCTTCCTGCCTAAAAGGGCTTATTAAAACTCTGAATACATCAGCAGTACATTTTTATGTAGCACTGCACCACCATGTTCAAACTCTTAACTGGAACATTATTCCTGTGAAATAACAAGTGTAGCCGGATATCATGTACTCCAAAAATACAGTCGCAAGACAGAAAAGCACTTAGCTGCAGTGGTCTAAAACATCATCACACATTTTTGTGGATCCTGAAAAATCACAGGAAATGCAGAAAACTGTGTAGATAGGATGTGAATCCTTACATATAGAATAAATAAAATTTCAGATTCGTTTTTTTTTTCATCATATTTAAAGCAATGCTCAGTGTTTCAGTGATACAAAAAGAATGGTATCAAAGCATCTTTGCTGCAGTTAAAAGTCCCGACTGTTTATTCCTGTTTGTTAATGAAACGCTTGTCACTTGAGCCAGTTAGTGTATTTAAGCATGTAAGTGATAGTCATATAGTTTTCAGATGGAGTTTGATTAAAATACAATTAAATTAAATAAAACCATTATATACATATTTGTATTATACACCTGCAAGATATATGTAAGGAATAATCCATGACTGCATAATGCATTAATGCTTCACACTGGGTGGTTCTTTGTAATGCACACTAAGTTGTGGATTTTTCTGCTTTCACTGTGGTCACCTACCAGCAGTGACCAGTTAAATTGATTATTGATGTTTGCAAAGCAAATTGTGACTGAAAAGGCTTAGTCATATAATTTTTATTAGTTACTGAATACATATTGTTAGATAGCATTCTGTCTGCTCTAAATCATACACAGAAATAAAATAGTAGGATTGGATTACATTCACTTAAATAAATTGTATTATACCACTATTAGAGAGTGAGGAGAGAGAAAGTATATGTGTGTGTGTGTGTGTGTGTGTGTGTGTGTGTGTGTGTGTGTGTGTGTGTGTTTGAGAGAGAGAGAGAGAGAGAGAGAGAGAGAGAGAGAGAGAGACAAATAGAGAGAGAGAGAGAGAGATTATGTATGTGACATTATGTGTGACTGTATGTTATAATGCATGTATAAATGTAAGTATTCATTTAGAATAGGGATTAAACTGACTGGAACTACCTGTACAGGTTAAGTGCATCATTTGCCAATTAAAATCCAAGTATTCAGACAGATTAATATGATGATTATCACATGATTATTATCTGCTCATGGATCAAGTACATTGTATGCAATATGATCAGTATCAGTATTATAAGTATTACAGAGCTTCATATTTCTTCCAAAAAATATTGGTTGTGTACTATTTGTGAATATAAGTAACTCGAGGAATATGTTAGAAAACATTCAGATGCTCTAAACAAAAAACTACAAATTAGTCCTCTCTAACAAACAGCAACAAAAATACACCAGAGTTTACAAAGGGGCTGACTGTCATCTGCTGACAATAAACAAGAAAAAAAATAACACCTAAGATCTCATTGATTGCTTTTCTTTGGAAATAGAAAGTATGCCAGATCTATTTAGGAAGTGGTAAGCTGTCCACAGATCTGCTGATGCCTCATTCGACTCCCACTATGAGGTCGAGTAAATAGTTTATTTCCTGTGGCCTGCTTGCGTGATTTGAAAAATGGTAACTCCCAGTTAGATGACTATGGTTTAGCCACACAACCATAAAGAAAAACAAACGGATCAACAGTATTACTTTTACCAAATTTGGATTTAACTCTTCTTGTCTAATTAAGGTACTTTTTGACCAGGAAAGGAAACTCAAGCCAACACATCAACATGTGGCCTTGAATTAAGACACACCAAGGTTTTTATTTTTTCCTATTCTGCCAGCCATCGATCAGCTCCCTATCCTGTCCTTCCTGCAAATGAAGGCGTGATGCAGAGTGTGAGCCCACGCTAACCCAAATATAAACACCAAAGGAGACAGACAGGAAGCAGCCCACGATGGGACCAAGCAAAGCTCTTTTCTTTAACACTAAGCGACTGTTATGTCCTTTACAACAGCATAGGCCAGTGGTTATGACACCAATCCATGCTGGTTCCGCATAATACTTCAAATTCAACCTTTTTTTTACTGTGGCATTTTCTGTCATTCCTTCCCCTCCATTAACTGGACTTATTTTCAAAAGAAAGGCCATTATTAGGACTTATAGACCTTTTAGTGAAGATGGAGTAGAAAATGTACAAGAATTCTTAGAGCTTTTAAAATTCTGATGTTTCAGCTTCACAGTATTACCCAACCAACCAACTTTTAGCAAATATGTAAGAAAGACATGGTTTTATTTAAAGTAAAGGATAGGTAATTTACTTTTTTTTGCTTATATTTATTTTACATAAATGTAAATACATTTAAAAATGAAATAGGTTAAGACAAATTAAGAATGTAAATATAGTAAATGTAAATCATTACAAAACTGAAACTTCTCATCTATGACCACTGAATGTGGCAGTGAAAGCTGAAAGCAAGCAGAAAGGAGATTACAGTCTCTGATCTGCTGATGCCAGTTAAGAATAGGGAATCTGAAAATCTCTTCTTATACCCAGGTGTGGAGATTGCAATCATAGGGATAGTTTTCTTTAACATTTGTGTATCTTGTTTTATTAATATTAGTTTTCTTTTATTAGTTTATTTTCCCCTGTGTATCTTGTTTTATTATAATCCTCCTCTGTGAAATGATTTTCTTTCTCAATAATATTAAACTGAAATATCTAAATTTTGAAAGCTTAACTGTTCAGGGTTCAGTGTTGCCACTTGTGCTACGGAAACCTTAGGGATTATGCAAGCATTCAGGGATTAGTGTCTTTTAGGGAGGAATCTGCAGCAATTACTATTGTTTTTTTACTGTTTAGGCAAGCATTAAGAGAATTAAAACTTCTCTGAACATCATATGACTGGAAGAATTACTCAGTTGAAGGATTTAACTTCTGGAGCACAAAAAAAAGGAAAAAAAAAAGGAGAGTTACTGAGGTATTAGTTTGCATTAAGGTTCAAAGCTGTTCTTAGTGTTACACATAGCCTCAATAGCAGAGCCATAAGCATCAGTATAGCGTACCGGAGCCTCCAGGCTCGCTCCAGAAGACTTTCAAACAGCTTTATTCATCAGGCTGTCAGTATGCTGAACTCTGTCCCATACCTTCCCCCTCTCCCACCTACTCCTGAACTCTAAGAAATCTACAGCTCACCCCACACTTCTTCATTGCGCATAAGACACTTTATACTCTCTGCAGAATTCTGCACAAATAGACATGTTTACAAACACCTATTTAAAAACCGTTAAATGTACAAATCCTTTAAATCTGACACTCTAACACTCACACATTTTAGTCTTTTTGTACTGCTGATATATATATATATATATATATATATATATATATATATATATATATATATATATATATATATATATACACACTGTGTATATATATACACTATATATATATATATATTTATATATTTGTACACTGATGTTACCTCATATAGAATCTGTTCTATATTGCACTGACTGCCTATACAAACTTTCTATATTGCATTGACAATTAAAACACTTTTGATTCCTCTGTATGTCTTTACATATGGTGGCATTAACAAAAAACCTTGAACCTTGAAAAATCTTTTAGCTCCTGCTGAAGCTAGGAGATATCATATATTTGGCTATTTAGTTATAAGAGCAGAGCTAGCTTGGTTTTTAACAACTTTAGCCAGCTAATATCACCTAGCTAGCTAAAATCAAACACTTGTAGGAAATTCCGCAATAAGAGTGAAATTGACTGTTCAAACAAATAAACTGTGCTACACTGTTAAATTGCTTTAATTTCTCATGTCACTACTTCTAAAAGCCTGCACCGGCTATCAGCTAGAACAGTCTGTAGTCCCCTCATGCTTCAAACAGTCCACCATTGTTCCTGTCCCAAAGACACCCCAGCCCACCTGCCTCAACAACTACCACCATAAAGCCCTGACCTCAGTAGTGATGAAGTGCTTTGAAAGACTGGTCAGAGACTTCATCACTGCATCACTACCAGACACACTGGATCCGGGACTGGATACTGGATACAGTTTGCGTATCGCCAGAACTGCTCTACTGATAACGCTCACCTCTAAGTTGGAGGTTTTGGGACTCAGACCACCCCTGTGCCAATGGATCTCCAAATTCCTGACAGACCAGGGGTGGCAAAAGTACACACATCCTTTACTTAAGTAGAAGTACAGATAATATTTTAAAATAGGTAAAAGTTGAAGTACTGACTACTTTTTTACTCAAGTTAAAGTAAAGAAGTTTTGGCTCTGACATGTACTACTACCCGTTTTAGTGTCACGCTGGTAACTGGACCTCACATCATATTAATATCAATGCTGTCAATCGATTGAAATATTTAATCACAACTTAATCACACATTTTAATCTGTTTTAAATGTACCATAAATAAATACTTTATGTTTTTATTACTCTAATCAACATGGGCATGGAGAAATATGGATGCTTTATGCAAAAGTATGATTATAATTAGTGAAATCAAACTTATCATAGAGCATGAAGACAAAACATTATTGTAAATGTAATTATGGTGTTTTTAATTACGTAAATTATCAGGACAATAAATGTGTAGCACTTCTAAATTCCATACGAATATTAAAAGTTTTATTTGAAAGAAGATATTTCAAGCTTTCTATTCATATGTTTATTAAGTCTTTGAGGCAAGTATACACTGAGATCCACTGAGGTGGTTTTATTGATGTGTCTGTGAAGAGAGCAGACAGATATGGCAGAGAACGCCACCTGTCTGTTTACTTTATTTTACAAAGTACAAGTTTTGTTGGTAATTTGAGTATATACAAATAAAGTAGACCCTTTACCGATTCTGTACAATTAAAAAGACAATGTAATTTAAGTTAGTTTTTGCATTATGAAGAAAAAGTGCCACAAAGCGCACCAGTGCTTGTCGAAACCAGAGAGTTAATTGCACAATGTACACATCATGGGGTTTCTCTCTGCCCCCATTTTATCACGGGGGGGATACACACAGCCTTTGTGTGACTTGTTTGGGAGCGAAGCACGGTATATCGGTTCTCGAGTGAGCCGATTGCCAGCACTGCGCTCACATGCCCATGTGATTGCTCCGCTTCCGGTGGGCACTCTTGTGAACCCGATAGTGAGGAGCTGCTGGAGGTTGCCTGGAGAAGCTGGACATAGCTTGGCCGGCCGAAGAGCATAAAGTCCATCTGTCCAGTAAGCTCGGCGAGCACTTTTTGCTCCTGAAATCACAGCCTCCGCGTCGGCGTCCGCCATTTTTTTTTACCAAGGTGTCCAGGTCCTGGGGGCGGCCTTTCTCGGCCTGCCCCTTTAGCCCCAGGACCACGGTGTATTCCAACATCTTGGGGCTTAGGGATTATGGCTATGGTGTCATGCCACGGGTTGAAGGGACGCTAGCAGGCTATCTCTCCCAAGGTATGGCATCTTCACTTAAAGCCCCCCGACACTACCCACCAAGCCCCTGTGTACTATGTCAGCACTGGTGGGCAAGGCTTACGCCTCAGCAGGTCAGGTCGCTGGATGTCTGCACACCATGTCGGTGTTACAGGCATACCAAGCCGATCTGCCACAGGAGCTGGATGTGGAAGACATCATGGGCGGCCAGATACTAGAGCTCCGCCATACAGCGGACTTGGCACTACGGGCCACTAAGGAGACCAATAAAACCATTGGCCAGTCTATGGCTGCCCTTCCAACCACAGAGAGACATCTCCGAAATTTCCGACAGGGCAGGGCTGTGCTGCTGGTCGCCCCACTTTCGCCCTCAGGCCTTTTCGGCAACGCCGTTAGTTTGGTAGTCTAAAGGTTTTAGGAGGGTGTGTTGCACTGCTTTTCTCTTTTTTCTTTCAGGGACCTGGCTTATTAACACTGCCACGAAATGCCCAGCATCGTTGCGGTACCCTTAAAGGAAGCACCTGGCAGCCTGGATAGCTCTGCCAGACGTGTCCTGAAGGGTCCTGCACACTGTAGAGTAAGGCTATACAATTCGGTTTGGGTCTCATTTGCCCCGGTTCAACGGGCTCTGTCCCACTCTGGTTGGAAGCGAGCAGGCTCTGGTCATGGAATGAGAAGTAGACAGTCTCCTGAGGAAGGAGGCCATCAAGGTGGTCCCTCCGTCAGACAGAGGGTCCGGGTTATACAGCCAGTACTTCATAGTTCCCAAAAAATGATGGTGGGTTGTGTCCTATCCTAGATCTACGTCAGCTGAACCGCTCTTTGATGAGGCTCCAGTTCAAAATGCTGACCCTCAAGCAGGTTGTGTCTTAGATCACATACGAGGACTTGTTTGTTACGGTAGATCTAAAGGATGCTCGGGTTAATGGCAGCAGCGTCCAATGTCATTCCACTTTGCCTCTTGTACATGAGACCCCCTTCAGTAGTGGCTCAGGACCCATGGGTTCTCACGGAAGAGCAATCCCCTCTGTACGATCAAGGTCACGCGGCGATGCCTATGTGCCTTAAATGCTTGGAGAGATCCCGGGTTAGTGCTATGCGACGACCGGGGCCTTGAAATAGGAACCCAGGATCTCTCCAAGCATCTAAGGCACGTAGGCATTGTCTCGTAATTATTTTTTATAATATTCTTAACCTTATTTTTATCATACTTTTAGTTATACTATACTTTTAATATGCTTATACTTTATATTTTGTGTTTATTTACTCTTTTTTTATTTCTATTCATGTTTACGTGTTGGACAGATGTAAAAAAAAAAGCATTCCACTACATGTCGTACTCTGAATAATGTGTATGTGACCAATAAAATTTTCATTTGAACCTCTTCTTGTTTTTCTTTCCTTTTTTAATTACTGGATCTCTAGGATTTTAGTTTAGTTTACAGCAGGTTTGTGTTTCTGGTAAATCAGGATGACAGGGTTGATATTTGAGGGCATTCTCTATGTTCTTGTAATATCTCTATTTCAACTCTGGCTCCTTTTTGCAGTATTCATGAGCAATGATTTAAATAAATTATATAATAAATGTATTATTACCTAGAGGATGTGAGTCTTAAAAATCTTGATTTGAATAATAATAATAATGATAATAGTAATAATAATAATAATAATAATAATAATAATAATAATAATTTAGATATTTAGAATTTCATCTGTGACGTTTTTTGCCTATTATGAGCATATGATCAAATGCAATCTTTGTATTTTAAACCATTAAAAGCTATACTTTCTGCAGTAATATAGGCAATCGCTGTACAATCCTTGCAAATCATTTATAAGTCTGTATACAACTTGTCCTTTAACTGCTATCTCAAGCTTATGTTATCCACTGACATGTATGTCAAGGAGAATGATATAATCTGCCCTGACTCCTCCTCTTCTAATTCTCCTTGCATCCACCTCATCTCTCTAGTCGCTGATCTTTACACACTTATCTCATGAATTGCTATCACCTTATATTGGAAAAGAACAAATTGTCCCCTGTCAGAAGGTCCTTGTTTAACATCTTGACAAGATCTGCTCAAAGTGTCTGGATGCTGGTCTGATGTTGGTAAACCATAACACTTGGGGTGTTGATAGTTCAGTGAGGCTAATACAAAAAGGAAATCTCACAGGACAGAGGTGTTCTCTTTGTAATCACACAGGATGCCAAACGTGCCAAGAAAGTGGCAGATTACACTGCACCGTTTGCAATTGGCCATTCAAAAGATTCCTCTGGTATAGGGATTAACGCAGTGCCAATAGTAGCAGACAAATTTTGATTGAAACCTAAAATACTTGTAACTTTTATTTGAAATTATCCCTACCATTATGAACCCAACTACTCCACCCACCAGATGTTCTTTGTATTTGTTTATCCTGTGAGCTTCATATCAATGACAACTAGTTTCTGTCAGATTCCCTGTGTAGGTTACTGGGAAAATATGACACCCAGGCTAGGCACTCAGAGACTGTTAGGGATCTGGTAACATGTCATGTCAGTGGTGCTTTACTACTGTATGACAACCAGCCCCCATTATTAAAAAGAGTGAAGAAGAGATGAAGTGAGGTTGAAGACAGAAGACATCTAATGTGATGGATGAACAAGTGAGGTAACGTATGGCAAAAATAAGCCTTGACTCACACACTCTATATGCTTAAGATTAAATTTTGCGGCTACCACCTGGGAAAAGGCATATACATTATGGATACCAGCTTGAAGCCTTCGTTTGTCATCGAATGTGGCTACTCCTAACAGTGTCCTGAGTGAATTGTTGGGGGATTGTTTTCTAGAACTCTGACAGTCCAGCTGCTGCAATATCTGAAAGTACATTGGAAACCACGTCACTGATATTCCTCAATTGCAAAACTCAGATGGCATTTATAACCAAAATGAATGCCTGACCGCTCACAATTCCAGATAGTCCAGACTGCATTTGGGTTGATATTAATAATTAAAGTTCAGTGGATGGTGTCTATAAGCATGTAAAAGGTCAGACACTGCTCTGGCATCAATAATGAAACAAACTCCTCTGCCTGAGGCAGAATTGCAAGTTCAGGTTGTCGTTTACAGAGAGAAAAATAAATTTCAACTGAGATGGCTTTTTGTAAGGGCAAAATGAAGGAGAGACACTTGGAATTAGGAGGGTTTTTGTTTCATGCAAATACTGTAGCAACATTATCAAATTCTGACATTCATCTAAAGGTAAGTCAGCTTTGCAGCTATGAGTTTGTTTTTACACACTGACAGGAGTGAGGTTTTTTCTTTACACATCTCATCTGAAGCAGTGGACACAGATTTGTGTCTTTGTTCTGACTGCAACTACATTACTTTCTGCCATGCCACCGACTCCTCTCTGTCTATTTCTGCCTTACATTAGGTCGAGCGATCACTACCTTAGACCTGCAGCCCATGGAGCAGCCAAAATAACAAGTTATAGTGTGTCTGCTTCCACAGCTGCCACCCCACATCAAGCACTCATTATTTGCCGACAATAAACGTGGCAAAGACAACCTTTTCATACTGTCCAAAAATTAGCCACAATTTGTACCACTCTGTGTCAAGCTTGTGTCAAGCTGCTAACTTAAACGTCTTGAAATACCTCCTGTTTGGGTCTGCGCTACAAAACTCTCTGAGGTTAGAGGCTTCTGATTTGGGTGACAGAAGGCGTACGCGGCAAAACAAGAACAAATTAAATTACGATTGCACAAAACAGACCTTGCTTTTAGAATTGCATGGACATATACTTTGCTTATAATGCTGCATATAGCAATTGTATTGCTTTTCAAGCTGACACAGTGCAGAAGTAAACACTTGGTGTGACACAGCTGCACGATTTTGACAAAGTTTGCCCATTTTTCAAGCAGCATGAATGCCTGTGATTCATCAGCACACTAACAGAATTCTTGCCAGGAACATCAGGGGTTGGTCAGTATGCTTATTCTGTATGCATTATTTTAGATGATTTGTTAGGGCTTTCATTTCTTTTTGGAGTAAAGTTGATTTGAAACAGAATATTTGATGTATCTGGTGTATTAAACTAATCCTTTTTGCAACATAAAGCATATTACTGTGGATCTGTGTTTATTTATCAGGAGATTTGTTGCATTCCAAATTTTATAGCACCAGAAATGGCTAATTTATGTGATGAGTCACAAGCTGCTTATTTATTTCCCATAGTCATTGTGCTGCCACACAGAATCTACAGTCCGGTAGTCTTTTTCTGGTAGATGCATTGATTTTTCTGACAAAGCTCAAGTCTCCTTAGAGTTATATTTCATTGAAAGAAACATTTCATGAAATGCCTCCTGGTTTTGGTGGGGTCTGTGGGTCCAGCAGTGTGGATCAATGCCAGAAATAATGCAACTCAATTCTGGGCTTTGCTCAAAGGCCAAAGGTCATAAACCATCAACAATAGCCACAGAGTATGATCCAGATGTATTAGCCATAGAGAACCTACAGCAGGGCTACACAGTGAGAAATCTTGAACCCTGTTTTACTAAAAGAGAACTCTTGTACAAAGAGAACTTTTGTTTCCAAAAACTTGTACCCACATGACCACATAATTGCACTATGCAAGCACCAGTTCATACCAAAACAGTCATTTCTGGCCTTATAAGGAGTAATTATAACATAACATATTCATCTTCAACATCTTCAACTCCCTACTTGCTGTTAGTCATCAGTCATTCCAGAGATGCTTTGAGTGCAGATAGCCCGCTGCTTAAAATATGAAAGAGGTATTGAGTAAAACTCAACATGGTGGCTATACTATAGTATATTCCTGGCCTTTAAATAAAAAGAATAAATCACTTTGCTGGTTAAGACTTTACCAGAAAACGCTTGGCCCAGCAAAAAGTGACATGCAATTATAGTGTACAATGGAAGGACATAGGCATGCAAAGAGATCTGAGAATCTTGTTACCATTTGTAACTTATGTCCAAGATAATGGCACAAGGTTATTCGAACTGTCTTTTGAAAATCTGTTTTTTACAGAAAAAATACACTTCTTCAAATCAAATCAAATTGCAGCCACTGCCACTGCTTATTAGGGATAAACGTGTAGGTACTAATTTACAGCCCCAATTTGCGTTGTTCACAAAAGAACATAAAACATCAAATGTTTAATCTGAGGAAAATAAAAGTAATGTTGAATTTGATGCCCACAATACATCTGAAAAAAGTTGTGACTGTGCCATGTTTACCACTGCTTAGCATTAGCTCAACTTTTACCAATACTTTGTATATGTCTGGGAAGTGAGGAGACCATTTGCTAGAGATTTGGGAGAGAAATGTCACATTTCACGTGTCTAGCTGATTAACAGTCCTGTGTCTTCATTGTTATATTTCATGCACCAAATGATTTCAGTTGGTGAAAGTTCTGGACTGCAGGCAGGCCAGCTCAGCACCTGGACTCTTCTACTAAGAAGCCTTTCTGTTGTAATAGTTGCAGTGTGCGATTTAGCTTCTTGCTGAAATATACAAGAACTTCCATTGAAATGATGTCACCTGAAGGAAAGCATTTGTTGTTTTAAAACCTGTATATATACTCGAGCATTTATGGCACCTTTTCAGATGTTAGAGCTGCTTTTTTTATTATTGAAACTGACGCACATCAGAGATGCAGGCTTAGATAGATGGATGGATGGATGGATGGATGGATGGATGGATGGATGGATGGATGGATAGATAGATAGATAGATAGATAGATAGATAGATAGATAGATAGATAGATAGATAGATAGATAGATAGATAGATAGACATGGATTGAATCATAAAAAGCGATGGACAACAACAAGTATGCAAGACAAGCATAGGACAATAAGAACAGTGTAAGGTGAGACTGATATACAAGTGCTCATTACCAGTCAATGTGAGGCAGGTGCTAAAATAATCACATGAAACATGTCAGTGAAGTGCAGTGGCTAATAGGAGTCCCATATCTCTAACCATAATCCTGACATATGGCTCCCACAGTATAATCAAAGTCTCATTTTTAAGGATATAAATAATTAGCCTTAGATGTACATTTTTAATTCTGGATTGTGCTCATTTGAAGATCATGCATCGTGATCAAGGAGGGCTCTGGTTTATATACATTATGTGGACAAAGATATTTGGACACCTGTCTTTTCCGGCCATATATGATTTTTCCTAAAAACTGTCAGAAAAATGTGGATGCACACAATTGTATAGGATGTCTCTGGATGCATCAGCATTGAATGATCTTGAGTTGCATGCTATAAAGCTCTGACCTAGATCCTATTGAACACCTTTGGGATGAATTTGAACAATGACTGCATTCCAGACCTCCTCACCCTTCACCAGTACCAGACATTGTGGTTGAATGAGAACAAATCTCCACAACCACACTTCAAAATCTACTGGAACATCTACCTCAACAGTGGCAATTATAAGAACTAAAGGCGAGTAAATGTGAAATGGGATGTTAAAAAAAACATATATAATGTATGTTGTTTGTATAGTGTATGATGCTATAGTGCTATATAGATGCTATAGTGCTGTAAACATTGAAACAGTTCTGTACAAATGCAACAATTTCATTAACATTAATGCCCACATGACACACTTGGCATAAGTTATCTTTTTAGCCTGCAGTATGACATGAAATCTAGTTTAACCCTCAGTTTATTAAATACTCTTTATTCTTATAGTGTATTATTCAGAAGCTAATATAAATGTTTTAGTAAAACTAAAAAGATATGTAGTTAGAGTTATGAAGAGGGTAAATCTGACCCCATTAACAGGTCCTGGAAGTTAAACGGCTAAATTACATTTCATGCCTAGTACAGTGATGGAAAATGTATATGATTAATAAATGTGCACATCTATTCACAAATTAATATTAATATATAGACTTTAGAGCAAATTCAATTTGGTGCCCTTGGAAGCCTATACAAGGAACCTTGAGGCACAACATGCAGGACACCCTGCACACACACACACACACACACACACACACACACACACACACACACACACACACGCTACAAACAATCGACAATCACACAATCATTTGAAAATGCCAATCAGCCTACAACACATGTCTTTGTACTGGAGTAAAAAAAATTTAATACCCAGAGGAAACCACAAAAACTCACAAAGTGAGAAGTTGGGATTCTATTATTTTCCCAAAACAGTTTAAATAGAAAAAGAGACTGGTACTGAAACCTTTTTGTCTGCTCTCATGTTCAAACACTATCTGTGCCACTAGCTATTGGTGGACCTGATGTAATCTTGGTGAGTGATGATTGTTTGACTGTCGGACAGATGAAGGTACTGTATATAGAACTGAAAATTTAAGTCATTACAGCATGATAAACAAAATGGTTTAGTCCACAAATTCCTAAGAGATGATTGGTTAATGTCTGTTTTGGATCTGCAAGTATTTAATGCAAGAATGGCATGGCGACAGAGACAGACTGCATTAGTGCAATCTACGGCAACAGAGCGGGTACTGTCACAAGTTTGATCCTGAGATCAGATTACTGTCTGTGTGGAGGTTCTGTGCATATTCGCCCCGTGTTCAATTAGGTTTCCTCACGGTTCTCTGGTTTCCACCATAAAACCAAAAACAAGCCTGTATGTGCATTATGATAAATTGATAAAAAAATTATGATAAATTGATAAAAAAAAATAAAAAAAATTATAAAAAATATACCAGCTAATTTTCTTCTGCATTGTGTCGATGAGATTACTATTTTTTTGAAGCAAACGGTTGTCAGACCAGTATTGACTTTGTCTGGTTTACTACTGTTTACTGCACTTTATAGTGGTTTTATATTGCCTTATTTGAAGGCATCTTTGCTTTACAGCAAGTCTTTTGCACAGTGGCTCAGGTATGAGGGAACTACCCTTTATTCATCCGGCCCAATTAATGATATTTACACCTTGCCTACTGCGCTGACATGAAACATGAAGCAAACGAGCCCATTATTCCTGGAAGAAAACGGAGTGGGTTAGGGTGTGCGTGCACACGAGGGTGAACAGTAAGGGCCCTCCTCTCTGTGCACGAGCGCCCTCTTGTCGCTCGCATGTGAAGTGTCTGTGTCGCCATTGAAATGTTTACTTCGAGGATCGGCGGCAGCTCGCGCGTAGTCCCTGGCAGCCAATCTGGGCCCGGTGACGCGCGCGCGAGGCAGCACGGCTCCGTGCTCATATTTAACACAGTAGTGCGCGAGAATAAGCGACAGTACCCGGGACGCGAGCGCGCGGATGCAGACACCTGCCACAACACAGCCGGCTTTTCATTCATTTTCCCCATTCGAACTGTTTCGTTTCCTTGCTCCTACACGACTTGTGTATTTTTTTATTTTTTTTTGCATTGCACGGGCTTGATTCAATGCATTAGGGCGATGTGTTGGTGATAAAAGGATGCACCGGTGCTTTAACGGTCACTGAGGACTGCACTGCTACGGTTTCTTATTGCGCTTTTTTTTCTTCTTTTTCTTCACTGGGATGGAGGGCAGTTCCGGATTTATAGCTTGTCACCTTCAAAAACTGTAGGTGTACCAGGAGGATGCACGATCTATAAAGCTATTTAAAAGGGGGAAAACAATTTTTTTTTAATTTATAATAATATGACCTGGACGCAAATGAAAAATCCTAGGTAAAAAAAATCGACCAGCGCGGATTACACTTTGAAATGAAAGCCGATGCACATCCAAGAAGTACCGCGCGGCGTGTTTTCGTTTCAGCATCCTTAAAAACCCCACTAATGTGGCACTCGGATTGATCCAACTAGCCGCCGTGTGTAACGACCAAGATGATCCTATTCCGCAAATTCCGCGTGCTGCTTCTCATGGTTTTTCTTGTAGCATGCACCATGCACATCATGATCGACTTGCTGCCCAAGCTGGAGAAAAGAGCAGCAGGAGCGGACTCTGCCAACTCGGGCTGTTCTTGCGCGCACGAGCCGAGCGAGGCGCCCCGCGGCCGCAGCAAGCAGCAGCAGCCGCCGCAGCCACCGCAACAGCAGCGCCCGAGGTCCGGAGCACCAGCGGAAGCGAGCTGGCCCAACAAGCACACCCTCAGAATCTTACAAGATTTCAGCCAAGAGCCCAACTCGAACCTGAGCTCGCAGTCTCTGGAGAAGGCGGCGGCCACCGGAGACAAGACGGACATGATCCGAGGAGCGAAGCAGCGCGCGGCGGACTTCGAGAGCCAGAGGAGTCTGATGAAGGAGGCGCCGAATGGAGGCAAGCAGGCGCACGGGGGCGCATCCAGACTCGCTGCCCTTTACCAACACCCGCTTTATAACACCGAGCTGCCGCCGCTCACCGACGACGACACGCTGTTTAACGTCAACACGGACATACGCTTTTATTCCAAAGCCACCGGAAATCAAGAATGGTAAAGTATAAACACCAAGCTCGGGACCTGATCTATTTTCAAGTGATGGAGCTCAAAACACAAGTTCTGAAGGTCGTCTTCTCGCGACACCTTAAGGAAACTGGCATCAAAATGAGGGTGGAGGGGAAACACTAGAATTCCTGGCTGTCTCGTCAAATATACTTTAACATTCCACTTTCTTTAGGAAATGATTAAAGTATAACCGAAATTCCCTACATACAGCACACTCTTAGAAATAGGATACTGAACTGCACCATTCCAAGTCGCTGCTCTGGCACACCTTTTCCACCTTCATGGAGGTGTATGGAGTGTAGTCTAGCTTTAAAGCTTTAACATAAAAACCACATGTTCAAGGTTTTTGTTGCTGGGTTTTTTTTTCCCCATTTATTTATTTATTTATTAACCTTAAGAGCCTAAACTAGCTTATGCACTCATATAGAACAGATATTAAACATATTTTTTGGTACAGAATCTTCTCCCTGGGATGATATGTACAATAATCTGCTGTATTGTTACGTATTTGTAGATTAACATCATTAATCTACATTGAACTACAGGTAAACTACATAAAAGTTTAACATTTTCTTCTGGAACAGTAAAAAACAACATGGGGTATTAACCCTCATCATTAGTACATTTCAAATGTACGTTTTGCAAAATAATAAATAAATAAATGGACTAAATAGTTTAGACCCTTACTCAATCTTTAAAAGTACACCAGATGCACATTCCTAGGTAAAGGATACAGATTGACACATTTTTTAGTGCTATTAATTATTATTATATATATATATATATATATATATATATATATATATATATATGTGTGTGTGTGTGTGTGTGTGTGTGTGTGTGTGTGTGTGTGTGTGTGTGTGTGTGTGTATATGATGGTCTACTAGTGTACAATAATCAACATAATCAATTTTATATATATATATATATATATATATATATATATATATATATATATATATATATATATATATATATATATATGTGTGTGTGTGTGTGTGTGTATATATATTTATATATATATATATATATATATATATATATATATATATATATATATATATATATATATATATATATATATATATATATATATATATATATATATATATATATATATATATATATATATATATATTCATTCCATGACGTTCCCCTTTGATTCTTTAAAACACTAGCTGTCAGTGTCATTAGGGGATGTTGCAAGGACAGAATGATGAATGCCGAACACAGTCACCCGAAGCAATATAATCTACTTAGTCACTGCTTTACTGATCATATGACCTACTTTTCTTTTGACAGCATAAATGAGGCCACAACTCTATAACCTGTATTATTTTCAAAATCATGTTATAACATCTCAGGTCTCAGGTGCAATATATTACATGCATCAGAAATTATTCTAGTATTTTTCTCTGCCAAAAGCTCTGACCCTAAACGATTTGCCATCTGAGAAAGTGTAACTTTATGATCACCATGACAAAAAAGTGAATCTGTAACTCATGTGTTAAAATTATTGTTCATTTCTCTGCAATATGAACAAAATTCTCATATGGGACATATATTTTTTTCCACATTCTTTAATATAAAAGGGTCTAGCTATGAAAGCAGAATTAAACTGAATAAAGTGATCAGATACAAAGCTGAAAGAAAGAATGCCCACTATCTATGACTATATTGAAAGAAAATTCATGTTTGAAATTCCAATATTGTGCTGTTAACTTCTTACATGAATCATCCTCAGTAATCTACAGAAAAAGAAAACCACAGCCAGAGATCACTGTGGTGATGTATTGCAGCGGAAGGCTGAAAAATTACAATCAAATCTATATATAATTATTATTAGGTTACTATAATATGGTAGTGACCCAACAGACTGACCATTGGATCTTCATGCAACGCCCCAGCCTAGGTTAAATGTAAGAGTTTAAGGTAGATGTAGACTTTTAGCCAGTGATGTCTTGTTGTAATCTCATGTACAATTTGAGCATATGAGGCTTGGTTTTAAATGTAGACCTATTTAACAAACATATTTATTTACTCATGTTCTGATTTATAAATAATAAATACAAAGTTTAACAAAGTGTATAAGAGTAATAACTAGATTTACTGTTTTGGCAGGTGCTTAATTTAAAGACGAACTTTCGAGGAAATTACTTTGAGAATTAGCTTAAATGTTGTGTTGCTTTTGTAAACGAGCTAGAAATTACGTTACTCAAAGTGCACCTGTTCTGCAGTTTAGTAATACAGGCTTGTCCACCACACTTGGATCAATGTTGACTTTTGATTTTGTCTCGGCTGGCATTTTAGGGACTTTGGTTGTAATGGTTACTAATGGTAAGAGTGAAATTTTTAAATAAAAATAGATTTTAATTTGAGCATAACTAATGTAGCCTATAAAACATTGATGGTGCTCATATATGCCCTGCTTTCTTACTGTTTCTTGATGCTTGTATTTTATTGACGATTTGGATATTAGTTAACTTATTTTTTTTTTTTTATGGTCTAATGTTAGTCATTGCATTATTGTATGGAGTCTGATGGTCTGCGCTGTCCTTAACTTTTTAGGCATCATGAGGGAAATGAGGAAGAGGAGTACAACCCGACCGGGGAGGCCGCTGCTGAGTCATATCCCAACTGGCTTCGTTTCCACATTGGGATTAATCGTTATGAGCTTTACTCCAGGCACAACCCTGTAATGGAGGCTCTGCTCAAAGACCTGCAAGCCCAGAAGATCACAAGCGTAGGTGAGCTCAGATCAACGAAAATTATCGATATATTTTCATCAATTCATATATACATATACACACACACACACACACACACACACACACACACACACACACACACAAACGTATACACATTTTTATGTTTGTATATATTGTAATAATGTAATATAATAATACTTATATTGTGATATATTATCTCAGCACACCTTTTCTGAGATATTAATGGGTATTGTATCTTTTAAGAACATTCTTGTTTATTTTTAAACACTTGCATCAGGAATGGAATCAAATACAGTAAATATGACTTTTTACTTGTTATATTGTCATACAGGCCACCACTAGTGTCTGTGATATCAGTAAGAGATAAGATATGCAATGTGTCCTTTGACAGAGAACATTTATAGAAATTCTGAGCAATTAAATAACAAATAAATATATGAATTGGAAACACACTAAAAAAAGGTTTCTAATTAAGCCACACCAGCTATAAAATACAAAAACAGATATTTGCAGCACCAAACAGTTACCAAATAATCAGAAAGCGGCATTGCGTTACACCAGTCATTTACACACAAGGATGGATGGAAATATGGGTGTGTTTGCAGCAGTCAGCGAGCACAGTTTCAACATAAAAGCCATGTACTTAGTTGAAAGACAGCCTAATCTCTGTTCATCTATCGCTACTCCCTCTTAGCCCTGCTGCACGGTGGATGCTGATGTGGCTTGTTGTTTACAGTCCAGCATGAATCAGTCAGGGCCGTCAACACTTTGACAGGCCAGTAAAACTGTCCCAGGCTCATGGATTTTAAACCTTACTCTGTACTACTTCATAAGCTTGTGTCTGGGGGGTAGCTGAATTGGCAGTGGTGCTGATAAAACACATGGTCTCTGTTACAGCATAGATGTAGTCAGATAAAAGATATTTACTTATCCATTCCTTATCCATATTTGGTGTCCTGGTGAGGGTTCAAGTCGATCCGAAGCTTATCTCAAGATCTCATCTTGAACAGCACGCCAGTCCATGACACCAGTCAGTTCTGTTAATGCATAAGCATAATATAAATATGTCATTTATGGCATTACGACTTAACGAGCAAGTGATGGTAAACATTCAGTAACATCTACCATGTGTAAACAGCATACAGGGTATGGCACCAATAGCACCAATCCAATAACCAGGATAGATATTACCAAAAATATTTTGAAAGATTAGAATTGAGATTTTTTTAATATAATTATTTAAAATATTATATAAGGATCAATATAGATAATACTCAAGGCCACCTGCAGTAAAAAAAAAAAAAATTTCACTGATTTCACTGCACAGCCTTTAGTGTGAAAATCCTTGATGCTGGAAAGCTCACATTCTACTCACAGAAGGGATATAGCCTAAGATCTATTGAAAGGAAACAGGACTATTGCGGTAAGTCTGAATTCTTTGTGAGCACCTACAGCTAAAGGATGCCACATTTTACAGCTGTGTACAATATAAAAAAATTGATTGCTTTCTTTATATAAAGCACACAATGAAAGATAAGCAAAGCTAGTGAAAGCCAGGCCATTAAATCTGCCAGGCCATTAAAGCTGCCATAAAATGCATTTAGAAAAGAAAAAACTTTTGTCTGTGAATTCTGACAGATAATCAGAATGGTTTGTGCCATAAAAGCTTTGTCTAAAAACAGAAGACACACATGAGAGGCGTGTATGTATGCACAGAGATTTATTAATGGGTTGCCAGGATCATTGTCAGCATTTATCGCAGGGGTCAGAATGCAGGCCAAGGTGAATGCATGCAGGTCAACGATAACAAGCTGAAATGACAGGCTAGCAGCAAATAATAAGGCTTTGGGTACTTGAGCTAAAACAAGAGACCATTCCAGCTAACTGTTGCTGGATGGATAAACTAAAGGCAATATAAAAAACTACTTAAATAGAAAAGCCAAACAAAGACAAAGAGCAGTTTGAAACTATATTCAAGACAAAAAGAGGGTTAACAAGAACATGAAATTAGAGGTGTACACTGGACTGTTTTTTAATCACTGTCGACATTTTTTTCTATGTGCTACCAGAAAGAAGCTGGTTCAGAATGCTAAAGAAATGCAGACAGGTGGAAAACCCATAGTGAATTTAGCAATGTAGGGTCATTTCATTTTATTATGTAGGTTATTCATCATTTTACTTTATTTTTTACTTTTGTTTAATTAGTAAGTATTTTTTGTTCCTATTTTGGCTGATAAGTTGTTTGGTTTGGAAAAATCTTTCTCTTCATGTCCGTAATAAAAAAGCACACAAAAAATTATTCACAATAAAATATCTTTTGTTTTATCAATTTTGTAGACCCTACATACTTTAGGGCTTTTGTGATTTTGTTTCTACTGTACCTGATAGGACTGGAATCTATGTATGTATTTTTTTTTCTTCTAGTTGCACAAGTATATAGTTCTTTAGCTGAGTGTTCTGTATCTGTTCTGTCTGTCATAGAGATTGCAGTTTTTGTGTATCACTATACATACCACCTGGATTTTAACAAGATCTTTGACACCTTTTCCATCACATCACAGGAACATAGCTGGATTTATCAGATGCTTATAACATTATTTTTTCACACTGTTGAAAACTTATAGGTGTTATTGTTAGTGTTTCGCCCACAAAAAAAAAAAAAAATTAAAAAATGAAAGAACTTGAGATGATGTAAAAAGATCATTGCTTATCTGTGTCTGGTATAATATGTTTGTTTTTATGTCTGGTATTATATATTATATGTTTGTTTGCCAAGCCATAAAGTGTCACTCTTGGAGATTGTGTAAATATACAGTGAAAAAGATTTATAGATGAATAGAAGATATAGAAGAAACTCAGTAAGAAAAGTTAACAGTGTTTCCCAGGAGCAGGATGTAAGGCACGGGGGTGGACATGAGGCAGGCATGGGGAGGCAAGGGAGGACGTGATGCAGGAGGAGGACGTATGGCAGGGAAAAATGGGAAGGCAGGGGGAGGATGGGAAGTATGTTTTTACAGATGCATTATAAAAGATATGACAAATCAATACAGTATGACATATAACTTGTTAAAAGACTATTTCTTCCATAATCATAGTAACCTCAATATAAGGTGTAATAGCATCTCCAGGTCTATATTTATACTCTCTCTTACCTCTAAATCGGGCTGTTGTAACTGACAGGTACCACTTAAATAGTTTAATCATTATTTTCTCTTTATTTTTATTAAAACAATTACACTTTTACATTATAATTACTATTTCTTTAATTTTCTAGCTTCAGTTGTCATTCCTGGACATATGGCTGAACAAAGATGAAGGATTTGTTTATGCTTATTGTATGTTTAGTACAACTTTCTTATACTGTATGGGCAAAATTCTAAATATTCACGTATTACACTCAAAATCAAATCATGGCTCACATGCAAACCACTGATAAACATACATTTGGAAATGCATCAATGACTTTGGAAATGTCCTCAGTTCCCCTTTAAAGACGAAGAGTTAGCGTTGTCGCTGTATATTTTTGGCAACTAGAAATCGACATCTAGTTCAGCGATTTAAAAATATGTTGCATGTCTACAATAAAGCAGTTTAATACGAGTAGTTGAATGTAATGCAAGATGCATTATGCCTTGTAAAGAATATAATTGTACACTATTTAATTTACTGCATTATGAAATCCATGATACCGTTTTATACTCAACATAACTGCATTCTGTTGTGCACTGTTGTTTTTGTTCGTAATTGTTGTAAGGGTCATATGCATTGTTATGGCCTCATAGTAAAAAAAAGGAAACGCGCTTGAATATTAGGAGCTCTTCTTATACACGAACTGTGCCACGGTGTCATTTCTCAGCATGGATTAATAAATAATTTGTTTTAATGGTAGGACCTATATGTGAGAGCTTGTCAGTATACCTGGGCACATCGCCAAAGTATTTCTTACAGTATGTATGGGAAAACACTGCATTAGGCATTACTCGTGTGTGTGTGTGTGTGTGTGTGTGTGTGTGTGTGTGTGTGTGTGTGTGTTAAATAAACTGTGATGAATTTTCTTGTCTCGCCTCTAAAGACCCAAGATAAAAAAGTGGTTCTCTCTTCCCACAGCTATGAAGTCTGGTGGCACTCAGCTAAAACTCATCATGACATTTCAGAATTATGGCCAAGCTCTCTTCAAGCCGATGAAGTAAGTGGCACAAGAATTTCAGATTTATCATCCATAATACAATGTGATTAGGAGAACCTCAGGTTTCTTAGCCGAGGCAGCAAACATATTTCATAAGCCCGCTGTTTTATGTAGAGGAAAAACTTTAACCTTAAGCTAAAAATATGCTGTTATATTCTCAATTTGTTTATAAGGTTCAAACCTCTGCTTCTGTCTAATCAAAGTGTTATATATAATAGACAAACATTTGTGGACAGCTTAGCCTAATATTCATATGTATAATTGCCACTGTTCTGGGAAGATGTTCCACTAGAAGTCTGGTAGTGATGTAGGTAAGGAGGCCTGGGGTGCAGTCAGCATTACAAATTATCTCAAAGGTGTTCAATAGAGTTGAGGTCAGTGCTCTAGAGCAGACCACACAAGATTTTTCACTCCAACCCATCATTATGGTGCTTGCATTGTACACAGGTGTATTGTCATGCTGAAACAGGTTTGGGTCTTCTAGTTCAATTGAAGGGAAAATTGAATACTAATGCATCCTGAGACTTCCTACACAATTATGTGGCTCTTTGTGCTAACAGTGTGGGGAAGAACCACTGATTTTTACTGAAAAGAAGGTATAATAAAATAAAGTACAAATCCAAATTAGGACATTGATTATATTTGTGATGCATCTGAAAAATCTATTGTACCACTATTTATTACACTATTAACATTATATCATTAAGTCTCACAGCCCTGATCAGACAGGCTATGTATTTATATCCCATAAAGATATAAGATTACTGCTTTACTGTATGTATAGTCATTATCCCAAAAACCTTTTATCAAAACCTCCAATGCTCACAAATAAACAATAAGGTCTCAAGCAAATGTAAAGAAAACATACAACTGGACAATTATGCTACTGGGTTGATAAGATGTTGCACTACCGATCCGAAGGTCATGGGTTCAAATCCCAGCACTACTTAGCTGCCTCTGCTGGGTCATTGAGTACAGCCCTTAACCCTCAGCTCAGCTGTATAACTGAGATACTGTAATTGTAATTTGTTCTGTCAAAATGAAATAAATGCAAATGTAAGATATTGGGAGGGGGAAGCTTAGTGGTTAAGGTATTTGACTCTAGATAAAAAAGTTAAAATGTCAAATACCAGCTCCACCAAGCTGCCACTGCAGGGCCCTTAAGCAAGGCCCTTAAGCCCTAACTGCTCAGTTGTAAGTTACTCTGGATAGGTGTCTGTTAAGGATATAGGATACTTAAAATGTTGTGTGCATGGTTTGAAAGATGATAAAAGCCTGCAATTTTGCATTGGCAGCTGTGTATGAATGCTTCAATCACAGGTTTTGTAGCTTAGTGTGTTTATTCAGTGGTTTTGCCCAACTTCCATGGTGAGTGAAACCTCTGAAGAAGCCTCTGTCCATTTTCTCCACAATTATGTAACACTGTTCCTAGAATCCAGATATACACTGTGTTCCCTAAAAGTTTTAAACAGAACTAAATCAAGTAAAGTAGTCAATTGTTCCTCCATAACGAATAAAACATGCATCTAAATAGTGCTAAGCACAGTAATAAAAAATAAAAGCTCTCCTCATGTCTTTTGCAAAGCCATATCAGCTCCCAATGTTTAGATCTGCTGAAGTGTCCGTATAATATTTCCTGGTGGGTAATGATCAGTTTGTTTTTAATTAACATTGCCAGGCTTACATGTTAATTAAAACCACAGAGGAGCCATCAGGAACTCTTGGGGATGTTTGCCAGCAGAAGCAGTAGCAGCAAATAAAACCATGCTGAATGATTCAAGACTCCCACAGCTGAGACCGAGCTGCCACCTTTCTCTCTCGTGATCAAATAATTGCTCACGGATGCTTGATTTCCTTTTCCCAGAGACTGTCAAGCCAATTTTATTTGATTGCACCTCATCAGAGGAATTGGACCATCAATGTATTGTGTTTTCTAACATTCTGCAGTGTAGAAGAGCTGATGTTTTTTCCTTTCCCAATTACTTTAACAATTTAATTAAATTACATTCCAGGTTCCAAAGTGCCAATCTCAAAAAACATTTAATGATTATCTAACAGTGTTAGTGTTGTATCCAGATGTCTCTTACGTTTTTTTTTTTTTCTTTACATGAAATTGTCCACAAAAGCACTTTCACAAATTTAACCCTGAAATGTGTAGGAGATGTGCTTATTTGTTTCAAACTTAAATGGTAGGTTCAAATTCTGATAAACGGTGCTGTAACAATAAATAAGGAATGATGAGGTTGTAAGGAGATGTAAAACTTTTACTAATTAATAAGTGATGGACAAACACAAAGCAATTACAAACAAGCAAATGTGGTCATACAATTATTACTATAATAACAATAATTACACTACAATAATTAATTAGATTACAATAATGAGAGTAGTAGTAGCATTAATTAAGTGACGGGCAGTGACTATATTTTCAACCAGATCTCAGGTCTTCCTGCAACATGAGTGACAGCAGCCATTGATGACTAGATGTGGGCATGCTCAGTGATGTGACAACATTGACTAACGTTTAACGTTATACAAATAAGGATCAACTTGCTGTAGTGACTTCCAATGTGAGTGTAGACAGTAGAGCGCACATGAACCTGCTGATAAAATATTGTTGCATGTCTGAAAGTACCTTAATACCTGGGATATTAGGTTCAAATGACTGATAAAAATTTTCTGTGGAAGTTTGTTGGGAAACTTAATAAGGTTAGACCAGTGTAGCTCGAAGACCCCAAATGATTTTGTTACAGGGGTATAAATTAATCTCATCATTATCAAAGTTATTATATTCATTATAGAGTTCTTTTACTTATTAATCTCTTTGACTGGTCTTTTCTACTGGCATTTATATTTACAATATTTGGCAGACACCCTTATCCAGATTACAGACTTATACATAAATTACAGCTATACAACTGAGCAAATGAGGATTAAGGACCTTAATCAAGGTCCCAGCAGAGGTAGCTTGGTGATAATTGAATTTTATCACTGACCTTCTGATTTCCCTCCTGAACCCTCTTTTGACTGGATTAAAGCCAATCCGCAATAATCCAAAATCTAGTATCTTAGAAATAATGATAATTGAAACTAAAAATTATAGCTCTATTGCTACAGGAGCCAAAATACTACTATATTCTACATATTTTAATTAATGAGCCTAATATTTCAGTAGTTTGACCGAATTCAGAGGATCAATAGACACTGGGTCGGTTAAAAAAAACCCTGAGAGCACAAGTCCTCTTTTTACTTCAATTACAGTGTGCTCAAACCCGAGCTGGCACGACCTCTACAAGTTTGTGCAAAACTTTACAATCCATTTTAGATCAAATCCATGTGTCATCTAAATGCATGATAGAACAGGAGAGATTAGACATGAGGAAAACTCTTCTTTTGTACAAAGCAGTTAAGATGGTCTATATCACACGTTTGCTTGCATTTATAAATCACAGAAAACTAACGCTGCTAGTGCTAATAGGAATTGTGGAATACTTTTTGAAAAATGGGTTAATGGAAACATAGGCTGGTAGTGCACAGTTTATAGTACAAGCTGTAAACTGATTCAGAAGGTGAGCTTATAATCGAATCAGAGAATTTCAACCATGCAAAAATACACCTAAGCAGAAATTGCAAAACATATGTGACCTGAATGGATTAGGTAATATAAAGAAAAATACAAAAAGATTAACCAAACCCAGACATGTATTTATTTGAAATACTATCTATTTTCTTTTCTTTTTGCTAGTGCATCTGTAATGAAAATAGCAATTAAACATGATCAAGATACTTGTTGTGGCATATCTTGCATAGTAGAGTCATTACACCTCAAATGTGAAATAAACAGTGTTTAAGAAGTAAACAAATTCTGTCAGCCAGCAAAATCTGGCATAATCCAGTGCTTTTGCTTCCATCAAAAAAGAAACATGGTTTGAGCAGTTAAGTCTTTTGGGCTTCATTCCATTCTGCATGTTCACACTATCAAGCTTTTCACACTACCCACATTGCTTTGTTGGTATGAATGGACGGGGTCCACAGGTATTTCCCCTGTCCAAGCTTTGCTCTCATCTTTCTTTCTGGTGCTCAGTGCAAGCTATAGATTTTGGTAGGTCTTTAAAAGAGCCAAATAACTGTCGGAATCCAGGCTGATAGCGTTGAAGCCTCACTCTCTTTCTCTCTGTCTGCTCCAGTGCAGCAGCACAGCGCATCAAAGCCTCTTTTGATGTTTCATTGCTTTGAGCTGGATGCAAATCTGCCTGCAGGGATGTAGAGAGGGAAATAATGCCCACTGCTGCAGGGGACCCCTCACCATGCGAAGCGGAAGAGATAAACTAGCACATAATGGTTCAGTTGCACGTTTACACCTCTATGTTAGAATCATGTGTGAGAAAGAATTTGTCTATAAAAAGTAAAAAAAAAATAAAAAATGAAACAACTAATTTGGGCTTCCATAATTACATGATTAGATATTTCTCAGAATTAATTACCAGTGCTTTTAACAGAATTTAGGCTGATGATTTAACTATGAATTGAATCCCTTTTCTACATAAAGCAAAAGTTCTACTGGCTTCTCATTTTAGGTACTTTTACAAAAACAACAGAGACTACATTAGTAGTAAGTTCAGTAAGTATCTCAGGTAGTATGACAGTAGAGCAGGTAGTATTGCATCTGCACAGCTCCAGTTCTTTTCTGATGATACTTTCTGGATACTTTTTTTATGCCTGTGTGGGTTTCTTTGTATCACCCAAAAATATGCTGGTAGGTAGATTGGCTATGCTGTTTTCTTTTTCTGTGATTGTGCCCGAGTAACACCACGTGATTGACTGTAGCGCATCCAGCATAGTAATCCCATATTATGCTTAGTTTTCCATTGATCCTAAATAAAGTGGTTTTAAATATTAACAGTATACATTCAACAGGTCCTGAGAAGTATAAGGTGTATCATTCAAAAAATATAATTTCTCCCTTGGTTTATTTTATTTTTTATTTTTTACAATGCATGATGTACCAAATAACCACCTAGCAGTAAAGGACCACCTGATGTGAATGCCTCTTTGGAGTATGTTAAAATCATGTAATGCACACCTAGCTGTGGATATCCCACTTATATTATTGTCATCTGCCTGCACTGACAAGTTAAATCAATCATTGGTGTTCTTTGTGCAAAATTTTGACAGAAAGAATAAAAATAATGGCTAGTTTTTGTTAGTTATTGCAGCAGATATTTCTGCCCACTCTAAATGATACATAGGGATAAAGTAGTGCAATTAGGTTACATTTGTTTTCATAAACAGTTATTAGACAGAGATAGATAAAGAGGTGCATCCATATCTGCTGTCTTACTTCATATGCAACTGTAACAGTATATTTTGATGCAATTGTTAATAGGCAGTGCAAAATCAGAATCGAGTATTTAGAAAAACCTTGTGTCTGTGTTAAACTTAATATTTGCTGATTAAGTACATTCATTTGCATTTACATTTATGGCATTTGGCAGACGCCCTTATCCAGAGTGACTTACATTTATCTCATTCATATAACTGAGCAGCTATGAAGTTAAGAGCCTCCAGGATTCAGCAGTGGCAGCCTGGATTCAAAGGTTATGAGTTAAAATCTCAGCCACAGCAGTAAAACAACATGATGCGAATATGATATTGCTTTCATGCAGCAGTTCTATAAACGACATTAATATTGAGTAAATAGCATTTTAGCCACAGCTGGAAGGAGTGTTGCAAGTTGCCATGCGCCGCATAGACTGATTGACAGTCATATAGTATGTGTAGTAACAGTTTTAATGTAATGAGCTTTTGCTGGAATTTGATTTTTTTTTTCTTTAGCACACAGACAACACAGACAAGTAGCTACAAATGATGAGCTATACTACTGAAGTTCCGTTATACCGAATATCAGCTCTTGCGGAATGCCGCTTAACCAATCAAATTACTGGACAAAACTCTGCATCTGACAGTGGACAGGGTTCCAATGTGTTTGGAAGGTGCATTGTATTTCAATCACACAAAACCACAATCAGTGTTTTGAGACACATATGATCTCATTGTGAATGTAAAAATCTCTTTTTGTAAAAACACTCCACCCACAAAAAAACACTTTTGGGAACTGAAGTTTCCCCCAATGGTAACTTTCAGAAAGCCATCTGAAACCTAAAATTGTTGTGGGATTGCATCAGCTCCATGTAACATTCCCACTTCCTCCATGAGCACAAATATATTCATTCGCCCATGAGTCAGTGCTCACTAGAGGACCAGGAAGCTTAACTGTGTCTGCTTCACCAAAATGTCATGCTGTCTCTGGTTCAATGCTGAAGCATCTGTACATTTAAGAAGTGGAAAGAACTTCATGAAATGCTAAACAAATTAGGCATTACATTGTTAATGAATGTGAAGTGCTTATGAAATGCAAGCGTTCATTTTTTTGCTGTCAACCTGTCAAAACCTGTATGTGTTTTCCTGCTTCAAAATCTTTTTAATTGTGCTGTTGTGGAATGCAACCACCAACCGACATATGCAATTCAGCCTTTTTTGCTTATGTGCCCCAACTTGTATATGTCCCCTGTGTAATTATCATAATTCTGCCTTTGTATAACATCAAAATAGATCTGAATGAAAAAAATCTGATTGGTATTGTTTAACACAACAGGATGGAGGTTTAACACAAATATTGAAATAGTTGTTTAAGAATTTTTTTTGTAGATTGTCACAATCTCAAAAGTAATTGGACACTCGATTAATACGCAGTTTAAATGCCACTTGTGTCCAGTTATCTGCTTCTTTCATGACAAATTAAAGAACTGAAACCTCTGGATGTGGATTCCAAGATTTAAATATGTATTTAGGAGTTGTTTCTGAGAACTGTCACTATGTGCTCTAAAGAGGTGAATTAAAGAAGGCCCTCATTAGGGTGCAAAAAAAAAACAGGCCTATTAGACAGCAGGCAGAGAACTGGCAGAAATTGCACTGGCAAGCTCAGCAAAACCAAAAGGCCTGGAAGACCACTCAAGACTAAAGTAGATGATCACAGAAATTTTTTTCTTCATGAAGAAAAACCCCTTCACAATGACTATCCAAGTAAGAACACTCTTGTAGAGGTAGGTGTACCATTGTCAATGTCTATAATCAAGAGACACATTTATGAAAGCACTGTAAATACAAAGGGGTTATCCTCAACATACAAACTACTTTCAACACTCAATAACAGAAAAGTCCAGCATAGACTTGTTAAAAGACATTTATAAAAAAGCTGGAACAAGGTTCTTTGAATAGATGTAATCAAGATTGACTTGTACAAAAACTGTATGGAGAATAAAAGGAAGTGCTGCCAGTGAAACTGGATTACTAGGTGCTTATTGATGATGTTAATGCTGATAAGTGTATACTTAGTGTATGATCACTGCAAAACTGATGACTGTTATAGTGCTTCACAGTACAGAGGTATAATGACCTCAAACATTCCGTAAAAGAAACCCAAGTGTTTCTTAAGGCAAAGAAATGGAATATTCTTAAACGGCCAGTCATCTGAGTATGCTTTTCATTTACTGAAGACAAATCTGAAAGCAGATTGGCCCACACACAAGAGGCCACAGTAAAGGCTGGGCAAAGTGTCCCATGAGAAGGAACTCTGCATTTGCAGATTTTCTTGGGTTTCAGACTTTAGTCATTGACCACAAAGGATTTGCTTTCAAGTACTGTTCAGTTACTTTTGAGCCCTCAAATCTGGAAGGGCTATGAAAAAAACAGTGTGACTGGTAAAAGGTTGATGCAATATTTTTTTAATTTAAGCTTAAAGTCTACACATTGTTCACTTTCTGGTTACCCCTGTGTACCACTGTCCAGATCTTTTGGACCTTGATGTATATATGCTTATGTGACCTGAACATCCATTTAAGATGAGTGGTAAATGTGCTGTGCACAGAGAGTCCTTTGGTGTCTTTTGCTGAAAGGACGATCCCAGCCGTTAAACAGGCGTCTGATTTCAAACCACTCTGCGAAGGGATTATAGCCTTGGCTGAGCACACAATCAAATCCAGTTGCAGAGATTTAGGATGAACTCACCAAATCCATTCTGCTTACAAGCCTGGCAAAACACTGAGGGAAAAATGCACTGCCTCTTAAAGCAGTTTTGAACCTCTGGAAAGAAAGGCTGTTCCTGAATTTGTTTTTCTGCTGTTATTCAAGTTAACATTTTATTTAGTCAACTTTATTAGCCAAGATACCATTACATATATTAACATGAAAAACAATTAAACGTGTTACTCTGACTTTAAACAGAATGTGAGTATAAGTCCTCTATCACATTTTTTTTATAAAGAATTAACCATTTGTATGATAGAAAATAAATAATGATGGGGTTGTATGATTTAAATCAGAAGGTACAATTCTGAAATTTATTATTTTTTAATAATGTGGTTATTATACAGCAATCTGGAAACAATTGCATTTATGTTATTATGCACAGCCAGTTTAATTGCCGTTCTAAATTAACGTGATGCCTATAAAATCTTTAGGCATACTAGCGGTTACACTTATGTACAGGGTGAATCAGCTGAAAATGCACAGGTGCACTATACTGTATGGACAAAAGTTTGTGGTAAGGTGTTTTTTTTGTTTAGTTTTTATTGTCAATGTCAATCCACATTTAGTCTCCATTTGCTGTTAATAATAACCTCCACTCTTCTGGGAAGATATTTCACTAGAATTTTGAGTGGGTAATGGATATTATGATTGGAAGAGTGGAATGCCCCAATACTTTTAGCCATTTAGTGTATATAACAAATTTTCCCTTAACATTGAAATATATATAATTGTTTTTTTTTCTGTCTCTGTTTTCATTTCTATTTTATCTTGTTTGGTTTTATAATAATAATAATAATAATAATAATAATAATAATAATAATAATAAAAAATGTATTAAGTTTAAGTTTTGTCAATGCTGGCAAGTGACCAAGTGACCAGATAATCCATGGCTAGGTGTGCATTACATGATTTTACATGATTTTGGTTTTGAAAATATATGCATGAAATATACATTAACCAGGCATAACATTATAACCACCTGCCTCATATTGTGTTGGTTCCCCTTTTTGCTGCCACAGTTCATTCTTTAGACCACTTTTGATAGATACTGACTGACCACTGCAGACCAGGAAACCCCACAAGAGCTGCAGTTTTGGAGATGCTCTGACCCAGTGGTCTAGCCGTCACAGCCCTCATCAAACTCGCTCAAATCCTTACACTTGCCAATTTTTCCTGCTTCCAACACATCAACTTTGAGGACAAAATGTTCACTTGCAGCTTAATGTATCCTAACCACTAACAGGTGCATTAATGAAGAGATAATCAGTGTTATTCACTTCACCAGTCATAATTTTATAATGTCACAATGTTATGCCTGGGCAGTGTATTTATTTGATTATATTTGTAATAAAATTTTATTAGAGAGAACAGAGCATTTTATGGAGAAGAGCAGAAATGTTGTTTAGCGCTCAAACATGATAACAAGTGCTTCAGTATCTTTCACATAAGTCCCCTTTATTTATAAACCTGCCTATTGTCTTATAGTAGACCTTTTTGGCCTGTTCATGTCTTGACATGCCTCTGTTCTCTTTTCTTCTTCTTCCATTTCTTATCTGTCTGGATCCCCTGAGGATGTGGCTGAACAATATTTCAAGAATGTCTATGAGACACAATGCCAAAACTACATCTGAGCTACTTCTAGTCGACAAAGTGACAAACGCTATTATTGTAATCCCGTAAGACCAGAATGGCTGTCTTTGAGAACGTTCATCTCTGAAGCCAACACTGATCTGATTCTAGATCAGCTCTCCAAGCTGTTCTCAGTGCATTCCCTCCATTCGCTCTCTTATGCTCCACTTGCTCCACTCCATATATTCTTAATCAGATAGCCTTCATAGAGGCAGTGGCCAACGGCACGGCAGCAAGCCAAAGAGAGCTAGCCATCGCACAGCGCAGGGTTCAAATTCACAGCACTCTCCTCCATGTGTGAGACATGCAGCATCCCTCGCTGCCAGGAAACTAGGGCGCATACGATAGATTGTCTTGGTGAATCAGGCATCAATTTGTTAGATCGGGCTGTACTGGCAGCTCTTTGTGGAATGGTGAGGTTTTTCCAAACACATGCTGCCGGAGAAGCAATAAAATGTAATGAAATTTCATCAACTTGCTTGGAGCCTGTGTGATTTTTTTTTTTACTCTTGGCTGCTATACGTGGACAGATAAATAATTCATGTTAAGATAAAATATTAGGTCCTTGAAAGAGAGGATTAATTAGCATTTGCTAACTTAAGCATACTCGTGTTATGTTAGCATGGAGGTTGCAAATAATTTTCTTTCAGCCACTCTGCATTACACTGGCTGGAGCAGAAGCTTGGATGAACTAGAAAAAGACAAATGGACAGATGATAACTTGCTTCTCCGAGCAATAAGGCACTGTATAATGTGCTGAAGACATCTGGTCCATAGCTTAGGCTGAAACTAACATGGCTATGCTTCCTGGATGTCGCCACTTCTTTTTTTGTTTTGCACTCCATCCAGTTGAGTTGATCTGATTATTCGTCTTAAAGGTCTTCATGCTTCCCCTTGTCTCATTTCACTCTGCATTCTTTGGCAGTGGTTGTGTCTGCAAGATGGCAAGCAGTCAAAACACGTTCCGATAACAGCTTTCTCTCTGTATCACTGGTTGGAATCCTCTCTCGTTCTCAGCATGACTACTTTGTCTCACTCCTCCCTCTTCCTCTTGCTTGTCTGCTTCTTGCACTCCAAAACCGTTGAACTGTATGTAACAAGGGGAAATGTGTGTCCAAGCAATCAGCAGAGTTTGACCAGAATCCTGTCTCACTGCTGATGACAATCTGGCAATGCGGATTAATGGAGACCAAAATGAGACTGCTGGATTGACTTTCCATATCGTTTTAAAGATAAATATTATATCATTTTTGTATCATTTTGCAGATGGTCCTGTCAATTATCTTTATCTTTTTAGTTACTTTTCAAGACAGTTTTTTGTAAACCTGTCAGATCTCACTGTATCTAAATTCTATAAAAAGGAAGTGAAACAAATAATGAAAATAATGTGTTTCTGCCATTTAATAATCCATAATGCAATATGTAGTTCAAGAAAACATTTCTTCACACCCCTGCCATTAGGTGGTACTTAAAGTTATTTTTTTTTTTGTTAATGTGTTGTTTCAAGAATTAATGGGAACAATTACAAATTTGGCTCTATTTGCCAGTATAATAAACTCCATTCCTCTGGAAAAGGCTTTCCACTAGGTTTTGGAACGTGACTGTGGGGATTTGCTCGTTCAGTCACAAAAGCTTTAGTGAGGTCAGACTCTGCAGTTGGCATTCCAGTTTATCTCAAAGATGTTCAGTGGGGTTGAGGTCAGGGGTCTGCATAGGATATTTGGGTCTTCTACACCAAAAATTACGTCTTTCTGAAACATTCAGTATTCACCATATTTGGGCTCCTCAGTTCCAACACAGGAAAATTGTAATTCTACATATAAAAATATCTTACATAGTCATGTGTTTCTGACTTTGTGGCAACAGTTTGGGGAAGGTCCACATTTAGGTTTGATGGTCAAAAGTTCTACATACATTGATGGTGATTGTGCTAATGAATTGATGGGATTTTGGAATACACAAGAATTCCACATCAAGATAAAATAATCTGAAATAGATTTTATTCATCGCATCTTTCAAGTTTGAAATACAATTTAATGGATATTCAGGCATGCAAATTTAGCTAAATTTTGTGGTATGAAAAACAGTCAGATATCACTGTGACTGTATTCTGGCTTGAAGATTGGCTTTTGCTATAACATAGAAGGCTTTGAGGTGCCAAGAGTAACTTTTGCCTCATAGACCACATGTAATTAATATACATGAATAATAAAATAATTCTGATTCTAAATAATAAAATAATTCTTATGATTAGTGTGAGATCTCCCATCTTATTAAATATATAACCATTTCATTTTTGCAGTAAGGTTATTTCTCCATAAATAGATTAAGCTATTAATGCAGCGGTTACTGCAGCATCTTGGAACTCTGCAATGCGTTTTTTTTTTTCCTGTTTTGATATTCGGTGCAAACAGGTTTTAAAAATTGTATTTGTGGTTGAAAAAGCAAGCATTTCAGGAAAGTCTGCATTGAACTGTATATACTAGAAATGTGTCTAAACATTTGTCCATCTGAGGGTTTTCTAGGCCACCACAAAAATATACAGAATCATTTTCTCTCCACAACAAGACTCGTCTCTAATTCCATGCTCCACTCATGCAGTTCCATTCTGGACACAGCAGTTGAAATATATGGCCCCTCTGTGTCATCTCCCATCACTTCAAGCAGCTTTCTAAATGTAATCCTTTTTTATCTTTTCTTTATGGTTTCAAGTTTAAAATCAATCATAAATCTTTTATCGTGGCTTTTCTTTTTATCCCTGCCTTTCGTCCAGAATTATTTACTGAGCTGCCCACACTGTGCCCTTGCTTGGTTTGACCCATTTGACTCTCTTGACACTTTGTGCTTTGTCTTGAGCTGGATATTTTGTGGTTGTCTTTTGCATGTTTAAACCTAATTACTAACAGGTGCATGTCTATGTGCAAATAGCGATTTTATGCTACTTGTACAAGTAACTTTGACGTTCTGTGTAATTGCAAGTTATTTACCGTAGGTTCAGAGGAAACACCTCACCATTTTCTGCATTATATTTAACTAAGAAAATTGCAGACCGTCATTGTCATCTCATTGAGCTAGGAGATTCAATACCTACAGTAATGATGTGTTGTTTTTGCAATTAATCACGGATTGTTGTAAAACAGTGTAAGACATGCAGGCCTGATCAATCTAATATGTTTCCTCTTTAAGACATGCCATTTAACAGTAGCTTTTTAATCAGCCTGATGCTGTGGATGAATAAATTCAAATGAAGCATTGAATATCAGAGTGAAGGACTGTCTCTCCCACACTTAGTTTAATCATTAAATGAATATCAAGGTGCTGGCATTTTGAATATGTCAGCCTTAGCCTGGTTTATGGTAGAAATAAAAAAAAATCAAGTATTTTTAGTTTTAGTAAGTGTGCAGAATCTCGTGGAACATCTTCCCAGAAGAGTGGCAGTTATTATAACAGTAAATGTGGACTAAATGTGGAAGTGAGGACGTTCTAAAAGTACGAAACTTACGGTCAGGTGTCCACAAACTTTAGTTTGTATAGTGCGTGTAAAGACAGGTACTTGTAGTGGTTTTAATATGTTAATGGTAATATTAGCTCTATTAATCTTATTAGTGCTTATAAGTATGCAGTATGCTCAGCATACATTTTTATATTTTGAGACACGATTTTAAACCTTTTTTACTTAAATTGTCTAACTTGTGTTAAACCCTTAATGATCTAACTGGATAAACTGCACAAGTAATTAGTTAGTAATTAGTTCATAATCACATAATGAAACTAATTATAATTAGAGAGCAGTTAATTTCGACATTCCACTGTGCATGGGGACAAAAATTACATAGGACCCAACCAAACAAAAGAAAAAATTTAACTCAGGTTAATACCCCAGGCAGGTGCTAATGAATAATTACTGTGGGAGTGTGTGGGATTGGTAAAAACTTTGTGTGAAAAAAAAACAGGCAATGTTGTCCAATCTTCAACAAATATTATATGAGCCTATAACCACAAAGCATCAAATGTTTTGTTCTTTACTGGTAAAAGTAGAACCTTACATAGGGTCAAACTGTAGCCAAAGGTTTGACATATTGTGCATTTATATGTGCTTTTCTGCTCACTGTGTTTGTAAAGAGTCTCTATTTGGGTTACCAGAGGCTTACTGTCAGCTTAAACTAGTCTGACCATTCTTTTCTAAACTCTTTTATCAACAAGGTGTTTCTGCTCACATAATTGGTGTTCAGTGGATGTTTTTGCTTTTCACACCATTTTCTGAGGCTGTTGTGTGATAAAGTGCATTAATGGTTTCTAAATGACTCAAATCTGAATTTTAATGAATTACAACTTCTCTCATATGATTGGATAATTATGGGTACAGGTGTAAAAGGGTTATTTCAGAAAATTCAAGCTAGCCAGATATAAATGTAATTGTTTCAATTTAAACAAACAAGCAAAAAAAAAACATATAGCTTTTATTTAAAAAAAAGTCTTAAAATTCAAAAGACCTCGCAAAGTCATCAGCATGTAGGATGACAGTTTAACCTGCTCATTAGCTAAATGCTTTATATATCTCAGGGAAAAGGTATCATTAGCTCTCTCCTCTCCACAAACCTCTTTTCAGTCCATGGAGACCATAGATGCAGGATGTAGGTGGGATTTTGATTATCAGGTCATGTATCAGTAGGTTGTGCCTACAGCAATCTGATCCCACCAACCACTTTTTTTCCTTCCAGCATGCGTACCTTGACTCCAATAGGAGTTCAAACAGAAGAGGCTCTGTGCTTCACTTCTGCACAACATTTAGCCATTGTCTGTGCTGTGACTGGCTATGCTTCAAGGCACAGCTCAACTGCCATTGGAGAAAAGGGGGAAATGGAAGGGGTTTTCACTCATTTTTTCTCTATCTATTCTTTAACCTTCCTCTTTCCTCTTTCTCCACTTCCTTATAACAATACAGTACACCTGCTTCTCAGTTTGAAACTCAAAAATCGTTCACCGTGATGTGTTATAATGGCACTGCCTATCTTCTACAATCATGCCAGAAATGCCTTTATTTGTGAGCTATTTTTCCACTCAGACAGGATTACCAGCAGGTTCCTCGGACTCAGTGCATTTTTCCCCCCATAATCACCAAGCATTATGCAGCCTTCAAGCACTAGAGACAGAACTCGGTGAGACGCCACCGTTAGGAGGAAAGAGAGAGCAGCCCCACTGAGACGTTTGTGTTAAGCTTTCAGACACATCTCCTGCCAGTAGCCCTTAAGTCAAGAGCAAAGTGCCTAGATCGGTTGAGAACAGCCTTGAACTTTTGGATATTTCCTCTGACTGCGGTTCCAATTGCACAAGCTGAGGGAACAGAAACAAGCGTTTTTTTTTTAATCCCTATAGCCACCGTCTGCCCGCATTTCAGCAATTTACAATTTACCGAGTGCTGTTTATGCATTTGTTCTATTTAAGAAGCAGATACTTAGAGGGTTCTGCTGGTTTAAGCAAAGATAATAGGTTTAAAAAAGGAAAAACATTGCACTGCTATATACAAAAGCTTTTTGACTTGACTTGACAAACTCCAAACCTGAAGGGTTCATGGACCAAGACTTTGACCTAATTTGAGTTCACTGTAGTTTACTGGGGTTTTGTCTGTAGATTTCAAATCTGAAAGTATGCAAAATGATTACTACTTGTACCCGACATTCACCATTCACTGGAGTTGCAGGAGCTTTATGCTGTATACTCAATTTCAGCTTTATCCTCAATTACCATTAATTACAATTAGGACTTTAGGGCTTTAGCTTTCAGCTCTTGTGGAACAACAAGAAGGAGGGCTTTCGAAGTAATTAATACATAGGAAACACATTCATTAACTGCCCAAATTAAAGACATTGCTGTTAAATCAACTACAATTCTATTAGCACTCATGCACTACTAGTAAATGGCATTTTAATGAGCTTCACATTGTATTAATTAGGAGCGAGGCAGTTGCACGAAAAACAGCAGAATGTTCTTGGTTTGTTGTTTGACAAAAAATAATAATAATCTGGAAAAGACTTTGCTGCTGTAGTGAGTGTTTTATAACTCGACCAGTCTATGTATGGAGTTGCTAGTGTTATACTGAGGGAAAATTGTCTCTCTTTAGCACTTACCATCTCTCTATTGGACATCAACATAGAAAGTGTATAAAGAAGGCTTGTGTCACCTCTGAGTTGGATTTGGCCACAAAATGGCTGACAAGTACTCCATATCCTAGCAGCTCTACAAATCACATGTCCTGGTCACATGTCTCACTGATTACTCTCATCTGTCCTGTGTTATTAATGTGTGTAGTATTTTTGTGTGTTTCCTAGCTCTTGCTTATGATCAGTTAATTTCTGTATGCTTTAATAAATTACCTGCACTTGCATCAGACTCCAACTCTATGACAGCATGTTTTAAAATGGCCACTTTCTTTTAGAACGGAAGTACTTAATAAACTTCACAAGCAAACAGTGCTCATGCACTGATCAAGATTTAAATCCCAGCACTATTAAGCTGTCACTCCTGGGCCCTTATCCCTCAACTGCTTAGTTGTATGAATGAGATAATTGGAAATCGCTCTGGATAAGGGTGTCTGCCAAATAACATAAATACAAATGTTATGCAGTGGTTGTAAGCTCAAGGTTTTAAATGTTAAATTTTTAATAAATTGCTGGAAAATACTTATTCAGTCTACCATATGCAAACTAATTAACATTCAGTAGAGCACAAAATAATAGCTTAAGAATTGTAAAATTCTTTTAACAGTAATTTATCTATATTTTTCTAGCAAAAAAACACACCTGAAAAATAGTCACCCTTAGCTGTTTCAGAACAGAAATGTTTATTCAATTCTTTTTTTTTTTTTTTGCATCCTTAAATCACACACGCTTTTCATTTTTGTTACCTGCAAAGTCCATGATGTTTTTGGATCAACATCATCTCTTGTGTAATTTTCATTCAGTGCATCATTTAACACATGCTGTGCAGCATAGCACATAACGTTGCATTACTTTTCTGTTCATGGATGAAGAAACAAGCTAAATTAACCTTACAATAAACCTCTCAACATAAACCATCATTATGGTAAAGTATACATTAGACAGAAAAAAGGCCTTATTTTACAACACTTGAGAATGAGGAAAAATCAGCTTGTTTACTGCACTGGTATTTGCACTAATATGATTTATTTACCCCTTATTATATGTATTTCAGGCCAGGTTTTCTGCAAATCAATGTAAATGGAGTCTACAAGTGACTTTACATATTAGTCTAGTTTAAATAGGATTAGCATGTACAACAAGTTCAATAATTCTCAGCAGAAATCAATGTGTACAATATCATGGCCATTATATTTGTTATTTATCTTATTTTCCACTAATTAAATTCGGCTGGAATACTTTTGCTTTGTTTTCTAAATCAACATTATAGAAATTTTAATTTGATGTGAAACTGTCTCATTCATTGACCCTCTAAAGACCTTAACCCTTAACTGCTTAGTTGTAACTTGCTCTGGATAAGGGTATCTGCCAAATGCCGTAAATGTAAATGTAATTGGCAGAGCAAACAAATACAATAGGCAAAGAGAGTCAAATGTATAAAGAGGCAAACACTTAAGACAATATGATGAAAGGCAAGCTTGATCAACTAAACAAACAGGGTCAGGAAGTCAAAAATAAAGGCTTAGTTACATCACTAGGAATCAATTAGGAGTGATAATTGGTATTGGGCTCAAGGTGCTGTATTTTATTCAGTCAGTAATTGCACACAAGTGTATGTTATGAGAATTTGTTGAAGTAAGAACAAAGTAAAAGATTCTTGATTCTTGTACAGTAGGATCATTATAAAAAAAAATGCTTGATGTTATAATCAGGTTGCACAAAATATTTGCGAATAACATGCTTATTCAAATCTACACTATTAGCTGGCTGTTTCTACATTAGTGTTTTAGAAAAGGTCAACGTTTTGCTTTCAGCTACTGTTCCATGACAGCATAATAAGACTTTTTAAGAGGCGATTACACATCTATATGAGAGCCAAAGCGTTGAGAAAGTTTTGAGTGCGAAACAGCACAAATCTGAAGAATGACCTCAAACCCCACATGTCCTTTTGCCATTCTGCCAACTGAAAGAGACACATGATCCAAACAATGGAGACAGATTTGTACTGAACTGAAACAGTGTTTTCTTTGCTAAAGAATGTACTGCCCCTTGAAAAAGATGCAAATTAGATTACAGCATAAAAGCATCCAAGAAAAACTACAGTCCTGTCATATTTCTACTCTTTTATCGTTATTTCGGAGTCATATTGCAAGCTGTGTTGTTGTACAGAGCGCAGTGGATCGCTTTCGCATTGATGGCTGGCTCAGCTTGCAGCACATGCTAAAAGGCCACTGCTCAATACACAGGAGTATTGAGGGATGAGAGCCTGATAAATACAAATTGATTTTGTGTGCTGAAGAAGACACAGGAAAAGTGCTTTAGATCCCTATCAGAGTTAAGCAGCTGCGAATGCCTGGACCAGTCTCCATTCTTACTCCTGTTCACTTCACTCTATTTCTCCAGCATTTGAACTGTCCAAGTCGAGACACTACTTCAGAAAAAAAAAACCATTTTATAAAACATGTTTTGGTACATTTTACTAGTTTAACATGTACATATTACTGTATGTAAGTAAGTTGGTTAGTAAATAAATTATATATTTTTTTAGAATTAAATAAAAGAGTTATGATGATCATGATGATGATAATTAGTAGTAGTATTAATGTCTTGCTTTAATCCTTATCATATGTATAGATTGGTGTATATAATGGTGTGTGCCAACATCAAAAATGTATTTAACTTGAAATTATGGGATCATTTATTTTAATTTAATATTGTAATCATACATGCATATATTACAAAAGTAATATTTGAAAAATATAGATTTTATATTAATTAGTACCCAAGTAAAATTATACAAGTTTTATAAATATTATATTATTTAATTTAAGCAGTGGATGCTTCAGAGTGGTCACACAAATGAAAAAAAAGGATAAAGGTTTTGTTTAAATAGCTAATATTTCCGAAGTAATGTTCAACATATGCTTAGTGTAGGCAATTAAACAGTTTATGTGGAGGTTTATGCTCTAGTAATTGTAAGGTACAGTTGTTATTGGAAAAAATATATTTAATGTGATATATACTTAAAATATACAACATTCATTTTTAAATAATCATGTTTAGAATGTGTTCTAAATTAATATATTTTTATCTTAACATTAGAAGCACTCCACTAGGAACAAACTACAGAAAAAAACTCGGCCCCATGCCCTTAGCTACTGAGTGTGTTAATGATGTTTTTTCCTCATTAACAAAATATGTGATGGTGTATCTGTTTCTTCACATAATTTAAATACATTTGCAAACTAATGTTCATTTTGTCCCATCTATCAATAATATAGCCTATTTAAGTCAATTCACAGGGCATTCCAGCATGTAACTACAAAAATGTTAATATTTATGCTCATGTGCACACACACTTTTCACTTTGAACAATTTAGTTTTTTTCCTTAATTGTAAAAAAAAAAAAGCTGTGAATTTTAATTACGAACCTTTTAAAAATCACTCCAAGGCTTTATAACAATAAAGTAGATTTAATGATATGTAAATCTCTACACTAGAATGATTTATATAAAAGGTTATGACAATATCAGTAAAATTTATCCTGCCAATTATTACTATGATGCCACATTATCACTTTGAACAGATGTTGGGTGATGTTTCAAAATATTTGTATTTGTCTTGTATTTTGTAGCATTTTTTTAAATGTAAATAATGAATATTTTTATATACATTGCAAAGCCAAACCTTTCCTGATGTGATATATCCTCTGCAAAAAAAAAACATAAATCATTTTTGGTATAAATCATATCATGGTGAAAACACTGATGCTATATGATTCGGCTCTTCAACCATCCATCCATCTGTCAGTATTCTATCCGGTTTCCACTCAGATGCTGAAGGGCTGGAGCTTGTGACTGGTTTTGAGTTGGAATGAATTGCTATGAATCTGAGCTATTCATTCCTCTAGTAAATCTGTGCTATGAGAGGAGGAATCTCTGAGAAGATGAAGAATTACTAGCCAAAGGCACTCTAAAGTCCCAACTGTGGCTTCATTATCTGGGCTTTTGTAACGTTCTGGTCATGTGTCTCTTGAATGGAAAGCCATTCGCAGGCCGGGCAGCAAAGCTTATCCATTTACTTTCCTATATAGGCTGTGATTCCTCTGCTGCACCGCACAGTCTGACGCAGTTGTTGAAGTGAGGAGAGATAACAGACTTCTTTAAAAGAAAGCACTATGCAATGATAACAGCCAGAGGAACATGCAAATAATTGTTTTTGTACACCTTATATTTTGACTGGAGTGTGACGTAAAGGATTGTTTTTCAAAAAAATTTTTATCTAATTCGAATGCAGCCTCTGAGACACAGAAAGAATTTCGGTAATCTTTTGGAGTTGGCAGTTAATCGGCTTATTGATAAACCCAATGCTTAAAAGGTACACTTTGATCAGGTCTTTGTGGTTCTTTTTCTATTTTATTTTCTTCTTAATAACCTGACAATGTCCCTCAGACATGCAGGAAATAAAACGATATAAAGCTTATCAGAGTGTTCAGCTCCTTGGAATAATGTACATTTCAACAACCTGCTTCTGGTTGATATGCTATAAAGCTAAACCTATGCAAACATTTGAACATCACACCCAAATGTGGTCTTTCCAAAACTGTTGCCACAAGGATGGATACACACAAGTCAGTCGAGAGTGTAAAAGTAATATGGACTAAGTGCCCTAGCTATAGCTAGGATGCTATTCCTTAAGTTATCACAGCTATAAATAGTTATTCACTCACTATCCTCTCTCGTTTGCCAAAGCTTAAAGTGAATAAGGCAATATTTCTGTTTGCCATGCCCCTGCATAAATCGTCTCTATAGAAATAATAGAAAACTGCATTAATATAAACCTGCGATTTGTCTTTCAGTTGGATCTACCATCAAAGCTGCTGAAACTTAAACCACACCTTCTGACCAATCAGAATCGACATATTTTTTGTTTATTTGACTTAAGGAGCAGTTAGAAGGACCCTCTGATGGATTTAAAGCCACTGAATCTTTACACATGGCTGCTGTTCATGTAACTTCATAGCACACCTGAATGCTCTGAATGACAAGCGAGAGAGGAAAGCCATCTTTGGCATCATCACAATTCAAACACACAATCTCACCACCACAGGCCAGACACTTTACTGCTGCAGCACTCGGGAGTCTGCGAGTGGTTTTAAATCACTTCTGACATTTGAAATAATTTGTTGTGTCTTGTGTTTGCTGGTTAGTTTCATAAGTCAAGTCACATTTATTTATAGCACTTTTAAAGACAAAAGGTCTGCTGAAATTTTGCACTTAAAGTTAATAGGAATTTAATCAAAGCAGGTTTAATTTTCACTGTGAAACTGAATGTTGTTTGGACTACGTTCCTCCCTTCTCCCACATGGATTTCTAGATCAGGAAAGGCATTTATCCATAAGGATTGTTTGAATTATGTAAGCTGCATAGTGAAGATTTACCGAGCAGCACACTTCTTAAAGCTGGTAAATACAATTCAGTTTAGCATTCAGAAAACTGCGTAATTTTAGAGGCTCCTGAGGCTATTGGGGAGCCTTTATGAGGAAATTTAATACAAGTAAGTTTTTTTTTTTACATTACAGAAAAACCTAATCAGGAGGAACAATAGTGTCATCAATACAAGGGAGACAGCTGTATTATGAATTTACCATGTCTTTTGGTATTTCCAAAATTATCCATGAGTTCCAATTAATGAGAGTTTTGAGTCAGGGATGTCAGTTGCTGAACACTGAGGTCTGATGCTGTCTGAACAGCACAGGAGTTTTCCCGTTGATTTGTAACTTAGTGCATATCATGTCTTTATTAATGAATGCAGCCCCGAGAGGCACTTCTTCTATTTGTTCTTTCACAGCATTTTACCCTGTGAAGGCTCTGGCATCTTCCCCAATCGTATCCTCCAGTCAGATCTGAGATCAGCAAGCTGACAAAGAGATTTGTAATCAGCAGCCTACTTGTCACTGTGGGCAAAAAGGCGTCATGTAAATGTGTAACCAGCTAATAGTCATTACTGCTGAGTCTTTTGCTGACGTTTTGGACTGATCTTACGCAGGTGCTTTTTTCTGCCTAGACAAGAGTTTTCAATAGGCTGCTCTTGATAGAGCTGGAAGGACAGCTCCCAGGTAGTGCTATTCATCCTCAGACTAGACTTAAAGACAAGTGATAACAGAGAGAAGTGTCATCCGAGTTACTGGGTAGCACTTGCAGTGTACAGCAAACTCTTGCTTCTGTATAGTAGACAGAAAACCACAGCCTGAGGACGATGTCAATTATAGTCAGAGAAAAAAAAGGTGTGGCACAGCAAGGGAGAGGGACTGAATCAATGCACTGTAATCTTCCCCTTCTCTTTACTCTGGAATATAATTATGCAGTAAATTGCACCGGTAACAATTATCTGATGTCTTAATATATGTGAGAGTTACAAAACCATGTCAAACATATGTTGAAAAAAGACCCTATTTTTGGTTATTATTATTATTATTATTATTATTATAATAATTTAAAAAATTATAATAAAAAAAAAAAAAACACTATCGCTCAGCTTGTTCTGTACACGTATGAACAGTAACTTCAGTTAAATTTTAAAATTGCTATTCAAAATAAAGAAAGATAAATTAAATGTATAATAAAAACCTGGCATAGCTGGTGTAGCTTATGACCATAGCAGAATTATTAAGCAACTACACTAAAACTAATTAAAATTATTTGTCTGGATGAACCATTAAGTTATTTAGGCTGAACATTTACACTCAGTAATAACCTCACCACCCATAAATAAAACCTTAATGTACTGCTTGTCTGTTTTGTGTATGTTGCTTTTAAATCTGTTCAAATAACAGTCTAAGTCATTGTATGCTACTGTGTAATTCATTATTCTGAAATATGAATCACCAGTCAGTGTTTGGTGGCCTGACATTTAAAGCTTCATTCAATTTATTTAATGGTGAATAGGATGTCTACCTTCTCTTCTTCTCTCCAATGGAGGAACGTATTATTACAGAAAATTTAGAGTGTACAGCACTGACAAAATTAACATGATTTGCTCAGCTACTGTATACCAGAGGGCTTCTGAAAATCAGGTTTTAAAAAACTATTGTATCTTAAACCTTTCTTACCTTTAGCATTACACTTTAATTTTAGTAACAATGACAAGGCATGACATAAGTAGTTAATTCATTTATTTAATTGGATCCATTAGGAACACAAAGGGGTTGACATATAGTAGCTATTAAAGAGCTTTGCTGAGACAAAATGAGAACAGAAAATAAACACTGGAACGCAATTTAAGAAAGATTTGGTAAGCGAAATCAGTTTGGGAATTGGGAATTGTATAAACATCTAAAAGTGTAAAATATTCTTAACACAGGTTTATGCAAGGACTGTTGTGGCCCCAACATCTGGTTTAGGCTCTGTTCATCTGCAAAAATCTCATGCCAGTCAGGAACTATTTTATGAAAATTGCTGGTTTGTTTTGTTTTCATCCATGTTCTCCTCTCATTCTGTAGATGAGTTGTGATTTGTGCTTGTGGCTTGTGGAATGTCCTAATAGTTGCACAATTTGCATCTTTTCCATCATGCACATTTCTTTAATTCACCAACTTTCTCTCTTTAGTATAAAGTATTTTTGAACCAACAATCCCCCCCCCCCCCACACACACACACACACACACACACACACACACTCACACCTTCCTCCTCCCTCTCTCCCTCTCTCCCTCCTGTAACTTTGTCCTCTCGAAGATCTGTGTATATGAGAGCACAGATGAACGGCCCTGTTGTCAGGACCATAAACCCAACCAGGATTACACAAAGATTATAGAGCTCATTCTGTCTCTCCAAACTCTGTCTGCAGAAATACAGAGGGATGCGGTTTCAAGGTTGCCTAGTGCCACTCTGTATATTTAAGTGCTCCTGGAGAATTTGTGAATAAAGGTTTCAGGTGTTGGTAACAGGGGTGAATTCAGGTCTGCAGTCTCGTCTGGCGTCTCAATCACTCTATAGGTCACTGGGTTCATCCTACATAAAAAAGCCTGTGGAAACAGCCACGGGTCAAAGCCAGAAAAAAGTAAGCAAGTTGAGTAGGAGAGAGAATGACAAGAGGGACAGCATTACATACATAGATTATGTTGGAGACAGCTGTGGTGTGGTAAAGTGCAGAGTGACTTGCTCGAGGTGGAAGGATTTTAGAAGTGTAGGCTTGCAAGTAATAACTGCCTGACAATGTTTGCTTCTGCCGATGGAATTTTTGAACACCTCACTGACCAGAAGTCCCTTATCTCACTCCTTCCTCACACCAGCAGTAACAGCCAGTGCTGTGCAAAACCATGCCAAAAAATTGTTTTGGTTTTGACCTGAGTATTATTATGTCTTACCAAGTTCATTTCAGCCATAATACAATGCAACAGTCTGGAACCGAACATAAAAAAAAAAAAAAAACTTTTAACTATGGTGGTAAAAATGTAATCAAAGCAGTTTCAGTCACTGATTTCTCCCCATGCGCAGAAAACCATATTAGTAAATGGAGAGATTATATACCATAAAAAGGACATTAAAAGTTAAATGCATCAAACTTGACTTGCTAAATAACATCAACATATATGCAGCCATTACTACTTATTAATAATCCACAGACAGCCAATCGTCAGTTTTATTAAATACCTAAGTAAGATACAAATCATCTCTTTTCACACAGTGGTTAAACAAAAAGCAGAACAATAGTAAAGAACATAAAAGTACAGGGCAACAGCAAACAATTGATCGTTGAATAAAATAGACATCATGTCAAGATTATAATGAATTTCCTGGTTACACAGTTGCTCTTTGTGACTGTTGACACAGTTATTAAAATAAAATATTTACAATAGCAAAATCCAGTGTCATCCAGATGAGGATATGTTCCCATGTCAGCTTGAGTATTTTATTGGAACCATTGCCCGTCTTGCTCATCCGAGGTCTATTTTATACTTAAAATTTGTATTTATTTAAAGCTGTAAAAGCTATCTACAACTAAAAAATTAACTGAATTGAACACTGATATGCATATCCAGTAGTTTTTGCATGCCAATAGGACAGTGAAATAAAATTCTTACAATAGGGAATTGTTGTTAAATGACATTTAAATTTATGCAATACACTTTTATTGTGTGTGTTACTTTGTCATGTGTCTGAAATGTGGTTAATATGTTGTAGCATTGCTTTTTGTTTTGCTTTCTAGTTTTAAGTGTAATCATTGATTTTAGGTCTTAGGTTTATTACACGAGAAAACAAATCTGTTTGAATGATGAAAAAACATCATGACTGAGTCATGGAGTCAATGAAGGGAAGGGAAATGGAGGGGAAAAATAGGACAAACCAGCACAAAATATGGTGTTTGGAGCTGCTTGAGTAATTTTGGCAGGGTTGCCACAGTCACTGCTGTTATCATACATCATCATGCCACAAGAGCTTTACCAAGAGTAATGTTAGTAGTAATATTATCTATCTATATAATCTAGTTATCGACAAGCTAAATGTGCTGCACGGGATGTGTGTGTGTATGTGTGTGTGTGTGAGAGTCATATTGATGTGGATTGATCATAGCTGGCAGAAGTTTTTTTTTTTTTACTCGAGAAGGCAAATGATTCACAATTAAGTCCATTTAACTCTCGGATATTAAAGCAGCAATATTATTAAAATGATCAATGCTGTGATGAATATTGTTCATAAAAATCTAAATACAAGAAATATTCCCTATTTGTTAGAACAGATTTACGTAGAGTATGGTATTATACATGCCTTTATTGACCTGAGCATTTTTTATTTGAGCATTTAGCACTCAGAATATTCTTGCACTTTCCCTCTTTCTCCCTTTGAACATGCATTATAGGGCATTTGAAACAGACTGATAGTGTTGCTGGATCTCTGTCACCATATCTCTGTGGCACCCTTTAAAATAGTTTCAGAAAGCAGTCTTGTCTTCTAGTAAACCCAATAGGGAAACATTTCCCAGGAATGTGTCAATCATTTCTAGTCCAGTCGCTGGAGGACATGACAAATACTCGTGCTTGCTGAAGTGTGCTTGCTAAGCTCTTCATGTGATTGCTGTTTAGATGATACAGTGCTTTGAAAATCTGACAAGAGAGTCCACAGTAATGCAGAGTTTCTATCACAGGTAGTGCATCTATTTTATGTGACATGCCATTACAATGCACAATTTAGAGTTTATGGCAAGTTAATGGCAATTTTTTTTTTCTAAAGCTAATTACTGTACATATAACATTAACATTTAACAATTTTTTAAATGACCTACTCAAATTGTGTGGATAGATAGAATCTTTTATGTATTTATAAACTTGGTTTTGTGCACAGAAGCATTGTCATCCAGGAAGAGTTTTAAGACTTTTAGCTTCAGTTAAATGAAATCTAATTCTATAACATACAATGACTTTCTAGACAAACTTGTGCTTCCAAATGCAAAAGTTCCACATACTTCATATTTCATAACATATTATACAAATGTTTTGTAAAATAAATTTGTGGCTCAAACAAAATTGTATGGTTGTAATATAGCTGATGTAATATAACTGGTTTACATTAGGCTTGTTTTTAAACGTTTGAATTCTATATCAGCTCTTACTCATAGCTTGTCCACGGGGACTTGTATCTTGCTCCATATAACCTAAGACTAATAGTAAATAAAGATGTGGATCAGAGGAGCCATGTCAGTGTTTTATAAAGTTGCAAAATGGGAGCATCTCCAGGACGGGGAGCTGGGTGTCTACATGACCAGCTTTTTTGTTTACTTCTTTGTTTTGTCTTACAAATGTCAAGAGAAAGGAAAAAAAAGCCTGCTGAAGATATGTGTTTATAGCTGCTATAATGTAAGTGATAATAATGATATCTATAAATAGTTTCAGGACATGCTGTTATAGACAAAAGGCGCTTCATGCCAGGCTGTATCACACCACCTCTGAGTGGGTTAATTTTCCCAAAACAGCATGGTTCATCATGTTTATTCCTTACATTTGGTAGTGCAGGATTTCGAGAGCTACCTACCTAATCAAATGTATTACAAAAAAAAATACTGTAACTGCATATATCATGGTTGAGAAATATAAAGGTAATTTTATTACAAATTTTGATGTGCCATTTTTACTTTTTTTATAGAGGGTGCCAATAGTTACAGCCAATAGTTAGTCCAAGTACAAGTCACCTTTATTTACGCTGTTGGACGAGGATTCATCCTGATACTTGTCTTTCTACGGCCAATAAACATTCCATGTGACATTACTATTGCTTTTTGATTCTGATTCATACAGAGGTAATTACACGGGCTCATATCTCTGTGACCAAGGTTCTTTCATGTGCGCTGGACTGTCACATTACAAGTTGTCTAAAATACAGTGGCTGACCGGGGCTTCCTCCCCTACAGGAAATAACAGACAGGAACATGGTGATCGGTGCAACAGGACTGTCAATCACAACCCAGCAGGAGATCGCGGTGCAAATTAGCGAGATCTGGAACACAGTGATGAGCAGAGAAGTGTGCGAGAGAGAGAAAGTGCTTGGACATTACCCATTCTAAAACATCTCAATAGATTCAGTAGCTTTTCAGCTTTATTATAGTTTTTAGAATACAGCAAAGATACTTACATAGTAATATACTGAAGTTCTTTTATTTTTTTTATACGAATAAAGACTATTTTCAGGAGAACACCTCCCTAGTGGTCACAGTTTAAGAGCTACAATGTGTACCAAAGGTGTCGAATTAGACTACCTACTCCACCCCTGAGTATCTCATTGAATTCTGGGTCAAAAGGTAGACAGACTTTCCTCTCCGGGGAGCTGCTCAGGCTTTTCATTCCTGAATCATTGCTAAATCTCAGCTCTCACCTTGCAAGTAAAAAGCTATTAGTTCACTGTATGTATAAAAATATATATATAAAAATTTGGCATATCATAACAGGTGTTTGAAGAGGAAAAGGATGATCTTATCAAAAAAAAAAGTCTTTAATTCATTTGCAGTTTATTAGCAGTGGTAGAAAGGAAGGGTGGTCAGTAAGGTTTAATGGCACGTGTGAAAAGGGTATGTTCAGAAAAAGAGCAGGCACTCACTTAAATGGGATTATATGACAGGTTTCATCTGCAGGTAGAGCTGCACAGGAAAGGAGAGAGAGCGATGACTGTAATAATGTTTGAGGCAGGCTGTTGGGAAGCCGTAGCGCACACCTGGGTCTCACTAAAATCTCCCCGATCTGCCTCAGCTGTGACAGCCTTGGATAGATCGGCCCATCATGCAACAGTAGTTCCAGAAAAACAACCCTCGGTTTAGATCAAGTTGTGCGAAACACCTCCTGTGCACATTCTGCAGATAAAATACCAGACAGCCAAGATACACTTAGCTATCCTTGTGCACGTCTGTCTGTCTTTTTTTTCCCCTGTCTTTCTCTGCTGAATTTATGAGTGGTGCAGTCTACTGTAAAATCACCTGTGGTATTGTTCTCCAAGGTAAAATACCATACCCATCATTGAATATGCTATGTGACTTGCTAGGCAAGAGTACACAATCATGGTGCGTCTGTCTCGGTCTGTCTCCACCTTGAGAGGAGTCAGACAATATAGACCACTGCCAAATTTCTCATCCTATTCATCCAACCCAGCTGTCTGACTATACAAGCTCAAGTCTGTAACTCCATAGCATCCTAAAAAAGGGAAGTCCCTTTTTTTATTTTCTCTTTATAACTCTCTCCACAGTGGCATCTCTCTTGCTCTCTCTTTATATTCTCTCTCTCTCTCGCTCTCGCTCTCTCTCTCTCTCTCTCTCTCTCTCTCACTCTCTTTTTCTCTCTTTCTCCCATTCCTCCTGCTGAGATCTGGAACATGGACTATTTTAACATCACAGGGTTGATGACAAGTAATATTTTTTACAATGCTGCGTTTTCTGCGTCAACACATCTGCCCAATCTTTTCAAATTATATCATGAACTCCAGAGCAAATTTTGTTTGTGCTTAAGACTTGTTTTGCAAGCACATATTTAGTTGCTGTTTAGACACACAAATCTCTGCAAAACGTTGCATTTCATTGCCTTTATTACCACCGGCAACACTTCACTTAACGATCGGATGCTGATCTTAACTCCTCACTGTACCGGTCTTCTTCTTTCTGTTTGTTCTCCAGGCAAACCAGAGAGCAAGAGACTCCCCCAGACTTTTTCTACTTCTCTGACTTTGAGAGGCACAACGCTGAGATTGCAGCATTTCATCTTGACAGGTAGGCCTGGCTGCTTGATAACACCTTCTTAGAGGAAAATAGAATCCTACTGAAATTCTACCGGCGATGTATGCTCACACATCCTTATTCTCAATCAAACGAGATCTGACAGTGCATGTCCATGCCATTTGTGTAATGTTGTGCACATGGCACTCCTACTGACACCTATTAGTGCTGAATGGGAGGCCATGAGTCACCATGGGAATGTCACACCAAACCCAGGCTCTGGTACTCTCATCAAATAAATGTTGCAAGCATCTATTAATTTAATCTGAAACAAGACTATCTCAAAGAACTGCCTTGTTAAAATACTATCCATCCACTTTTAGTGATATACTAAAGATGAATATATCATGTTTCATATATTATGTGGCTTTTAGCTAATGAATCAGTAGGCGCATAAGTAAGTGTAATATTCCAAACAGTCTTTCTAAACAAAAGCCATTCTCATACTTATTCCAAGTAGGCTTTGTCTGAAACAAACAAAACTCCAAAAAAAATAAAAGTGATGCAGTTTGAGGAACCATTAGTGACTTGAAATGGAATTACACCTATTATATTGAATGTAATGCACATTTCCCAGACCAACCATGGATTACCTTTTCAAATCCACAACATTAGCACAAATTATTGTGCTATTCCATGAGGAAAAGCTCAGATGAATGTAAAGCTGTAATGCATAATGTATGATACTAAAGCCATTTGTAAGCAAACGGAAAACTTATTTAGAATTAATTATCAGAATATCAGAAAGAATAAGTCAAATGGTGCAATTTAACATCGGTGCAGTGCAGTGCAGTTAGGAATTTTCCCAGAGTTTGGAATAAGCGATAAACCACATATAGGTGTCATGCAAGGTTTATTTTAGATATTGTAGTTTGTTAATTTGGTCTTAAATTCATATCGCAATTTGTTTTTATTATCCTGATGTTAAAACAACAATATAAAAAGTTTAAAAGCGTTACAAAATTGGAATAATTACACATAATTATATTAATTAATAATATTGGTATAGTAGTATATAGTAGTAATGTAGTATTTAATGTGTTATTTAATGAACTTTAAATTAGGCTTATTTTTCTAGCTAAAAATCAGCACAATATTTTTTATATTATATCTTGCAGTTTGTATTCTATACATCACATGGGTAAATGTTTAGCGTCCTGTAACAAATGCACGCAGGTGTTAGTTGAGACCCAAACTGGGTGAATAAGTGAAAATCTCATTAAATTAATGAGCTTTGTGTATTTATATACAATAGAGATGTATGTTTAACAAGACCTATCTTTACATACAAATGTTTAAAAATTATATTTATGAAACCAGTGCATGTAAAAACAGAAATGTGTGCTCCAAACCTAGTGTGCATGAGTTGATGCTTTGAGTATAAATTGGACTTCACTTCAATGGAGTCATTGTACAAAATGCAAGGCACGAACCAGACTAAGCCAAAAATAAAGTCCTCGACTGTTGGTACCATTTCCTAACACTTATTTATGGAAAGCAAGTGTTAGTAAGTTTGCTGTGGTGTTTATGCTGTTTTTGCTTGCACTGCATTAGAGCAGAATTAACCTACACACCAGTATACCTTCCAAATATATACCCTGAGCCACAAAAAGATAAGAAAAAATATTTTTTAAATATAAAAAAATATAATATTTTATATATATATATATATATATATATATATATATATATATATATATATATATATATATATATATATATATGAAAGGATACTATAAGACTTAAATGAAATTCTCCTAATCAACAATTTAAATTTGAACGTATGCATAATGTCCATATGGCCCTACCACCACAATTTCTGTACAATCCAGTATAGTAACCATAGAATATTAACCATATTTCCATAAGTAAGCAATAAAAATTTAATTGACTCGTGGGATAAAAATAATAATTATGTATTCTGCATTAATGTGCCATTAAAATCCCATATTCAGTGTGTGCTCGTTGAAATGTTCTCATGGTAATAGCAGGTAGCTGGAAGCTATAATAAAGACTGTTTTTGTAGTTTCACTTTCTGCCCTTTCTGCTCCTTCCATAGAAGATCTGGGCTTTGATCTGAAGCATGAAAGTAGATGACTCAACTCAATCTGAACCAAAATCCTTATCTTTGTATTTCAGATTATGCTGGTTTTAGACCCAAATGTTTGTTTTCATCAGGAAAACATGCTATTTTCACTTTAAAAAAAAACACATTAGCTCCCTATTAGCTCCCAAAGTCTTTCTTTAAGTCTATAACCAGCAATACCATACGAATCACTCTCATCATTAGACAAAATGGTATACTGCTCTCTTCCACCCTCTGGCCATAAGTTCATGTGTATGGGTGTAGGAAAACCAGGTGCATTGATGCTTACACAAGTATCAGTTTTACATAGAATTAGGCTTCACAAAACCCAAAAAGCAGCTTGGACCCCTTTTTCACATCTCAAATCCAACCAGCTCTGATTCTACACACATTTCTCAGACCCCGTCACTCGCCCCTGGCCAGCAGCCTGAAAAGCACTTAGCAGGATTGATTCGATCCAACTCCCCATGAAGTGGGCTGTGCGGATAACAAGGTGCATATGAGAGCAATCAAAAGTTGGGAGATGCTCCCCGCTGACTTTAACAAGGAAGCTCATAGAGAAAGAGTCTTTGTGCTGGGTGATTGTTGATTCAGCTTGTTGAGACCCACTTTATTTTATCCACTCTGATTTTTTTTTTCTTTTGAACAGTGAGCATAACACCAGCAGGCTTTGTCTTGCACTTTGGCACCTGTAAACCTGTTGATACTTTACCCCTTTGATATACGCTGCGGTAGGCTACATAACTAAGAAATTATACTTGAATTTCATATATAGCTGACCACACAGCCAGTGGAATATTTGATACCCAAAGATGAAATCAGATTTTATTATTAGGACATTTATTGGTTTTTGTAAGGTGTCGCAATTGCAAAACAAATTGAAAAAATTACCTGTGTTTAAGTTCAAGGATATACTATCTCTGCATGGTACCATGTAACCCATGGAAAGATTGTTGCCTTAAAATGGAATGGAGCACTGTATCCCAAGAGCTGGTCTACTTTTTTCTCTTTCTTTTGCCTTGCACCTTTCCTCTTCTATATGTTCTAATTGCACCACTAATCCCATATGGCTGACAGACTTCTGCTCACAAGGAACCATGCCGCCACACTGGGTTCTTTGTCACTCACATCTAGAGTGACCTGGCACTTTTGTAGTCTTTGAGAGGCTTTGTATACCAAGCTTGGGTTTCTGTCCCTCTGGGCTCTGGGATCCAGGCACCTCTGGAAAGTGAGTTTACAATGGCTGCAAGAAGCACTCAGAGAGACACCCCACCTTACATACATACAGTCTCAGTAGATGGTAGTGGAGTGTGGCCCGGATGTAGAAGTAAAAAAAAAAGTCAACCTTTAAAAGGCCAATAAGTAGCAGTCAAAGACACATCATAAAGCGGATGAGTAATGAAGGGCCTCCCAGGCTAAGACAGGGCAGAGTCAGCTGCTGTCAGAGAAAGAAGAATGATGAAATCATCATAGAGTCACTTTGAGAAATTGCTCATTCTTTTCATAAACCTGCAGCACTCCAAAGAGTTTGTACAGTTACATTATTATGCTTGAAATCTTTTTAAGTTACCGCAATATCCTGGTCAGTATTGAATGGTTCTGAAACCAATCCAATAAAGTGGGAATACAGCATTAATAGGACCATCAACAAATATTATGTGGCAAATAGCAATGTAATTTATGCAAATGTATGTTTTGGACGTTTAGAATTCTGGATTTCCGACGGGTTCCACCAGTGGCTGGCAGACTAGTAAATATGACGCGGGAGATTCGAGACGTGACCCGGGACAAGAAGCTCTGGCGGACATTCTTTATCTCTCCAGGTACCAGCATGCAGCATACCCACCTTTATTTACAGTGATGCATTACTTACATGACTTTTAGTGTATAGTGGATCTTGTTGTTTTACATTCTAGCATGTAAAAACTAATTTTCTGTTTCACTGTTAATATCTTAGATATTGTGCAACATATATAGAATTTGTTTACCTGAAGCACAAATGTTCATATGGCATCAATTGTGACTAGTGAAAAAGTAAAGTAAAATAAAATAAAATAAAATAAAATAAAATAAAATAAAAGGGGGCATAGCCACTTTGGGTTTATATCTGAATGTATGCTGTATACAGATATATACAACAGTAATTGTGTTACACCCCTGATTAACTCTAATTTCTATATTTTGAAATTATAAGTTTGAGATTTCATAATGTTATAAACTCCAACATTCAGCCCACGTAGAATCAGGATATAACTTACCATGTATAGTAACACACTCTTTCTCCTTTTCTTTCCTGCAGCCAACAACATTTGTTTTTATGGTGAATGCTCATACTATTGCTCGACTGAACATGCCTTATGTGGCAAACCTGACCAGATTGAGGGCTCATTGGCTGCCTTTCTGCCTGATCTAGCCCTTGCCAAGCGCAAGACCTGGAGGAACCCCTGGCGCCGCTCATACCATAAGCGCAAGAAAGCTGAGTAAGGCTTCTTCTCTTTACTTTTTCATTCACTTTATCTCAGGTCACCATATACCACCCTGCAAGTTCATTAAACTCACAAACTGCCTTTATCAGCAAAAAATCGTCGCCTTGCACAGCTGCCCCAGGACAATAGGCTGTCCATTCTGGAAAGACAATTTTAGTCAGATGGTCCACAGCATTTTTAAACTCAACATAATGCAAATCTACTGCCTGTATCAACAGAACAGGTCCCACCATTCCATCTGCTTTTACTGTTCATACTGTGAGACAAAAGCAAGGAAGCCTAATACATCTTTTTCTTGTTATATGCACAACCTTCTTCCACAATTCAGTGTAAATGAGACAGGCTCTGTTCACTCTCTCGGTTCTTTCATAGCCTCTGCATTAATCCAGAGCAGCCAGCCTGGGGTTGCACCATGCATCATAAGTGCCTCTTGGATTATCAGTATATTGTGCATGCAGTATATAAAGTACAGAGGAAGTTATGTGTCATAGTGTTGCATATTCTTTTCATTAGTTATATTTATGAACACTTGCAGTCAGTTGTTGCAACCTACAATAAGTAAAAACGATGCAGGAAATAAAAGGCACCGTCCTGTTCATTTTCTTCAGGTGGGAAGTGGATCCAGATTACTGTGATGAAGTAAAGCAGACTCCACCCTACGACCATGGCACTCGTCTGCTGGATATCATGGACATGACCATCTTTGACTTCCTAATGGGTGAATTTCTATCCAAAAACTAATGCAAACAAAACATTCTCATTATTATGCACGAGCATTACATTAAAATGTTTTGCTCGATCTGCATTACATTTATTTTCTTATCAATTCTGACAGGCACAATTTAGTCTTTAAAGAAGCAAAAACTTAAGTATGTGACATTTTGTTTTTGTCAGGAAACATGGATCGTCACCATTATGAGACTTTTGAGAAGTTTGGCAATGAGACATTCATCATCCATCTGGACAACGGCAGAGGGTGAGTCACCTTCAGCACCCTTTCACACAGTTATATCTGTGATTAGGTCCTCAAAGCATGCAAGCAAGAAAGCAAATACCACACATTCTTCCACTCAGCATCACTCTATCAGTCATTTGACACCATGGAAACTGGGGATATAATTGAAAACGTACTTAATTAAAAGTGAGATCAAGCTCAAGTATCAGGTCTATCAGAGTCAGTAATATATGTACTGCTGAAAGCTATTTGCAAAAAAAGATAGAGGTAAAATAAGTAGTGTGTAAATGTACAGTGTTAATGAAAATGCTGTAAGGCTCTACTGAGTGAGTGTGAAACTCCTCTTGTGTATTATGTAGCTGAATACCTTATGGCAATAAATAGTTCTGTGTTTATTCATTGAATTCATTTTTGCTGATGCTGCTGCTTTTTAAGAACATTTGGTATGGATAAGAATAGACCACTTTATCATGCTCCTAGAGCATCTTGGGGTTTCTCAAAACAGTATTACTGAAAAGAAAGAAGATAACAATGTTAACCCTGAGTTTCTACAATACAGTTTATTGCCTAACACCAGATATAAGGAGTCAGTAGTGTAGAAATAATTTGTTTAGGCATTTCATTTAAAAAATACAGTTTAGTTAAATTTTATTCTGAAATTATAATATATATGGCTGCTAATCTAACTATAAGGCAGTTTACCCTGACACCATCCACTAATAATTTATATTAATTATGCAGACCTACTATAGAGTGTTCCTTAAATAAGTAATAAAGCACAAGATGTGCAGTTGGAGGTGGGTTGCGGTTAGCAGCCAAAGTATATTTTAGTATATTTTAACTTTAAGTACACTCAGCACATCCTGTCAACCCAGCCATTAGGGTTGCACAAGCCAGTGCACTCTTAGTGCCGGTCCCAAGCCCGGATAAATGGGGAGGGTTGCGTTAGGAAGGGCATTCAGCGTAAAACATGTGCTAAGTCAAATATAGTTAAAATAAATAAACTATATAAATAAATATAATATAAATAAAGTTGATCAGTCACACCATGAAGTTATGGGAAAGAGTAATGGAAGCCAGGCTGAGAGAAGGGGTGACCATCTGTAAGCAACATGCCGAGGAAGAGCACCACAGACGCATTATTTTCTTTAAAAATGTTGATGGAGAAGTATAGGGAAGGTCAGAAGGAGTTGAATTGTGTGTTTGTGGATTTAGAAAAAGCATATGACAGGGTGCCAAGAGAGGAATTATAGTATTGTATGAGGAAGTCAGGTGTGCCAGAGAAGTATGTGAGGGTGGTGCAGGACACGTATGAGGACAGTGTGACAGCAGTGAAGTGTGCAGTAGAAACAACAGACTGGTTCAAGGTGGAGGTTGGACTGCCTCAAGGATCAGCCTCGAGCCCTTTCTTGTTTGCAGTGTTAATGGACAGATTGACAGAAGAGGTCAGACAGGAGTCTCCGTGGACTATAATGTTTGGCGGGTGATATTGTGATTTGTGGTGAGAGTAGGGAGCAGGTTGAGAAGAGCATGTAGAGGTGGAGGTATGCGCTGGAGAGAAGGGGAATGAAAGTCAGTAGGAGTAAGACAGAGTACATGTGTGTGAATGAGAGAGAGGGCAGTGGAGTGGTGTAGTTGCAGGGAGAAGAGGTGGTGAAGGTGGAGGAGTTCAGGTACCTGGGGTCAACAGTGCAGTGGAGCCGCCAGGAAGGAGAAAAATAGGAAGACAAAGGAGGAGGTTTATAGATGTGGTGAGGGAAGACATGCAGGTAGTTGGTTTGAAAGAGGCAGATGTAGAGGACAGAGGGGTATGGAGATGGATGATCTGCTTTGGTGACCCCTAATGGGAGCAGCCGAAAGAAGAAAAAGAAGAAGAAGACACTCAGAACATCCTGAACATTTTTTATTCCCCTTAACAGAGCAATCTGACAGCAACCAATCTTTTTTTTTTAAATTCAAGAATGGAATGTGGTATGTTTTGCCTATTTGTGGTTAACATTTAACATTATAGTGTTATCACTCACATTACAGCAGCTTCCCTTTAGCAGCCACTTTTTTTCTCTTGAACATAATAACACACATGAAAAGGCATAATGTCTTGTTACCAAGAAACCACAAAGCCCATAAAGAGAAACTCTTTACCCCTGACTGTTACAATGCACTGATACTGGAGTCTCTTTATAAAAAACCTCTCCATTTCAAACCTTTTTTTATATATGTTTTTGTAGTTTATGTTTATGACGTTTATGTATTACCCATAATGCAAGTTGTTACTATAGAAACTATATTGCATTAGAACTAACACATTTGTATAGATTTTGACTACCATCAGAACACAAAAGCACTTTGTTAGGAATAGTTTTTCAATTGTTAAAAGCTTTCACAACAAAGTAAGCGACATTTTGCATGTCAATATAAGCGGATGCCTTTTTTTAATCAGTTTTGTACTCTTGTGCTGTTTCAAACCTAGGCAGAAGCATGCTTAATCATTTGCTTGAAGTTGTTGCTGTTTTTAAAAGCTGCGTTATGGGAAATAAAGTGGTCTGAGTTTAGTCTGTGTAAGAATTGTAGGGAATATTGAAATTTACTTATTGATTTAATTAGCTAAATTTAAAAAATGTTTTCCAAAAATGTCAACAGATTCGGAAAACACTCACATGATGAAATGTCAATCTTGGTGCCCTTGAGTCAGTGCTGCAGGTAAGCGTATTTGTTTGCATGTCACAGGGTATTAAAAAGAATCTTTAATCTCTTTTTAAATCCCTCTGTTTTCTTGTGGGGTTTTTGCTTTGTTTTTCTTGCATTAACCTTCAACCCCTTTTTGGTCTTCACTACCTCTGAATTTCTCTCCCTCTTTCATGCTGCTTGATTTGACCTAGGGTAAGGAGGTCCACCTATCTACGGCTTCAGCTGCTGGCTAAGGAGGAATACCAGCTAAGTTTGCTGATGGAGGAGTCTCTTTTGCGTGACCGCCTTTCTCCTATCCTCATTAGACCGCACCTGCAGGCTCTGGACCGGCGCCTGCGCCTAGCGCTAAATGTGCTGACCGAATGTGTGGAAAAGGAGGGCTACAGCGCTGTAGTTGAGGATGACATGGAGCACCGTCAGACCTCTCGGACAAGGTAGTGGAGACAGGACCTACACCATGAGCCTCGTGCATGTCGTGCTTGAGACGCGTGTTTGAATTCAGTGAATTCCAAGAGACTCACCACCAATGCCTCTGAATTGCCACTCTGCATATGGAAAATATATGTCTGGTATGTCTACAGATGTCTGCAGAAGTTACAGATACAGAACTTTTGCTCGTTATGTGTAGACATGCTCCCCACGTACTTTAGACCAGAGGCATTACGGAAAAGAGGTCCATTTTCTTTCCTTTTGATGCTACCCACAAGCACACGGGATTGTATTTTATGTTCATTACATTTCGTTCTTTTTACTTTTGAAGTCCAAGGCTTGCATTGTAGCCAGTGGTGAAAGCTGCAGCACATGTTGTTTTGTTACACCCTTCTTTTTATTACACTGTTGGTTGTGCAAAACTAATTTATTAATTATTGCAGAATATTTTCATCAGTTCAGAATATTAATGAAATGGGAGATGTACAAAGATGTAAAGTAGAAGCACATAGAGACTGTTGACCAGGAATACAGTGATCACCTGCTTTGTTGCTTGAGATTTACCTGCCTTTAAAAGCCTGTTCCTTGATCCGGTGAAAATGGCCTGGTTTCCTGGAGCAGGTGTGTTAGATAAGGTTTCAGACTGAATTTTGTTCAAGGAGCAGGGCTGATGATTACCGTATTAGGCAACATGAGACTGGTAGAGGAGGTGAACTTTATTTACTACAGTTAGCATAGGATTATAGATATATTTATGGTTGCTGAATTCTTTTCTACGCAGCCAACGGTGTGTGAGATATTTTGCCTAAAGATCCTTTTAAGCTTTAAGAGTAGTGCTGCAGTGCAGCGCTCCTCCTGTGAGGGCCCATATACAACTTGTCTCCTCTCTGTGTGTGACCTGATTTGGTTTTCCTAATCATTTTCCAAAGCTTACACAGACACATCTGTAAATCGGACTAAATCCAGTGCAATCCAGTGTTATGTTTTTTTTATTTTTTTTATTCCATGTTGTGAACTCTGCACTTCCTTTCTCATTAGAGTTATTCAGCGCTGGAGTGAGTGTGACATTTTGGGTTATTCAAAAGTGCACTCTTGGTAAGAACTTGGTGGAAGAGTGCAGAATGACTCTAATTGGGGTTTTTTGTGTTGGCATTGACTCCAGTCAGCGACACCATGCTGAATGCACCTGTTTCCCCGTGGCATGGGGAGTTCTGCTACTACAGATGCAACGCTGCCACTGCTTGTTAATTCTGTGTCCTTTTTCTCTGCTCCACATGTGCAAAGAGATCCTTTCTTACTGGCTGCACTTTTGGGTTTTTTTGTTGTTTTTTTTTTTGCCACAAATGAATTAGTAAGCAGAATTCACAGCTCTGCATCAGTGTATATAATGCGTTCATGTTTTTGTATAATAAAACAAATTATCTGTATGCTAAGTTTGTTACTAGACATTTCTCTGACTTATGGCTATATCATAGTCACTGCAAATGTTTCAGTCACTTTTTATTTCTTTTTGACAGTTAAGTGTCACCAGATATACAGTACGGCTTTTCATTTTGACTGAAATCACCAGTTCTGAATTGTTTCTGAAACTATGGCCAAAAGGCAAGAGAGTGCCTTTATCATTCCTCATACTGAAACTAAGAAAAGTAAGATTTCTTTTTCATTTTATTTTAAAACTATGACACTGTCGGCCATATTCAGAGTTTAAAATTAATTTAAGATTGAACTTGGGTGTGTTCTTTCTTATCAGCAGGTGCAAAGAATTAGCCAAAACATTGGCAATATTTATTTAATATTGAACACAAACTAGAAAAAATTTGGTGTTATAGATTATATCATTGATCCAATACATTTTATGTGTGATAACCTGAACTCAATTTAGTATCATAGTATTGTTCATAATGAATTAGGTGTAGCATCTCATACACTTGCCAGGGAGAGACGAAGGAAGGACAGAATATAAATTAGGATGTGCTGAATCAAGTGCTATTTTATAAGCTACTGGAAGCATTTTGTTAAATTAAGGCAAAATTAAATTTTTTTTATTTGATATCACAATAGTAATTTTTTATTTAGTTTTCATTTGAAATTCTTTTAACTAAAGAAATGTATTTATTCCACAATTCTATTACTAGGCTAGTGCTTTTGTTTACTATTGGTGGTGGTGTTGAAAATATTGCAAATCCAGTCTCAGACACTTTTATTCAAGAAAAATCTGGCAACCTCCAAGGCATTGACTACATGCAGGTAATTTGCCTTAACTGAATTGGACAGCAAAAAATGTTTACATAAGCATATGCTTAAATTTCCCGACTTGGATTTAATTTGGCAACTCTAAATATGGCCTTAGGTGCACTTGTGTTGTTTTATTTTCATATCTAAAAATGATGCATTTGTGCAAGATTTTGTTTCTCATTTGAAATGAACATTGAGACAGTATAAAAAATGCTATAATTTAAACACCAACCTACAAAAATATGAATGAAAAATCAGTGCATTTGTGTGTTTCCATGTAAACTCAGTGCCTGTGCAATGATAGAGTTACTTGAATGTGTCGGGATTCATCACAACTGGACCTACAAACCCTGAGCTCTGGACTCAGACTGGCAACCTGAGGGGATTGTGCATTTCTCATCAGGGAGGAGGTGAGATTTCAGATGAGCTGAGTAAGCTGGAATAAGTCCCTATGCTTTCATTGTGTATGTGTAAATATCTATTAATACTCTACACTGAACCCAAGGCTGCATTCAACAGCCAAAATGCTTCTGGGTTATTTTTTCCTTCTCTCTTAACGCATTGTTACTGTGAAGACTTGTTTGCAAAAGATAATGGTGTGCAATAAAAAATTAAGATGTTGAATGGTTGTGTGGGGTGCGATACTGAATGCAGTTAGAAATCAAAATAAATCATGTCACTTTGGCCAATGTCTTAAAAAACACCTCAATGAAAGTGTTTGGCAGACAACCTTATCTAGAGCGAGCACATTAGAATTAAGGGCCTTGCTCAAGGGCCCTGCACTTGGTGAAGCTGGGATTTGAACTCACAACCTTACAAAAAGGAATCCTACATCTTGACCGCTGAGCTACCACTTTTAAAAATATGTACATGGCCAAATGAATGCGGCCATAATAATTCTGTTTGGCTTAATTGTACTGTTTGTGCTCTTTAAAAGAATACAATAAATTGTGCTTTACCCTGTGCTGTGCTGTGCATCGACAAAAAACTTGCTTACTCAGGCCCCCATTATAATGCAGGTTTGTGGGCTATCATTAAACATTTATGCAAAACCATGCTTTAATGAAACCTTCATTCAAACATGAATTGTGCCTCTTAATCTCTAAAATTCAAACCTTATTGGGGGTTACTTGTGTACTGAAACATAACAGGCATGTAGACAAGAAAGTGTGTTTGATTACTTTTTTTTAATTAAAGTGTATCATTAAGTGTATCTAAATGTAATGCGCAGTAACGCTTACTGTTGTTTATTGATGGAGTTACTCTCTGTCTCTCTGTACAATGAAATGTGTTGAAATTCTTGTCCATGGTAATCCCAAATACACTACACCTCTAGTAGATCGAGATTAGGTTAGAAAATATTTGAACATTCCATTAATTTATTCAAGATTATCACTGCCTCAAGGCTGAACTCAAGACTTTTAGTGTATATATAAAATCGGCAAGAGGTCAGTTCTCTAAACTCTCTAAACTCTCTCCGAATTTGTCTTCCATTTAGTGACTGGAAAAATATATGACTGATGTCCAAAGTAGGACAGTGTGTTTATGAAGTACTCAAAAGTACACTGGCTGCATTCTAAAGTAAATAATAAATATTCATGAATACATGCAATACTTCATTCTGACCACCAGGTGGCTAAATACTGTTCTCGAAAGTTGTTTGCAATATGTGGCAACTTTATGCATTGTTCATGTGTAAGGCACATCAAGCATATAGTTCCTTAGGTGTTTCATGTAAGCTGAATTGAAGAGAGACATTCCTGTAAGTAAAAGCTCTGCATCATACAAGTCCTAGCTTATTCAACAACAGACTATAAAGATTATTATCAACAGTCTCCTGGCAACAGACACCTGGCTGGGGGAAGCCAGGGCTGGCTGTAAACAAAGCGGTGATAGGTGAGGTATTTAGTTCCTAAATAAGCTGCACGCTTGTATTTTGTTGTTGTTGTTTTTTTCACTAAGGGTGTCTGAATGATTTGTATATTAAACCTTAAAATCACTATGAGCATTTTTATTGAATCAAATGTGTACTGTAACATTTCTGAGTTCTAGAGTCTTTTTTAGTTTGATTAACAGTCCTGACTTCAGCCACAATGCCATTCTGCTCCCTGTGATTTCAGTTGAAAGTATGCAGCATTTGACAAAAAATCTGATACTTTTACCTAAAGACTACAAATAAAACTACAGAAAGCAATCCTTTAAAAAATACATTTCTACTTGTAAACATGGTCCCCATAAGCCAGAATCTAGCAAGTGACATCAAATCAACATGGCTGCTCATTGCATCAACAGTTAACATAGTAGCACTTCTTTATCATTTGCTGTATAGACCTTTTTTTTTTTTTAAATCAGTCAACCTATAGACTTATTAGTTTAGATTTATATGTGCTTTCTGAACATCCTATTCCAAATATAGTCTGCATTTTCTGTTATAATACCTCCACTCTTCTTGGAAAATGTTCCACCAGATGTTGGCATTTGCTTGTGGTGTTTTGTGCTCATTCCACCACAAGGGCAGTAGTAAAGTCAGGTACTGATGTAGGGTGAAGATGCATGAGGTGCAGTTTAATTCAAAACAAAAGTTTTTTGTTATGGATGAAGTCTGAGCTCTATAGTAGGCTATTCAAGATCTTCCACTCCAAAACCTGATTTAAGCACAGAGGCATTGTCATGCTGGAAGAGGTTTGGGTCTCCTAAATCTAATGAAGTAAAATAAAATGCTACCACATCCAAAGGCATTCTATAAATGATTGCCTCCGAATATGTGAAAACAGTTTGAGGAAGAATCACATGTGACTAAAAAAGTCAGGTGTCCCAATACTTTTGTCCATGTAGTTTATATATAAATACAATAAAAGCCTCTTGACTTGACTTGTATATATTTTGCCACCGTTGTACTTCCAGTTTAAGTCATATGCAGCATTCACCCTTATATAAGCTCTACCTAAAGAGAATAATGCAGCAACATTTCAATCTTCTCTTTCTGCTCATCACCTGTGCATTCTGTTAACACAGTTCAGGTTACAAATCACCAACTTTCATGTTAATACCATCATCAACACCATCCTAGATTGCTAAATTCCCACAGTAACTCTGCTATATCTGTATATCTGTGTCAAACTTGCAATGAGGCTGCTAAGCTTCAGGTGTAGGAGCATTTAAAATTATATAACTCTCTTTATATTCTATTAAAACTGTGCTATCAGTGTCCCCCTGTGAAACAACAGCAACTTAAAATACAACACTAAGAACTCGAGATACCTCACAAGTGCGCTGATTTTTTTTCTCCCCGTTTCCTCATTATATATGCATTCACTTTGCCATTCACTGTTAATTATTAGGCAAAAGGGCTGAACTGCAATACATGATCAACACCTATGTAAGCTGTCACATCAGCTGCCTTAATTTTACAGCTTTTTTCTCTCTACGAGGAAGTGCGTGCTGCAACAATGCTAAATGAAGTCATAAATATGTTATGAATATTAATGAAGGGAAACATGCGGTGTGATTCAGTAGTTTCTGATTAATACTATTTATGAGGACTATTTACATGTGAACAAGCTGTGTGTTCATGAACACCAGCACCTACAGATGGTGAAAGGGAATAAGCAGCCTGGAAGACTGCTGTAATTTGTACAGCATGTACAGTTTGCAGAAATAGCCAAAAACTCCAGACACTTTTGCATATGTACAGCATGTGTTGGGCATTTGGTATTGATATGGTATGGTATGGTATGGTATGGTGTTGTATGGTATGGTATGGTATGGTATGGTATGGTATGGTATGGTATGGTATGGTGTGGCGTGGTATGGTATGGTATGGCATGGTATGGTATGGTATGGTATGGTATGGTGTGGTATGGTATGGTATGGTATAGAATAGAATAGAATAGAATAGTGTGGTATGGTATGGTATGCCATGGTGTGGTATGGTATGTTATATAATAGAATAGTATGGTATGGTATGGTATGGTATGGTATGGTATGGTATGGTATGGTATGGTATGGTATGGTGTGGCGTGGTATGGTATGGTATGGCATGGTATGGTATGGTATGGTATGGTATGGTGGTATGGTATGGTGTGGCGTGGTATGGTATGGTATGGCATGGTGTGGTATGGTATGGTATGGTATGGTATGGTATGGTATGGTATGGTATGGTATGGTGTGGTATGGTATGGTATGGTATAGAATAGAATAGTGTGGTATGGTATGGTATGCCATGGTGTGGTATGGTATGTTATATAATAGAATAGTATGGTATGGTATAGAATATTATGGTATGGTATGGTATGGTATGGTATGGTATGGTATGGTATGGTATGGTATGGTGTGGTATGGCATGGTGTGGTATGGTATGGTATAGAATAGTATGGCATGGTATGGTATGGTATGGTATGGTATGGTATGGTATGGTATGGTATGGTATGGTATGGTATGGTATGGTATGGTGTGGTATGGCATGGTGTGGTATGGTATGGTATAGAATAGTATGGTATGGTATGGTATGGTATGGTATGTATGGTATGGTATGGTATGGTATGGTATGGCATGGTGTGGTATGGTATGGTATGGTATAGTATGGTATGGTATGGTATGGTATGGTATGGTTTGTCAATGACAGTGGTGAAAATTAGTTTTGGATTAGAAATGTTGAGTCAGCACTTCAAAAGCCAAGCTTCCGGTTGTAAGTCTATGTTGTGTGTTTTAACTAACTGTAAAATCTGTTAATGGATGCGGAAAATATGAGAAACTAGAATTAATAAAGTCACAATCAAACCATACACTACTAGTCCACTATCAACTGTAGCCGTCAGGAGATCTACAAACCAATCTATCAACTAATTCTAAAGGTTTATGATTCTATTTATGAGATTTAAAATATATCAATTAAAAAAATCAATACAGATAATGAGTAGGAATAATTTTAAAAATGGGATGAATAGAAACTGTATGCTCCAGTGCCACAATTTGTAGAACTGTGTCACATAATTTCGGCTAGGGGGCAGCATAGGATTTACATTTTGGTGAATGAGAGGAGAATATTTTTCCACAAGATGGCACTGCAAACTCATTGGGATTCTGTGAAATCACATTTGACGAATAATGCACCCAGAAATATAAACTAATGGAATCTGAATATTTCTTATTAAACGATGCTGATTTAAAATTATAGTCTATATGGTAACCAGGAGACATGAAATGTCCCAACAACAGTCAGACGCTTAGAAATCGGAGGGATAGAAAAGAGAAAATAATCATGGCAGGGATTGCATACAGAATCTTCTGCAAGCAATAGACTAGAGGAACAGCAAACAAACTAAAATCCTGTAGGAGCTTCAGGTATAGAAAATAAACAGTAATAAACTAAACAGACAAAGTATTGATAAGTATAAAGCAGGTATAGAGTTGGTCTGTGGGGGAAGGAAAAAAAAATGAAAAGGACCTACAGAAATAACAAGAAAATATCTAAACAAAATGTGAAATTTAAATGGCTGTCCCATTGGCAAGAGAAGCACTCTAGGCTGAAGGCTGGAAATTGCAAAACTCTTTTCACCAAATATTAAAAAAATACATTAAATGTCTTTGTATTTGTCACACTCCATGGTGGGGGTTAATGCCTCATTAAAAAAAAGGAAACATTTTGTGTTGTTTTGTTATTGTGAAGAGGTGTGACTTGTTTGCACAGTAGGAGGTTCACACCCCTCTATTTTCCTCTCACCAGCAGCTACACACAGTCATGATACTCTACATAAAGAAAACAGTGTCCAAGTTAATCTTATAACAGACTTATGGAAGGTGATACAATAATGTTTGGTTCATACAGATCGAAAAAGTTGATATGTCGATTTCTATTTGTTGTTGGAATAGAACGCTAGTGTACTGTAAGAAGGGGTAATACTTAGTATTGTGGATGAAGATACAGCATATAGAATATATGTTGGATAATAGATGTCCCCAGGTTGCAGTGAATTATGTGTGACCAAAGCAGAAATTAAACAGAATGAACATGCGAGATGTAAGACTCTCGAGTCACCACCCATTTCATACACTAGATGGCGTAGTTACTGTGTTATTTAAGTGTGCTTAGTGAGGCATTAAATATCTGATCAGCCTGTAGGCCGATTCACAACCAAAATGATGCAAAAAGCGAGCTTTTTTTCTCAGATCACCCTTTCTCATTACCCATTATATCACCTGAGAACCTACGAACACAAAATGGAGTCAGGAAGCAGCAGCAATGACTCAGCAGCAGTCAGCTTGTCAAGCTTGTAATGAAAACATGGTGATGTATTCTTTCATCGTCTTCAGTAACCAGGTCAGGGTTGTGATGGATCAGCTCAACCCAGAATTGTATTTCCCACATACTGTACAGCATTTGTGCTGTCACACTGGTTACATTTCACCTAGAATTACAGTGGTTGTACTCCATTATTATGATTCTGTCACTTATCTTCAAGTCCACATAGCCTTCTAGCTTAACTAGTAATGAGCTGAAGTAAAATGTATTGTCATCACAATGTTGGAGGTACACAATTTTATTGGTTGTTTTTGGATACACTCGCATTACATTTTCTCTTCATTTAAATCAAAGAACCAAACCTGTTCCAGAATGACAATGTGCACAAAGCGAGCTCTATGAAGATATGTTTTACATTGTTTTACATGTTTTACATACAAGATTTTGAGTGGCCTGCTATAGAGCTCTGACCTCAACCCTACTCAATACATCTGGATTGAATTAGAACACTGACTGCACCCCAGGCCTCCTTACCCTACATCAGTAACCTGACCAGAATAGACTACTGTAATGCGTTACTAGGTGGATGTCCTGCATCATTAATAAACAAGCTTCAGTTAGTCCAGAATGCAGCAGCCAGAGTTCTTACAAGGGCAAGAAAATATGATCACATAACCCCGATCTTATCATCCCTACATTGGCTTCCTGTTAAGTTTCGAATAGACTACAAACTATTACTTCTCACCTATAAAGCACTAAATGGTTTATTTCCCATGTATCTATCCAGTCTTTTAACACGCTACAATCCGTCACGCTCCCTAAGATCTCAAAACTCTGGGCTTCTAGTAGTTCGTAGAATAGCAAAGTCCACTAAAGGTGGTAGAGCATTTTCACATTTAGCTCCTAAACTCTGGAATAGTCTTCCTGACGGTGTTTGGGGCTCAGACACACTCACCCAGTTTAAGTGTAGATTAAAAACATATCTTTTTAGCAAAGCCTACACATAACATATGTCTCACATCATAACCTTGTGCTCCAGAACATCTGATCACATGCACATTATCAACTTGTGCTGTTAATATCATGAACAGCAGCTACGCTAATTCCTTTCCACTGCTTCTCTTTCTCTCCCCATCCCGAGACACCCTGAGGTTTGGCCAGCTTCAGTCACCTCCCACCTCATGATGATTACGGACCTTTGAAGAAGTAGATGCCGAACTCGCAAACATCCCGAACCATCTAGAGACGTACCAGTGCCATTTGGATCCCGCTACATGTGTGGAGTTTTGACATTGGACCTCCTGGAGTGTTTAAAGGCTCTGGCATGGAGAAGCTGATGCTGGATCTGTGGTGATCACAAATGCTGAGCTCATAAAACTAGGAGCTACTAACCATATAGACTGTTTAAGACTGCAGAAAGAACATCACTTATAAACTTATACTCCAGTAATCATGTTAGTTCTCACTGTCCAGTGTTCTGTATCGTTGAAAGATTTATGATCAAACTCTCGATGTCACCCAGATGAGGATGGGTTCCCCTTTTGAGTCTGGTTCTTCTCAAGGTTTCTTCCTCATAACATCTAAGGGAGTTTTTCCTTGCCACAGTCGCCACGGCTTGCTCATCAGGGACAAATTCACACCATTCACCATCACTGTTGATTTGTGTAAAGCTGCTTTGAGACAATGTCTGTTGTGAAAAGCGCTATATAAATAAACTTGACTTGACTTGACTTGACTTTACAAATACCATCATGGCCGAATCAGCACAAATCCCCACAAGCATACTCCAACATCTAGTGGAACACTTTTCCAGAATAGTGGAGGTTATTATTTCAGCAAATGAGGACTAAATGTAAAATTGGTTGTTCAACAAGCACATACATATCCTATGGCCAGGTGTCCACAAACTTTTCCATATTGTGTATTTGCTGTTAGCACATACATTAAAAAAGTTTAATTATTAAAATGTAAAAACTGTGACTTTGTCCAGGTTATTGGCTATGACATTAATGGGGCATAGCTTATTTGAGCGACAGGTTATTGAAAGCTATGTTCTTGTTCATCCAAAAAATAAAACCTCTCTGGTACTATCTGGTACTAACTAATTAGACAGCAATTAAAACCATGCACCATCAGATCCAGTTTTAAAATTTTACATGAATAATTCTCAGGCTTTTGCAATTAGTATGAATGACACTGGCTGACTTATTCACTTGTGAACACCACTAATGCCTGTAACCTTTGCCAGCACTTTATTAACTGGTTGTCTGTATGCTGACCAATGTCCATGCTTGTCTCTATAGCAACACCGAGCATCCTGCATGAGCATATACACACATTTTTGCTTTCTGTTAATCATGATCACGTTACAGCCACAGAAGGCCAGAACTTGGCTGGTTAATTAAAGCCAATGCCTGCTGGTGACTTGTGGAACTGCAGCGTCAGGCATTGTTAAATAATTTCTTATAAACCACCATTAAAAATGTGACGCTGCGGTCTTTACAATCTTTTCCATATATTTACTTGGCCAGACAGATCTATTTTTTAGGCTTAGGTTTTTTTCACCACCACAGGTCCAGATTGCAATCTCTAGGCTGGTATGGCTGGATGCAGAATGCACATGCATACTGACTATGAGCTCTGCAGAAAACATACTTCAATTTACCTGAATTTACAGGATACATAACATGATACTCTAAACAGACTAAAGTGTGTGGACTCCTGACTATAACATTTTTAAACATTGCATTCCAAATGTTTTCCCCATCTGCTATAATAACTTTCAATATTCTGGGTAAATGTTTCACTAGTTTTTGGAGTGTGCATGTGGAAACGTGTGCTCATTCAGCCACAAGAGCATTGGATACTGATGTAGGGTGAGGAGGCCTGGGGTGCAGTCAGCATTCCAATTCATCCCAAAAGTGAACAATAGGGTTGAGGTCAGAGATCTATAGCAGGCCACTCAAGTGTGCAGAACAGATTTGCGTCTCCTAGTTGATGAGGGGAAAATTCTGTTTGTGCATCCTATGACATCCTATAGAAGAACCACATATGGAGATGTCAAGTGTGCAAATACTTTTGTTCATATATTGTTTTAAGTCAGTGTAGACATTTAATGCTCTTACAGTCTTGTTTGTGTGATAAAATTATGCACAAATATGAACAAGATCATCATTATCATATATCAAAGTCATATTTCTCTCTGAAATATTGGTCCAAATTCTTTAATTTTCAAATGTAGGAATGCTTTAGAACTAGGTGGTACTATATCAGTATTAAACTCCTACAATTAAATACTTTACATATATCATTAATCAAATATTCGACCCAAAGGAAATGCTAAGAAAACTAAAGCAAGTATCCATTCCCTTCTTTCTACCGTTCTGTGCTGTCTACAGGCCTTATTCTTTTTTCCTAATGCATAGAAACTTACCTGTGATTCTTTTTATTCATTCTAAGGGTTTGATTGATGTGCGAACACGTTTGCACCTTGAGAATTGTGCTTTAATTGAGTTCAGGTTGTGATGGCTAGTGTTAATTATTATAAACACTGAGCCCAGCACTAAATTAACATCTATAATACTGCATGAACTTATGATATTCTTAATTTTGGTTCTGACTGGGTGTTGATTCAGCACAGGGGATTTCACTGTGTAAACAAAATGCTTAACAATTCTGAAACAGCTTTAAAAAAAAAATTTAGATATAGAGTAGATGTTGATAGATTTAGAAAATATTTTTTGCATTTATCAAGGTAGGCTTATTGATATTTAGGAAAACTAGGATAATAGTAAGCACTAGAAATGACATGAATTGTGCATTATCATAAAAAAAATGTATTTGATATAGAGCAATTATCAGATCAGGTGTGGTTCAAGGTTTCCCTGGTTTTCCACTCACATTAGTTTCAAATTCGAATTCATATATATATACACAGTTGCTACAAGGGAGAACTACAAGTAACACGAATGAATCTCAGCTTAGTCATGTAAACATGGAGTAAATGGTACTATATATATACATCCTGCTTCACATACCTTACGACGTTACTAAAAGCCACGTGACTGAAAGCAAAAAAACACAGGCAAAAGAATTACTGTAATAAATAAATGTTGTTCTGAACTTGTAGATAGACATCTAGGGGGAAACAAGCTTTTTGCTGATATATTGTATTTTATACTGTTTGACCGCTGGGGCTAGCTGGGTACATCCAAGCAGCCAATCTCTGGTCCCCTGGTGTGCGATTGCGTCTGTCAAGGTTGGATGATTACATGTCGTCTTGCATAAAAAAAAGAACGTGGAGACGGGAGAAATCCCAAATGAGTTCCCATGACCTGCTGGTCAGAGCCTTTGATGCAAAATAGGGCTTTGTGTCAGAATAGCTGTGAAAATAACTATTGAATAGAGCGAGTATTGCACACACCACACGGCACACAAAAGCTGATATAAAGCAGCTATAATGTGCCGTATGTAGAATGTGCTATCACAAGATATACACCTTTCACAGGTGAAATAAAGCTTTCTCTTTCTTCTGCAGGGGAAAAATGCGCAGAGGTTTTTTTGCAGCTGGAGTGATAGGAAAAAGCACTGCTGATCATATAGGCTTGCTGTTGAGGTAAGAGAAGGACAGATTAAAGGATTCTGTTCTCCGCCTCCTCATTTTCATTCATGGCACAATCAAGGACACACGCAAACACACTATACTGTGATTGCTCTTGCGTTTTTTCACACTTTTCCTTACTGGCAGCCTGCTAAAAATGTTGTAATCCTTAAACCAACAGAGGCTGGATCATCAGTAAATGCAAGTTCCCACATGCACCCTCACGTACACATAAAAAACTTATAGCACCCTCTCGCTGAACCTAACCTGAGCAGCTTGAAACAGGCATCTATCATCTCTCTCTCTCTCTCTCTCTCTCTCTCTCTCTCTCTCTCTTTCTCTCCTTAGTTGACAGCGTTGGAGTGGGTGGCCGTCTGTGTTGACTGACGCCCCTTCCTCTTCTCGCTATCACAACCACACACATTCATGCTCATCTATGTCTCTCTCTCTCTCTCTCTCTCTCTCTCTCTCTCTCTCTCTCTCTCTCTCTCTCTCTCTCTCTTGTTCTCTGCTTCTCTTCACATTGGTTGCACAGCCTGAGAGACTCACTAGCAGAGGCAGCCCCCCCTCCAAGCTAATTCCATTATACATTCGGTGTGGAAGTAAGGGCTGCTTTCTAATTGCTTTCTTATCCCCAGAGCCCCCCACCTCTTTCTCTCCATCTCCTCTCTCTCTCTCATCTCTCCCTCTCTGCCCTCTTCACTCCCCACAACAGCACCCCCAGTCCCCCATTCTACACACCCCCTCCACCCGCCCCGTTCTGAACATGGCAGTGACAGCAAGCAGGAAAGCGAGATAGATAGAGCGAAAGTGTGTGTATGTGTGTGAGAGTGAGAGAGAGAGAGAGAGAGAGAGAGAGAGAGAGAGAGAGAGTGAACAAGGGAAAGAGAGAGAGATAGAGAGAAGGAGAGAGAGAGAGGAGTCTGCCGTTGACAGGGAATATCTGCTGCCATTTTTCGCCTTGCAGGAGGCGCTTGCAGGAGCAGGATCTGGGCAGAGTACTATAGCAGGTAGGCACCCTTTACTTCCTCATCATTCCAGTCTGAGCCTCATGAGCAAAATGAATGCTGGGAATTCAGGGACGATGGGCAAAATGCGCTTGATACAGGGGGGCGTGTTGGAGGACAGAGCATGCATTCGTCTGGAGGCTGGTCCACGATCAGCTTTTTTTTTCATTACTATGTCGTTCAATGTTAAAGAAAGCATGATATCCACACCCGCTCGCCTGTGCACAGAGAATCTTATTTATTTTTCTCTTTTTAATGTCTTTCATGTGCAGACTTAAGGTCCAAGCCAAAAGCAGCATGCTGCATGTGTGTCTGTTTTGATGACGATCTCTGATATCTGTTTTTATATCAGCCTTGCTGTCCCGGGAGGCTGCTGGCTTTACATAGAAAAATGTGACAAGAGCTATATTTAAGTTGTTTTTTTTCTAGAGAACAGCCAGCGTTCTTGTGATATAAGGCTGACACATAACTTGCATCTCGAGTTCAAGACTTCTGTTTACATAGACCATACATAACCTGTAGGGTGCGAGGGGTGTGATTCATAGAAGGGTAAACATCAACCTAGGATGGAGTGTGTGATGTTATTGCAAGGTTGCATTCTGGCATTATGTTTAGGTGTTTGTGGAGAATATTGTTGGGAAAGGTTTTAAGAGTGTGTATTTTTTTCCTCATTGGAAAAAAATAATGATCACATATTGACATGCAATAATGATGTAATGAAGACCTTTGGCTGATCTTTGAGGAGAGACTAGAAAAGCAGAAGGATTATATTAACTGAGATTAAAGTTATAATCTACCTCATTGCGAGCCATTTAGATCGTAATATAAGTAGGTGTGTGTGTGTGTGTGTGTGTGTGTGTGTGTGTGTGTGTGTGTGTGTGTGTGTGGCACATGCACATACTGTGCCCTTGATGGGGGAGACGTGCGAGACTACGACAGCCCTAACCTATAAAACGCTGCACTGAGACTGCAGTGTCACAGCTGAGTGATATTGATGCTCCTGACAGCCTCCTGCTTCGCAAGACTGCATTTCAGGAGAAAGGGAAGCAATTTCATGTACATGCGTGCATGTGTGTGTGTATGCGTGTGGTGTGTGTGTGTGTTTGTGTATGTTTGTGTGTGAAATAGAGGGATCTGGAGGTGGGAGAACAGAGAGGTGTGAGGCAGAAGGAGGCGGGTGAGTGGGAGAGAAAGAGCAAAAGAGAGAGAAGTAGGAAGGGAGGGAGGAACGGCAGAATCGATGCATGAGTGAATTAGAGCCAGTGCAGAGGCTGATATTTGCAGCGGCCACAACCACGCTGAATATGTCAACAATAAAAATTATAGGCACCAAAAAGACAAAGTTTCCATCTTAAACAGGTCCATGCTATACATAACACATACAACACACAATACCTCATGCACACACAAAACCCCTGAATGTTTAGTGACTGCTTATACAGTTTATACATCTAAGTAGTGGTGGGGATGAGGGCTGATGCAACAACATGAAACTGCCACCTGAGGGTCAGTATGGGGGCAGAAAGAGAATGGAGAAATCGAGAGAGGTGGATGAAGAGTTTAGAGGACATTGCAGAATGACAGGAAAGAGAGTCAAGATTAGCACACAAGGCAAGGTGAGAGAAATGGATGGAGAGCGGTAATATAAGATGACGGGAAAGAGAGAGAGAGAGAGAGAGAGAGAGAGAGAGAGAGAGAGAGAGAGGGATGTTGTTTATCTCTGTGTCCGGAGAGCACATGCATGGTGACGCACCGCTCTAAACAGATCCATAAGGTCAGGACAGGGCGAAGCAGAGAGGAAAGGAAAGGACATAAGAGCAGAAAATAGGAGAGGAGAAAATGAGAAAAAGGAAAAGAGAGGAAAGCAGAGAAACATAAAAGACAGGAGAGTGGAGTACAGAAAAGCAGAGGAGAGGAAATGAGAGCAAAGGAGAGGAGAGGAAAACAGAGAAGAGAAAGGAAACCAGATGAAAGGAAAGGAAAGGAAAGGAAAGGAAAGGAAAGGAAAGGAAAGGAAAGGAAAGGAAAGGAAAGGAAACAAAGGAGATGAGAAAAACGCAGAGAAAATAAGGCAGAGAAAGCAGTGGAGAAAAGAGAAAACCATAGGAAACCAGAGGAAAGGAAAGGAAAGGAAAGGAAAGGAAAGGAAAGGAAAGGAAAGGAAAGGAAAGGAAGGAAATGATGGGAGGAAGGGCCAGAGGGATGATTTTTGTCCAGATGCTGCTCCCTCAACGCTCACTAATCACGCTGTGGAACACAGAAACAAGGGAACGAAGAGAGGCAAAGCAGCACAGCAGGGGGGTTTGTACTGACTGCCTTCATTAATGGTCGCTGCTTATTCACACTGCCAAACGGACAGGAATTTCACTCGACAAATGGACTGAGATGAATTCTTTTAAAGGGTTGGTCAATGAAACAATTTAACTTTAACCACTTGTAGTTTTTAAGTACAGATACGGGAACACAGGGCTTCAAAAAGAACACATTAGCCTCCGTATGAACCCAATCACACACTGCATATGCAGTTCACATTTCATTTGTACAAAAAAAAATCGAGACGCCACGTCCATAACGCAAATGCTGAGAACAGAAAACAGATCCCCTCTCCACAAAGCAAGGGCAAAGCAACTCGGAAACATTACACGAGGGATGAAGGAGAAAAACACTATGTTTCTGCTCAGTCATGTCAAAGCCAGGCTCGTAAACAAGACAGGAAATTCTCCAATCCTCTATATAAATATGCATATATATAAACATGATTCTGAAATTTTAAATACTGAATAAATCTAAATCATTTGTTATTAGTTTCTCTACCTGATGCTTCATTTCATTCTCTCCATCTTCTGTGTATTTATGTCCCTTTAACACCTGTGCTATATATCACCTTTTCCATGTGTGCATCAGGGATTGCATGTCTGTATGCTGGTGCTGTGTGTGTGTGTGTGTGTGTGTGTGTGTTTGTGTGTGTATGCATGTTTAGCATGCTGGTGCATGCCGTCAGTGGTGGCGCAGAGCACGGTGAAATCACTTGGATGTCATCCAGCTCAGTGGAAGGTCATCGGCAGCTCCTCCAAATAGATCCAGCCTTCATTTCCTCTCTGTAGCCTGCTGTATTTACCGGCTCATTGGCCCAGAACGCCTGCTGCCCTGCAAAACCACACGCACAGGCACACGCACGTGAGCACACACACACGCGCGCGCGCGCGGGAGAGTGAGAGACCGCAGCCTCTTCAAATCCTTTTCCTTCTGTTTTTTTTCAAAAAACATTTGAAGACGCCAGTGTCAGTATGGGTCTGTCAAACTTTTTTTTAAAGAGATTTGCTTAAGCTGTTGTCTAGCATACACCATCAATCAGTCCCATGACTGCAAATTCACCAATGACTCACATTAGGGTCCTAACAGACCTTAGCCTTTGATACTGCTTCCAAGCTAGAGGAACTCACTTTTATGTGTAACACAGGTTTAAGTTACAGGATCGGGTGTTTGTAGTGCTGCTCGGAGGCTCCATATAGGCATGATTTATTTGTGTCCCATTTCTAGCAGCAGTTACTCAGCCCTATATTATCCATATAACCTCCCCAGAGAGCGCACAGCAGCACAGCCCTATTTAGCAAACACTCGGCAGGTCCCACTAGAGCGCACTACTTTTGAGGGCATGGTAGTTGAAAACCCCTTGTTTAGTTGAAAGAAGGAGAGATGAGGCAGTGCGGGGGCATGCAGCCTTCATCAGAGCAGAGACAGACAGTAGATGAGAAGAGAACTTGACTGTAAATGTGTGTGGCAAGCCTCTCCCTCTCGTTCTCTCTCTTTCTCTCTCTCTCTCTCTCTCTCTCTCTCTCTATCGCTCTCTCTCTTTCTCATCCTTTCACGAGTTCTCGCTGATTCTTTCTCCTGCCTTCTGATCAGAGTAGAAAAGTTTTCTTCCAGCTTCAAACGCCTGTTTGAATTACGCCATGAACGACAAGAAGGGGAGTGGGCGCTTGCCCTGTGAAAAGCATCAAACCCACCTCTGTAATGAGACCCGCTCTCGCTTAACAGGTGCTGTAGAGATTTTCAAGATGAGCTTTAAAAAAAGGAGCAGGTCATTAACCCTTTAACCACCCCAAAGCGAAGAGACTCTGAGACTAATATGAGCTGACACTATAAAGAGCGCCACTGACTAAGACATCCCCGGCATGCAGTGTGGATCTGGGTGCATTGTGACTAAACATGTGTGTCTGTGTGTGAGAGAAAGATAGAGTGAGAGCGAGGGTGAGAAAGAGAGGGAGAGATTAGGTAAGCCTGGGTGTCTTGTCTCAGTGAGAATGATGGAGCTCTGGCTCTCTCTGCAGTCCAGCCATGATTGGTTGACTCTAAGAAGCGCTGCATCAAATAGCCTTTTGGTGGGGGCAGGGCGTGCGAGTGCGTATGGGTGCATCCGTATTTTTCACGTCTGTATTCCGTCTGCATTCTTCCAAGTATGATCGAGAGATTAGGTTGAGTTTGCAAGTGGGCATGTGTGTGTGTGATGTGTGTGTGGTGTGCAAGCATTTGATGGGGTTACTGGGCTTTGTGAGGGGGAGGACAGAAGCATTCTCTCTGGGGACCGCACGTAGCTGCTAGCTTCCACAGCGCACTAAAGTGGGCCATGACAACAGCCCTCTAGCTGTGTCCAGATGAGCCCTTCGCTGCCTCAGAAAGGACACAACACTCTACATCACTTCTCATGCGTTTATTGCTGCCATGCTCTATCAGTGCCAAGTCCCAGCGAAGCAATACACCCACAGTTTTTAGCCAAATCCCCCTAAACCCGCCACGAATTTAGCATACGTGTGATTACAAAAGACAACAACTTTGACAGTGAAGGGAAAACCCATTTACTCCAAACTGACTTGACAGAAAAGGATTCACCGTCAAGATTGTGAATTCGAATTCTGACAGCCAAACCGTCCCAGAGAGCGAAATTGGCCGTGTTGCCTGGGTGAGAAGAGTGCCAAACTATTGCTTACCTGTCCATCACAGGAACATTATCCGATCACGGGGATCGGTGAGCTCGCATATGTGAGAGCATTTTCCTCTGAGCATATTGCATGGACCTGTGTTGTAGCACCTGGATGATTTCCCCTGTCTCTGAGGGAGCATGTGTTAGCCAACATTTTTTTTGAGCTGATAACCTTTGTGGTAGGTAAGAGCTGGTGCATGACTAAATAAAACTTGTAAGCTTTAGTAAATAATATTACTATTATTTATGCTTTTTTTCAGCCAAAATAACAAACCACTCTTCAAAAATAACCACAGACGTCTATTAAAATTTTGTACTAACTAATTTTGTTTTTGCCATTGTTTACACCAAAAGTCTTGTCCATGGTATGGACACAGATGCATAAGCTCCAGTTCCAGGTGGATATCACCTCGCATGTAAAATAAGTATGCCTTTAACTTAGGTGATTTGATTCCTCTAGGTTCCTGCTTCAGCAGGGCCAGCATCTATCTCGTGTACGGATTACAATTTTACCATTCAAAACAAAATGTCAAAGAGTCAGTACACAACGGAAAACACAGAACAGAGCGAGAAAGCGAGCACAACACAAAAACATAGCGATAGTAAGAGAAGGAATAAATAGGGCTGCGTAGTGCATTATCCTCCATGGCAACCCATCAGAAGGCTACTAAAAGTGAAGTAGTGCTCTTTATATGTAGAAGTGTGTGAGTGTGTGTGGGGGGGGTTACATAAAGTAGCAACAGGAAACAACAGCCAGGGTAGCATGCCGTCAGCAAGGACAATGGGCATGGCATGCCGGCGGCACTGATAATGGGTGCAGGCTTGCCGCTGGCACATGAGCGCGCACACACACTCTCTCTCAGCAAAAAAGTGGTGCCCAGCCCACTTTAACTGGTGTCTCTGTGTGTGTGTGTGTGTGAGTGTGTGTGTGTGTGTGTGTGTGTGCATGCACAAGATCTGTCTGTTCTTCTCCTAATCGATCAGTAGAGCGCATCAAAACCTTTTTTCTTTATTTGGTTCTTTATGAGTAAAATGATTGCTTTCAGCATTAGTATTTTTAATAACATTCATGAAAAAATATATATAATGATAATCTTCAATAAAAGCCTGAGAAAAATTAATAAGTATCAGCAAAATGCCCACACAAGGTCAAAACTGTCAAAATTGCTGTTCTCGTCAGAACATTTGCTCCACACTCTGATATCTCAACATGCCTTCCTCATATCCACAGGATATCAGGAAACATACAGACAACACTCTGTATCCGAACATCATCTGGCACTAATGCATAAACACACACACACACACACACACACACACACACACACACACACACACATAAACACCCTGAGCCAAACTGTTGCTGTTGGAACCTGATCTTGTGAAAAATGTCAGCAAGGATGAGGGGAGGGTTTAATCCCTAAAAAGGAATGAATAAAAAAACCCTGCCTTAAACCCTAGCCCTCTGTGTCATTTCTCATAAATGGAGTCCTGTGAATTTGCAAGCGTTAAACTGTGTTACCTTGTCTGCAACCAGGCATACGTTACGTCAGAGGCTTGAGGTGGCATCTTTTTTGTTTCCATGACAACAGCTCATAAAAAGAAGTTATTTCCATCGCTGACATTAAAAAATAGAGAGATGCAAACAGTATGAGTATGAGTGAGGATTACTGAAAAAAAAACTGCGATGCAGCCAACAATCAGTAGCTTGGGTACTCAGGAAGCAACTCTTTTACTGACAAATATATATGGTATACAATTTGTATAATGAGGGGTACTGCTAATACTCATGCTAATGCTAAAATAATGCTTTGGAAGCTACAATGATAAGATTGAAATAAAATTAAAAGGAAGCAGAGATGTAACTGAATATAGATACATTATTTGGAATAAAAGGAA